>NC_136263.1:92963659-93437023 GCF_964187855.1 Myxine glutinosa | reverse complement strand
CGATTACACTCGAACGTTGGCCGAATCGCGCTACGCTAAATCAATGAAGGAAAGGACACAACGGCTGGGATTAATGCAACGACACAAGGGGTACAGTTCTCAAGACCTCCGGAGGAGGATATAATATTGGTGATGCAGAAACGGGTAGATTACACGGTAAGAGGTAAAGCACAGCAAGATGGGCACTTAGACACAGTCTTATCTATCCCCGACAGACTACAGACAAACGGGACAAGACGGACTTACACGGGGATTGATGGCAAGGAAGGGCAGGCAGTCGATAGCTCAAGGTGCACCTTGGCTCAGGGGCAGAATCAAACGCGGTCCGGTCCAGAGATGCGGGAGGTATTCAGCGCTTGGAGGTGGCGTCCTTTCTTCTCCAAGCTGAGGCGCATCTGACGTCACCTCCCTCTTCCTGCGCATGTCCAGCGGGGAGTGACACGCCCTCGGCTCGTTAGCTCCGCCCCAGATGGAATCGGTCCGCCGCTTCTTATTGGGTGCGGGGGGTTACCGGGCTCCGCCCTTGACGAGGAGCTGACAGTGAGCCCCTGCGTGGTAACCCCATCGGAGCACATGTTCAATGGCGGCTAACCAAGCCGGAGTGAGGACGCACACTCCCCGCGCCGCCGCCGCTGTTGTTGTAGTTGTTGTTGTGGTTGTAGTTCCATGAGGAAGAGCTGCGGGGAGGTATTGGGAGGTCCTAAACTTTCTAACGGTGCCATACAATCACATTCTGGTGCAACGAAGAGTCAGAATTAATGGAAACGAGTCCTTAACTGACATAGACTAAGAATAACTAGCAAGATGTCCTATAGTTGTCTACGTGAGATGCGGTGAACCTGGGTGCGACATTTAATGGGGAAATAGGGGAAGGTCGGTTCTACAGAGTGTTGTTTACAGGCAATGGGACTAGGGAATGGGGGATTGGGGATAGTTGGGGAGTATTGGGGAAATAGGGGAATATTTACAAGCGGATATGGATGGAGGCCAAATCCCATATCCGCAACAATATATATATATATATATATATATATATATATATATATATATATATATATATATACATATATACATATATATATGTATATATATGTATATATATATATATATATATATATATATATATATATATATATATATATATATATATATATGTATATATATATATATATGTATATATATATATATATATATATATATATATATGTATATATATATATATATATATATATATATATATATATATATATATATATATATATATAATATATATATATATATATATATATATAATATATATATATATATATAATATATATATATATATATATATATATATATATATATATATATATATATATATATATAAGATTAAAAACACCTCACAGACACAAAATTAAAAACACCTCACAGCCACAAAACACGAAATTAAAAACACTTCACAGCCACGAAACACGAAATTAAAAACACCTCACAGCCACAAAACACAAAATTAAAAACACCTCACAGCCACGAAACACGAAATTAAAAACACTTCACAGCCACGAAACACGAAATTAAAAACACCTCACAGCCACAAAACACAAAATTAAAAACACTTCACAGCCACGAAACACGAAATTAAAAACACCTCACAGCCACAAAACACAAAATTAAAAACACTTCACAGCCACAAAACACAAAATTAAAAACACCTCACAGCCACAAAACACAAAATTAAAAACACTTCACAGCCACGAAACACGAAATTAAAAACACCTCACAGCCACAAAACACAAAATTAAAAACACCTCACAGCCACAAAACACGAAATTAAAAACACCTCACAGCCACAAAACACAAAATTAAAAACACTTCACAGCCACGAAACACGAAATTAAAAACACTTCACAGCCACGAAACACGAAATTAAAAACACCTCACAGCCACGAAACACAAAATTAAAAACACTCCACAGCCACGAAACACGAAATTAAAAACACCTCACAGCCACAAAACACAAAATTAAAAACACCTCACAGCCACGAAACACGAAATGAAAAACACCTCACAGCCACAAAACACGAAATTAAAAACACCTCACAGCCACAAAACACGAAATTAAAAACACCTCACAGCCACGAAATTAAAAACACCTCACAGCCACGTGATTTAAAAACACCTCACCACCATGTCATTTGACACCTCACCACCATGTCATTTGACACCTCACCACCACATAATTCAAAATACCTCACCACCACGTGATTCAAAACCACCCCCACGTTATTAAAAACACTTCACAACCACGGAAACAAAAGTTTCAGGGAGTAGTTCAGTGACAACAGACTGCCCAGATATGTAGATATATACAGACTTGGCATTTAATATGGAATATTTTTTTTGTGGGGGTGAACTTACTTTTCAAGATGACTTAGAACCAAAAGTTCATTGGAATTATGTTGAAATTATTCTAGATTTTGTTAATGTGACCTTTAAAAGAAACAAAAACCACATTTGACATTTCGAAACAAATAAATTGATCCTTGAAAGTGATGTAAACTGATATCGAACTCAATTCACGGACAGTATTGTGTTAAACTTCTGTGCGTTTTGCAGAAGTATCTCTTTATTTTCCACATTAGCCAAATTTTTTATTAACAAAAACAAAAGTTAAATTACGACTGGGATTACGGACAGTAAAATTACAGTTCAGTACTTCGTGTAACCCCCACGAGCATTCAGGAGAGCACGTACACGTTGAGGCATGCTGTTCATGAGATTTGCCACGGTTTGGACAAGAATCGCTTGCCATGCAGTTACAATAGCCTGCTGCAATTCACGCACAGAGGTCGGCTGCTGGTCCAAGTTGTCGATTTGAGGCGTTAATTCTGCCCACAAGTTCTCTATCGAATTCATATCCGGGGACATGGCAGGCCACTCCATATGCTCTACACCACAGTCAGCAAGAAAGTGTTGGATCATGCGAGCACGATGAGGCCGTGCATTGTCATGTTGGAAGACAAAGTTTCCTCGAAAGGCTGCACAAACAAATGGAAGCAATGTTTCTTCCAGAATGGCCCTGTGCTTGAACTGGTTCAGGTTTCCATTCAGAACAACCAGGTCAGTTTTGCCCCCTGCATCAAAAGCAGCCCAAACGGTCACCCCACCACCTCCAGCTTGGACTCTTGGCACTATACAATCTTCGTTGTAGGCTTCATGCACTTGTCTGCACACTCGGATGCGGCAATCTTGACGATAGACCAGAAATCTAGACTCGTCACTGAAGATCACGTGATTCCAGTGTCCTGGCTGCCATTGACGGTGCTCTCTGGCCCACTACAATCGGCACTGGCGGTGTTGTCTGGTCAGACGTGGCTTTCTCAGGGGACGCCTGGCACGATAGCCTGCTTGAACCAGTCGTTGGTCGACTAGCCTTCTGGATGCAGGCACATTTGTCAGTTGCTGCCACTCAGCCCTAAGCTGATTAGCTGACTTGGTACGGCCATTGCGGACTAACCGGTGCAGCTGGCGATCATCCCTCCTTGTGGTTCTGCGGGGACGTCCTGGCCTCGGTATTGGAGTAGGGACACCCCTCAGAGCATTTCGTTTCAGGATCTTTGACACCTGACCTTGAGTGATGCCATACTGCCAAGCAATAGCACGCTGTTTCATGCCGGAATTTCGTAAAGCCACCACTAAATGACAAACAGCATTGTCAAGTTGACGGACCATCTCCAGGGGAAGCGGCAATAACCTTTGTAGACGTGCAGCAGTTGTTTTCCACAAATACAGAACGCAACAACCCTTATATACCCAATTGTGAAGCCAATCGTCAAATGTACCTGTCCGTACATTTTGTCACGCCACCTGTGATATAATCCTGTTATTGACTTCTTGCTGTGACAGACAATCAGTGACATGGTTCTTTTAACAAAGAAATCACCGAAGTGTAATAGAAACTCACAAGATTGATATACCGAGTTCAGAAATTAAACCCAAGTCAAGAAAAAAAATAATTCCATATTAAATGCCAAGTCTGTAGATAAATAAACCTGAAAATCGCAGAGCCAGAATTATTTTTTGGTCTGGGAAGCCCATGCGAGGTTTCTTCTTATTCAGCGTCTCACAACCCTGGGTGAATATGCGATCTTTTTTTTAAAAGTTCGAATTTTGCCAAATCTGTTTTATTCGTTTGTTAATATACCTCAGCCATTGACAAATCTGGAATTATAATTTTATTTGAGGTTCAAATTAACCCGGGACATTGTGTCAAACGATGCCTGCATGTCTGTACATGTGATAAATAATTAATCGTCCACAGTCGAAGACTTCTTCTTCACGCAATAACAACTTTCAGCTTCCAGGCCGTACATACAATCATCTTCAAATTTTGCACACTTGTTACTCTTCATGACTTCTACTACAGTATGAAGTTTCACGTCGATCAATGAAGTGGGTCAAGAGATATAAATGTTTTTATTATTTGCGTTTAATTAACGATGTCTGCCAAACCACGTGACCTATCGCAAATTCCAAAAGGGCATTTTAGTAGACTGATATGCTGAACAGATTTGTGAAGTTTCCCCTCGTTTGCGTCATATGAGGGAGGAGCTAGGTTTTAAATGTTTGTGCTTAAAAACGTCATAACTCTGAAACCATGTGATGCATGACGTCATGCTCGCTGACTTTTTTTTGTTCGTGATGGATATGCGATTATGCCTGCAAAGTTTGGCCTCGATCTGTTCAGGCGTTTTGGAGAAAATTGGATTTTAATGTTTTTCACTCAAAACAATATGGCGGCCGAACCACGTGACCTGTGACGTCATAATTACAATTGAAATATTCTGCAGACCGAGTCCTTCCTATGGTAAAAATTTGCTCTCAATCAGTCCAATTATTGCAGGGAAAATGATTTTTAAAGGACAACAGAAAAATAATTCCAAAAAAAATTCTCAAAAAAACTTCCTGGATCCGAAATAATTTCCTGAGCTTCACCAAAAACTAATCAATTCTTCCTTATCCCAAGGTCAATCATCCCACCAACTTTAATCCAAATACGTTCAGAACTTTTCCAGATATCTTGTTCACAAACACACAAACACAAACACACGAACACACACACGCACGCGGACACGATCGAATGCATTACTCCCTGGTGGGAGTAATGAGGTTGTGATTTGTATGTAAAGTGGAGTTGGAATACTTTTGGTTTTATACTTTTATAATAAAAGGACACACAAAGTCTCTCTCTCTCTCTCTCTCTCTCTCTCTCCCTCTCTCTCTCTCTCTCTCTCTCTGTCTCTGTCTCTGTCTCTCTCTCTCATTTGGATCAAACTAAGTGGGTAGACATATACAGCGGAGGCATATCCATTGTTGCATTAATTATATTTTCTACTTCATCAATTTAATCACATATGCAAATTTACTGGAAGAGTTGTGTTATCACAATGGTCATTTCACCAACCTACCATTAGGCTCAACAATGAATCACCATTTTATCTGCTTAATTATCCTCTACAATCTTATATCCTAATTAATAAATCAAAACGTTATGTTGATACTCTGTGCCTTGTTTTTCTTTCAGCCACATTGGCACCACTTTGTTGTTGCAATCTCGTCAACAGTCAATTTCGATAGAACTCATGTGTTCATTTCACTTAGGACAACAACAAACCTGTTCATGATCCATTGAGGTCACGTGAGCTGTGAACGTTTTAACAAACAGCTGATGTTTGCAAACACAAGTTTATGTTGGATGTTCAAAATCCTATTTTAAGTTCCAACGTTAATTAATGTTAAAATGTTCCAATTGAACGAAAAAACACCCGAGAAATATATATTCACATCTCGATGAGGATAAGAAACAAACCCAGCACTGCATTTGCATGATGAGCCTACATGATGAGACAGGCTCTGCCATGTATTCGTGGGAGTCGTGGGAATTGATAATCCTGACAACATTTAAAGTCTTAGAAAGGAAAAATGAGATCAAGGACTTGCTCCAATTAATCTGATGTACCATATTCTGTGTTACAGAGCCTTGGTTCTGTCAAAGCAGTTTCTTGGCCTGAGGTCATCCTGGGTGGTTTGCCATCCCTCTCCCAGCAGTAGTTATGTGAGGAATTTTTAATTTGTCCAGGGCTCTGGAGATAGCTCGCCTACTCTACACAGAGCACCATGGGATCTTTAACATCCTCTCTATCTCTTTGCTGACGACTCTACTCTCTGTCGCTCCATTCTTCATCCCTCAGATCGGCAGTCTGCAGCCTCCTCACTCTCTGCAGACCTGGACAAAATCAGACTGGGCAAACAAGTGGAACATGTCTTTCAATCCTGACAAATCTCACACTCTTACGATGTCTCTCCGAAAAGACCGACTGGACAACCCTCCCATCCACTTTCTGAATAATCCTCTCCAAGAAGTTCTGTCACTCAAGCTTTTGGGTCTCACTATCTGCCATGATCTTTCCTGGGAAAACCACATTTCAAATCTGGCCTCCAAAGCCAGTCGCCGACTGGGCATCCTCCGTCGTGCGAAGTCCTTCCTTGGCACACCTGAGCTCCTCACCACATACAAGGCTTTCATCCGCAGCTCAATGGAATACTGCTCTCCCCTCTGGGCTGGTGCTCCTGCCTCACACCTAGCTCGTCTTCACGCTGTTGAAACCAAAGCATTCAGAATCATTGGAATCTCTCGCGATGAAGCTAACTCCAAGGGCCTTTCACTCACTCACCGCAGGCAGGTTGGTGGTCTTTCCATCTTCTACCGACTCCTCTCCGGCCTTGCCCCCCCAGCTCTCTCTGGGCTCTGTCCCGCAAATATTCCTACAGGTCGCACAAGATCTGCCTGCAACCCTCTTATGGTTAAACTGCCAAAATCAAGACTCTCTGCTCACCTTCACTCCTTCATTCCTCTTTTCTCCCGCCTCTGGAACAAACTCCCTCACTCTCTTCAATCCCACTCCACCCTCCAAGTCTTTAAAACAGCTGTTCACCACCATCTCTTATCTTCCCCCATCCAAAACCTTGATCTTTTCTACCCCCGCTAATTTCACCCCAATTCCACTTTTTTGAAATACCAACTTCTGTCCAGGAAGTCCTTGGTGTCCTTGTGTTTTATACTTCTCCCTCCCCCCCCCCCCCCCCCCCCCACTTCCCATGCCTCCTCCCCCCGGGCCCTCTCCCTTCCACACATCTCCCTGCTCTCGGATGTTGTGTTTGTGTGCTTCCCCTTCTCCCCATCTTGTCTTCCGCTCCCTCTTTTTGGGTATTTTGTTTGTCTGGTTGATTTGTTTGTGAAGTAAATGTTAGCTCTTTCACGAGCCTCGATTCAGTATACAAAAAAAAAAAAAAAAAAAACATCCACCAACTAATACCGACAGACGGGATGCCAGTTTAACATCCATCCGAGGGACGCGCACACATTTATGAATTACCATGTCTGAAACGTAAGGATGACAGTTTCTCTGGGTCGGGATTCGAACCAGACTAGACAGCTGAGAGGCGAGTGTGCATGTACTTCGAGGCCATCTTGCCAGGCCTCATCAAATAAAACATTATTTTTCCCAATTGGCTTTAAATGGATATCATTCAAAACACACACACACACACACACACACACACACACACACACACACACACACACACACACACACACACACACACACACACACACACACACACACACACACACTGCATTTGTAACTAGATGGTATTCATAGAATAAACATTATGCACTCTTGAGAAGCACTTGGTGCAAGGCAAGTCTTCTGTTTTTTCGGGGTTTAAAAAAATATTTTTTGGGGTTTTTTTTTCCAGGGATTTTGAAGATGGCGCCTGTACCACGTGACCAATGACGTCATAATTATCATTATAACAATTCTACAAGAGGAGCCGCTCATATTCTGAAAATTTCGTGTTCATCGAATTAACAGTTGCAGAGGAATTTTTTTTTTCATACTGATCACATCAAGCGTTGTACTTGTCGAATTATGATGTCATAATGGCATCTATGGCATCATCATTGATGAGGATTGATGAGGATGTCATAATGATCATAATGACCTATGGCATCATCATTAACATATATTATTCCCCATGGGGAGTACTTGACAATGAGTCATGTTTCAATTTTTTCCATTAAGCGGTTTGGGAGATAGAGGTTTAACGTTTTTCCAAGATGGCGTCCGTACCACGTGACATGACGTCATAATTATCAGCAAAAAAATCTACAAGCAGGGGCGCTCCTACAGGTAAAATTTAATGTCAATCGGACCAACGGTTTCCGAGAAAATGAATTTTTAAAATGCAGACACGGCACACATACGGCACACGTATCACCCGATTGCTTAACCCCGCTTTTTGCTTCGCGCACGCAGGGTACCTACGAGAAGAGCGCATACCTCTACCAGGTTGTTGACCAGTTTACGTTTTGTATCCCACTGATAGGTCAGATCTGGATTCAGACCTTAACCAAATCTAATCGGCTTGTTCTAATTGTCACTTACGCAGCTCATCCATCAAGTTTAGTCATAACTCGTCCACAAGTTTTTGAAATATCATGCTATACGGTATATCATTTTTGGCCTTATCACGTAATAGTGAAGAATCACTTTAAAAATATTTTAATATCCTCAGATCCAAATTCGAATCATCAAAATTGAAACAATTCTTTCTCGTCACACTCCCAACCTGTCCACCAAGTTTCGTCCGAATCCGTCCATAACTTTTTGAGATATCCTGCTCACAAACAGACAGACAGGGGTGAAAACAACCTCCTTGAACCTTCAGTGGCAGAGGTAACAATACTGTAACTTGTAACTATAAGACTGCGTGTACGTTTGTAACTAGAAGAGTGCGTTTGGCCCAAATACCTTTTGTTTGCGAAACATTTAAACAAGTAATATGATAATATGAGATCATGTCTGCCTGTTGGGGGAATCAAGTGAAATCGAGTTGAAGCTGCTGTGAAGCCATGGCGGAACCTGTTTTGATCTTTGGCTAATTTCTCTGTGTAATAGCCCAAAGTTAGTTACAAGTATTTAACGTTTTATTACAGTCTCGAAATACCTTGGATGGAGTTACTTCTACCCTTACACTTCTTCTCCATCCTTTACAATCAATGGGGGTTTCCTGTACAAGGGAGAAGTCAATGAGTTTTCATTCGCATAGATTTCATTTCATTTATTTGAATTGGATGGGTCTTCATTTTGATTTCAGCGCATAAACAACGAAACCCTGTCGATTTTGCAAGTTATCATCCAGAAATAAGATTTCACAAAGTCCTATGATGATGCTCATATCATAATTCCTGTTGTTGCTTTCGTCCCCAACCCTACCTTGGTCTTGTTGGCAATGCAGCGATGCAAGTCCAGTTGTCTGAATACATCGGAATTTGCGACGCTCGTCCACAACTACGCTTTTTGCGCTTTTACACTTTATATGCAGCAGACGAGTCTTGCAGAGCTCTGGTACACAAGTGAGATGAGATCTGGACACTCCGGTCCGAGTTCTGCAGGTTGGCTTCGATTTAGAGTCGACTCATCCCGTCATCAGCTCTCTCTGTGCTTTGTCCCACAAATATTCCTACAGGTCGCACAAGATCTGCCAGCAACCCTCTGATGGTTAAACTGCCGAAATCTCGGCTCTCTGCTCACCTTCACTCTTTCATTCCTCTTTTCTCCCGCCTCTGGAACAAACTCCCTCACTCCCTTCAATCCCATTCCTCCCTCCAGGTCTTTAAAACAGCTGTTCACCACCATCTCTTATCTTCCCCCATCCAAAACCTTGATCTTTTCTACCCCTGGTAATTTCACCCCAGATCCACCTTGTTTGAAATTCCAACTTCTTTCCTGGAAGTCCTGGCAGTGTCCACATGTTTTATACCTCTCCCACCCCCCCCCCCTTCCCATGCCATGCCCCCCCCCCCCCAAAGCCCTCTCCCTCCCACAGATCTCTCGATGTCTCCATGTCTCTCGGTCCCTGCTCTCAAATGTTGTGTTTGTGTCCTTCCCCCTCTCTCCCATCTTGTCTACCGCTCCGGATGTTATTTGTTTTATGTGTCGGTTTGTCTGTTTGTCTTTCTGTGCGATTAATGTTCGCTCTTTCACGAGCCTCGATCTTGTATACAAAAAAAAATTTAAAAAAATCCTTCCGAGGTTGGCAAAATGAGTACCAGCTTACTGGCAACTGGGGCATCGAGTGTTTCCATTCACCTCTATGACTTGTGAAACACAAGTCACAGAGGTAAATGGAAACACTCAATCGCATGTACAAGGATGAGAAATAAAGTTAAAATCCAAACTCACGCCACAGATCACACTTGTACAATAAGATGAGAATGCAGGCGGGCCTTCCCTTGTCTACGATGTGCAGGCTGAACACAGGACTCGATACAGCCTGCTTTGCAAACCAGGTGCAAGGCTGCACTTCGCCAGTGACGGTCAGTCCAAAGATTAGGTGGAATTGTCATGAGCAGCACCAGCGACGAGTAGCACCCACAATGCAGAAAGCCAAACATAGCATGGAGAAAATCCAAGGAAAATAGAAAGGCCAATGATGATCAGCCCCTCCATCAGGCCTCGTGGTTCTCTTTTTCCTTTTCAGATGAGGCCTCCTGGTCTGCCCTCTTTCCTCTCTCCAGGCTCTTCTTCTTCACCACTCCAAGCAAGGTAGCTCCTTCGCTTCTCCAAAATCAGAGTGATCCCAGCTTTGATCAATTCCACAGAGACAAAGTTTCCTCATAAAACTCCTTTGTGAACAGCGTCTTGTTCTCCTTCCACAAGCTTCTTCCTGATCTCAGGTCTCTTTGTCTTTCTCCTAGGCAGAGTTCTCCCAATAAAAAATAAATGTACATTGCCACTTCTGCCTCCACAGCACACTCACTATGCTGCTATTGGTGAATTGTACTTGTCAGACATATTGTGACGGCCTTGTAGCACACATGTGACATGCATGTGCCTCTTTCATGGGAAGTCCTCACATAGCCCAGCCCACAAACAAGAGTTGTTTACCAACAAAAATGAGTCTGCCTACTCTGTCTATAAATTACATACGCTGCCTCCTCAGCGTCACGTGCAACAAACGACTTTCTTTGACAGGTCCCTGTTACATGGCAATCTAACATACTCGAAACACACGGACCATAGTACACTTAACAACAGTCTAGCTTTGTATCTACCCCTTCCATGTAACAATACTGTGCAATGATGTATTCCCAGAAGAGAGTTAACTAACTTCTTGCATGTATGTTGCGAAGGAAAATGCGAGGCCTACATCAGTTGAAATGTGAAAATAACTATTTAATGAATGCAGAAAGTTCATAATATAAGAGTCTATTAAACTGCAATTGAAATGGTATAGTGTCAGGGGCAGCTGGGAATGTGTGGCCGAAAGACTCAAGTAACAGACATATGATGAGGGTAGAAGGAACATGATTCAGCTACCCCATTCCTTCCTATTAAGGCAAAGCGCAATTAACCACAAAACGTCCTTGGAATACCTTTCTTCACACCTGCTCTCCTCATCGCTAGAGTCATGCCGCCTCCAGTAGGGCAGTGAATCATGGACACGTTATGTTTACCGCTGAGCTTGCACCGAGCTAATCCCTTCGCGCATGTTTGGTGGCCGCTGCCCTTCTGCCCCGAGAATTAAGGGACGACGTGAAATCCCATAGGTTGAATCACGGAGACCCGGGTCAGAATGGTCCAAAGCAACTGAGCAACACAGCGGCCAAGCATCTGTTCCCTGATCCACTGATCCAGACTCCCGTGGTTTTCATGTATAAATATGAAACTGAGCTAACATGTTCCACCACAGTTGTTATTTCAAATGCAGCCTGTGGCTGCTGCAGGTTACATCATTTTCTGGAAGCAGTACCGCCTGCTCCCAGTAAGCTGGTACTCATTTTGCAGACCTCGGTCTCGGAAGGATGACGGTCTGAGTCAATTCCCAACTGATGTTATTTCAACGGATGACAGGGGCTCAAACCTTAGACCCTGAGATCCGAAGCCGCAGACACCTTTACTGTTAAGCCAACATAGTAACAAGCACTCTTAGGAATTTTAGAACCGAAAAATCAACTGGACTCGAAATGAACGACAGAGTAGCTCTGATTCGCTCTAGACTCGAGTCTAGACCCTCTGGCATTATATTTGTTTCTTTGTGGAATCAAATTCGATTAAACACCGGTACGGCAGGATCGATTACTTACCTTTTGAAGGTTGTTAGTCCAGGTTCGATCCCCACCACCACTATGAAATGAACTGCTAGAAGTATGAAGAACCAGTATTGTTCCTGAAGGATAATGTGGATCTCCTTCGGTGGGCAGGTAGAGCAACATGGATGAAATCAACAGGAATTTGAGAATGCTAACCACCGTCATAAGCAAGGAGAAGGTGACGTTTCGAGCATTAACCCTTTTTCGGGGCAAAAAAGGGGGAGGGGCTCAACCTCAGAGATGTCAGCTTCACCTTACTTCCCATAACGGTTACCTTACTTACGTTAGCTTACTAGCTAGTCGGCCCGAGTAATATATCCAGTCATACCTCACTTAACGTTGCCCCGTAGAATGCTGATTCGTTATGGAGCTCTTTGTCCTGGAGGATATTTTTATGAAAAAGAAAAGAAAATCCATAACACTGTGTAGATCTGTGTCCTGTGTAGATCCTGTGTAGATCGATAAACCCGCCGCTATTGTTTGTATTGTATGCACACGCTCTTTGCCAATCAGTGCTAACTCCACCTTCGTTTCGCAGCAGGATGAGCCTCCTCTTACCTCGTCTCCCACCACTGCCATGTATGTTTAGGATGTGTAGCAGCCGTGGCATTTATTCCTTTTATTGGTGTTTGCACATATTTTGTTTCTGTAAAAACCTACTGACGTTATCCTTCCTATAATTCACAAACCGATGTGTTTGTTTGTGTGTTTGTTTATCGTGCTACGCCGACAGTTCTGAGCCGATTACATCTACACTTTCTACATAAGATCAGCATATGATCCCAATTAGTGCATGGCGGTGTTTATAGCTTTGCTGGTGGTCTCGGGGGATGGATGCAGGAAGAGAGAGAGGACACAATTCTCTATGTAAATATGTATAGTGTAGCACCGCCTCCAGGTAGGAGAGAGTATTGCAAGCCCATACCCTTTGCAGTACAGTTTCCTGTCTCCATGTTTTCCATGGACATGATGTATTTTGAATTATATAAGCAGTACGCATGTTTTTCCTTTATGCACGTTCAACTGGGTTTTTATTTTTATTTTCTGGAGCGATTGAGGGAGCTGTCATTTGCCTATACACCACCCAAATAAAGGTATATGTCAGAAGATCTTGTTGCATGCTTGGAGCATGCTTGCTATGGGCGGGTACTCTGCAAGTGAAATTAATATCATTCTTTTTAAGTATAAAATAATACGCTTACCATCTATATTATTATTAGCGCTATTACCTATACCACCCAACAGAGCCTTCATCTATAATTGCGTATCCATAATTAACTAGCCGAAACCCATGGAACATCCACGGAAGGGAGGATGTGGTGTATGGATAGAGTGTACCATTATGGATGGCATAGGGGATTTGCTTGTCCGAGTAAGAGTTAGGAAGAAAGATGAGAATGAAGAGTGCGTATATGAACAACGATCGCCGACACCGGCACAAATGCATGCTCTGGATTGTCCACTCAGTGGACGGCTTGCGGTCGCCTTCGACTGTCCAATCAGATGAGACAGCTGGCTTAACGTCCTCTGATGCGACGTCACACCTGCGAGGTATCAGGAGGCGGGAACCGAATCCAAAACAGAAGCTAAAGTAAAGACCATCGGAGATCTCCTGCGGCAGCGTTTCTAACCGATGTGGTAAAGTACAGTACGTACAGTAAAGGACATTCTCAATTCTCATTGATCCGTTGATTAACTATAACTGACCTGCGCCGCCCTGCTGTAGCTTGACATGTTAGCAGGTACTCTGACCTTTTTCACAACTTCAAATGGCGTTTCATAAAATCCTGCTGTGACTCGACATGCACCGCACCATAATCATTGGCTCATAAAACCCTACACTGCTACAGAGGATTATACTACCACCGGAAGCCGGCACTTGGTTGTCCACAGAGGGAGGGAAGAAACACACCATGTGGAATGAAAAACAAAATGCTTTAAAATATTCAAGAAAGAAACATTTTTTTTCATTTAATATTCCGTAAGTATTTATTGTACGACTAACGATTGTCAAAATAAGAGCCTGCTTTGGGCAATCGCACACTATACCGTCGAGGCCGCTTTTACAGAATAAGAAGGAAATAATTAAATTAATGCTTTCCTATTTACATCGTTGAGTCAATACGTCAAAAAAGCATTTTTAAAACCTGTAATCACTGGTTGTAGGGAATGCAGATTTGACGATCAGCTGATTTATGTGTGTGTGTGGGTGTGTATTTTAGACTTGGACAATATAAGAAGGAAAATTGCTTTGCAATACATGCCCATTTGCAAGTTTCAGATCAATATCAGTAAGCAGTAAGCACGGCCCATTATTTAATGACACCACTCGACTGTCCAATCAGCGGACGGCTCGCATCGCCTTCGCCCAGCAGACGCCAATACGATGGCGTCGAAAGATGGCGTCCTATCGGCCGTTAATCGGATGCTTTTGGGCCCCAAAGTCGACTAATTCAGATTTTTCGAGTCTGGCTGTACGTGATAAACAAAGAGCGCGGTTCGTAGATCGTAAATCCATTAGTGCCGTGGACATCGGGTCACTGGGTGCGGCGTAAAAGGGATAACTAAGTCGAGTCCTTACGGTATTATTATATAGATAACGCTGTCGAGAAAGTGTCTCCATATAAACAGTGGTATTATGAACCTTTTCCGATTAGCGCCCTCTTTTGCAGGATCACATCCTGGGAGCTAAGTGAGGGACTATAAAAGAAATAAGAATTATATATACTAGGGCATGCCCGTACTATATATAAGCTAGGACGTGCCCGTACGTGGGTGCCCGTTCCTTGCCAAAAAAAAAAAAAAAAAAAAATTTGTGTAGGGGTGTGTGTGTGTAAACATCCTAGGGCGTGCCCGTACGTGGGTGCAAAAAAACATGCGTGCAAACAACAACAACAAAAAAAAACTTTGAAACCACGTGGCAGTAACGACCACAGAACCCCCCCCCCCCCTCTATTTACATGAATGGTTTGGTCCATTCGCAACGACCACAGAACCCCCCCCCCCTCTATTTACATGCAATGGTTTGGTCCATTCGCAACGCCAAAGCGAACGGCGAACGGCTAAATCGCCATAGCTCGGTAAGTACTTGTCCGATTAATTTCAAACCTTGAAAAGGCACATCCTCGGGTCCCCAGCAATATACCTGGCAAGTTTAAAGTATATCGGACCCGTGGTTGTCGAGAAACAGCGGTCACAGACAAACATACAAACACACATACACACATACACACATACACACATACACACAGAGATTAATGGAATTATAGATACTAGGGCATGCCCGTACTATATATAAGCTAGGACGTGCCCGTACGTGGGTGCCCGTTCCTTGCCAAAAAAAAAAAAAAATCCTAGGGCGTGCCCGTACGTGGGTGCAAAAAAACATGCGTGCAAACAACAACAACAAAAAAAAACTTTGAAACCACGTGGCAGTAACGACCACAGAACCCCCCCCCCTCTATTTACATGAATGGTTTGGTCCATTCGCAACGACCACAGAACCCCCCCCTCTATTTACATGCAATGGTTTGGTCCAAAGCGAACGGCTTGCAGTGTTTGGTAAAGAAATCGCCATAGCTCGGTAAGTACTTGTCCGATTAATATGAAACCTTGAAAAGGCACATCCTCGGGTCCCCAGCAATATACCTGGCAAGTTTAAAGTATATCGGACCGGTAGTTGTCGAGAAACAGCGGTCACAGACAAACATACACACATACACACATACACACATACACACATACACACATACAAACACACATACACACAGAGATTAATGGAATTATATATACTAGGGCATGCCCGTACTATATATATGCCCGTACTATATATCTATCTAAAATTATATCCCCCCCCTCTATTTACATGAAATGGTTTGGTCCATTCGCAACGCCAAAGCGAACGGCGAACGGCTTGCGAGTACAGTGACAATCCCCCCCTCTATTTACATGAATGGTTTGGTCCATTCGCAACGACCACAGAACCCCCCCCTCTATTTACATGAAATGGTTCGGTCCAAAGCGAACGGCTTCCGGAGTTTGGTAAAGAAATCGCCATCGCGTACACAAACGCGCAGGAAAGCGAATGAATCGCAAATTCGTTTTTATTAGTTTTAAAACATCGTTTAACGCCAACATAGCGCCAACATAGTTTGCCGACGGGAAATAAATGAATACGCTGTCAAATGTGCCATCCGAGGCAGAGTGTGTCCGCCACGTTCGGCACACGCGCTAGTTCGCTGCTCTCTGATTGGTTGAATCGTTTTTTGGACATATCTCGGTAAGTAATTGTCCGATTAATATGAAACCTTGAAAAGGCACATCCTCGGGTCCCCAGCAATATACCTGGCAAGTTTCAAGTATATCGGACCCGTGGTTGTCGAGAAACAGCGGTCACAGACAAACAAACACACAGACAGACACACACACACACAGAGATTACTGGAATTATAGATAGATATATATATATATATATATATATATATACACAAAGAATTAAGTTAAGCACCCCCCCCGTTTTTTTACAACCTCGCACATTACAAGTTTGTTGTCGTCAAAACAGTGTAATATACCCATGATATTGCTATATTTTCTGCAGAAGTGATATTATGGTCACATAAAAACATAACAATCATGCCGTTTTCAATATTTTATTCTGAATAATGTAAGGTGAAATTTTTTGGGAATTTTAGGCATATTTTCACCTCAATTTAAGTATGGAGCTATAGGTCCATCACGGACAGTGTGGATGACGTTTATGTTTTCTAACGTACAGTCATTGTTCTGAGAAGACCTCTAGCGATCTTTGCGTCAATAACGTCAATAACGTCAATAACGTCAATAACGTGTAATGTCAATAACGTGTAAGTGACGTCAATAACGTCAATAACGTCAATAACTAATGTCATACCAATCATTATTTGATCTCACATACCTTAGAATATATGCCAATGTATACATATACACAAAGAATATATATTAGGGGGTGCTTACCTTAATTCGTTGTGTAGGGGTGCTTAACTTAATTCTTTGTGTATATATATATATATTCTTCAAATATATATAAAACCGTAAAACACGGTCCATGAAGCTGTTAGGAGGTGAGGCGGTGAAGCCCTGCGACTATATCTATTAAATTTTATACGTACATCTATTAGTTGTGTGCTATTGGAATATACCTTTTGACCCTTTAGACTGCTGAGATGCCTTAGACCTCTGAAAACACTCTAGGTCCCCCAAAACCCTAAAGAATACCAAGACTCCTAAAGAGCCAGAGGACCCAAACTAACCCAAAGACCCAAAATACCCCAAACACCCAAAATATCCCAAAGGACCAAAAAGACCGGAAGACACCAAAGCACGCAAAAGACCTTCAATAGTATGTAATTAATTGACGTACTCAGGTTTCAATGGTTTGTAATTAATAGATGTGCTCAGATTTCAATAGTATATAATTAATAGACGGACCGGTAATCATGTTTCAATGGTATCTTTTTATTATAATGGAGGAAATGTATATGGTTATGTATGTATATTTGTGACCATACATCTTCTTCTTCTTCAAAATGATTTAACAAATTCCATCATGTTGTTTATATCTATAACGCCAACCTAAGAAGCACATTCGTGACTTACCCGTCCGTATTCATAAGCGCTAATTTTTTTGTTACTTTGACTTGATTAATCGAGACGTAGATCATGATATGGGCAAAATATAAATATACTGAAGGAACTGCGCTCCAACGCGAGTCGAAAGAATTGACGCGACCAAAGAGTCAAAGACGGAATTCGTCCGAGTTGCTTTATTGAAACAAAACAGCTCAGGTATTCTGACAAGCCCGTTTTTCGGGCAACAATATATATACACATTTATGTCGGGAAGTTTGCCCGGCAAAAGTTATACCGGGCATGCCCGGGTGTCAAGGGCGAGCCTTGGAAAGGCGAGTCTGGACCTGCCCGGGCGTGTTTGGCTGCGGCCTGGCAAGTCGAGGCTGGGCGTGCCCGGGCGGTCTGGGCGAGCACTGGAAAGGCGATAGCGGGCATGCCCGGGAGGTTCGGGCGTGCCCGGGAACAGTGAGTCCGGGCATGCCCGGGAGAGGCGCGTCTGGCCGTGTTCTGGCCGGTGCAAGGCGATTATGTACATCCAGCGGTAACCGCTACACACGCCCCTCCAGAATCGACCTGCACCGGCAGGGTCAATTTAAGGGGGGTCCGGATGACCCGGCCGAAGCGACCCCTGGAGGGTCGTGGGGAGGGGTCTGACGTGGTGGTGGGTGGTCGAGCGGGGGGAACTGTGGACGGGGGGCGGCCTCGCCGCGGAGGAAGGGCCAACCGTGGTGGTCGGTCGACGTCCATGTGCGCCGGTTTGAGGCGGTCCACAGAAATCCGGTCCGGCCGGCCGCCGAAGTCGACGATGAAAGACTTGTCGCCCCGTCGCAGGACCCGGAAGGGCCCGTCGTACGGCGGCCGGAGTGGCCCCCGGTGCGCGTCATGACGCACAAAGACGTACTCCGCTGTGCGAAGCGCCGGGGGGACGTAGGACTGGGGGCCACCGTGGCGGGACGTCGGCACGGGGGCAAATCGTCGGGCGGCCTCCTGGAGGTCCGAGCGCTGGCGAGCGGCGGACCAGGGACTGGTAGCGTCAGGCACGAATTCGCCCGGGACGCGGAGTGGCTGGCCGTAGACGAGCTCGGCGGCGGACGCCTGGAGGTCTTCCTTGGGGGCCGTGCGAAGGCCCAAAAGGACCCACGGCAGCCGGTCGGCCCAACCGTCGTCCTGAAGGCCGGCCATGAGTGCGGCCTTCATGGAGCGGTGAAACCGCTCGCACAACCCATTGGCTTGGGGGTGGTAGGCCGTGGTGCGGTGCAGCGTGACCCCCAACGAACGGGCGACCGCGCCCCAAAGCTCAGACGTGAACTGTGGGCCGCGGTCGGATGAGATGTCCGCTGGTGCGCCGAAGCGCGCGACCCAGGTGGCGATGAACGCCTGCGCCATGTCGGCGGTGGTGGTGGAGGTGAGGGGCACGGCCTCCGGCCACCTGGTGGTCCTGTCCACCATGGTGAGCAGGTGGGTGAACCCCCGCGAGGGGGGCAGGGGACCCACCAGGTCCACGTGGACGTGGTCGAAACGCCGTTCAGGCACGGCGAAAGGTGCCAGCGGGGCCTGGGTGTGGCGGTGGACCTTGGCTCGCTGGCAGGCCATGCAGGCGTTGGCCCAGTCGCGGATGTTTCGTCGAAGGCCGTGCCAGATGAAACGCGCCGACACCAGCTTCTGAGAAGCTTTCCGGCCCGGGTGAGAAAGGCCGTGGATGGAGGCGAAGATGCGGCGCTGCCAGGAAACGGGCACGATGGGGCGAGGCTGGCCCTGGGAGACGTCGCAGAGCAGGACGGTGCCCGCGAAGGGGATGTCGGCCAGGCGGAGGCCCGTGTCCGCCACGCGGAGTGCCTGCACCGAGGCGTCGGTGGTCTGGTCGGCCGCCATGAGCGTGAAGTCCACGCCGAGGTGGACCGCGTTCGCGCTGGCCCGCGAAAGGCAGTCGGCCACGGCGTTGTCTTTGCCGGCGACGTGCTGGATGTCCGTGGTGAACTCCGACACGGCGGAGAGGTGGCGCTGCTGGCGGGCCGACCACGGCTCCGTGACCTTAGCCACTGCGTAGACCAACGGCTTGTGGTCGACGAAAGCCGTGAACGGGCGGCCCTCCAGGAGGTGTCGGAAATGGCGAACGGCCAGGAATAGCCCGAGCAGCTCGCGGTCGAACGTGCTGTAGTTTAACTCATTCGGCCGGAGTTGCCGGCTGAAAAAAGCGAGTGGCTGCCAAACCCCGTCCACCCATTGCTCATGGACGGCGCCCACCGCGTAGTTGGAGGCGTCCGTAGTGAGGGCGATGGGCGCGTTGAGCACCGGGTGAGCCAGCAGCGTTGCGTCGGCGAGGGCCCGTTTGGCACTGGCGAAGGCCGCGTCCATGGCCGCGGACCAAACAATGTCATGCTTGGCCGGCTTGCCCCGGAGGGCCTCGTAAAGGGGCCGCATGAGCTGAGCAGCGCGGGGCACGAATCGGTGATAAAAATTCACCATGCTGAGGAACTCTTGGAGGGCCTTGATGGAACGGGGACGCGGGAACGTGGTGATGGCCTCGACCTTGGTCGGCAGCGGCACGGCCCCGGTCTTGGTGATGCGGTGGCCCAAAAAGTCAACGGTCGTCGCGCCGAAGTGGCATTTGACCGGGTTGACAATTAAGCCGTGCTCGCTGAGGCGACCGAAGAGTGTTCGGAGGTGGAGGAGGTGCTCGGCACGGGACGTGCTGGCGACGAGGATGTCGTCCAGATAGACGAAAAGAAACGGCAGGTCGCGCAGCACGCCGTCCATCAAGCGCTGGAACGCCTGGGCCGCGTTCTTGAGGCCAAACGGCATCCGCAAAAATTAGAACAGGCCGAACGGCGTGATGACGGCCGTCTTCGGGACGTCGGCCGCCCGGACAGGTACCTGGTGGTAGCCCCGTATCAGGTCAATTTTCGAAAAGATGACCCGTCCCGCCAAACGGGCGAAAAAGTCCTGAATATGCGGGATCGGGTACCTGTCGGGGGTGGTAGCGTCATTGAGATGGCGGTAGTCACCACACGGGCGCCATCCACCCCCCGGCTTTGGCACGATGTGCAGTGGCGAGGCCCACGCGCTATCGGAGCGCCGCACGATGCCGAGGTGCTCCAACGCGTCGAATTCGGCCTTTGCCACGGCGAGCTTGGCTGGGTCGAGGCGGCGGGCCCTGGCGTAGACCGGCGGGCCCGTAGTGGGTATGTGGTGCTCGATCCCGTGCCGCACCGCGACGGCCGAAAAGGTCGGCCGCGTGAGGGCCGGGAATTCCACGAGCAGGCGAGCGAACTCGTTCGTTGCCGGGAGGGCGCACGCCAGTTCGGTCGGCGCAGAGCTGCTCATTGTGCACGCCAGGGAGCTGAAGGTCTCGGCGTGGACAAGGCGACGTCGTTTGACGTCGACCAGCAGCCCGTGCGCGCAGAGGAAGTCGGCGCCCAGCAAAGCCACGGGGACGCTGGCGGTAACAAAAGTCCATTGAAAGCGCTGGCTGCCGAAGCAGAGGGTGACGACGCGTGGGCCGAAAGTGCGTATGGCCGAGCCATTAGCAGCGACCAAAGAGGGGCCGCAAACTGCGTCCAGCCTGTCCTGCTCAGAGGCAGGTATGACGCTCAGTTGGGCGCCGGTGTCGCACAGGAAACGCCGTCCAGACGCTTTGTCCCGAATAAACAGCAAGTTGCCCGAGTGGCCGGCGCTCATGGCTGGGAATGAACGCCGGCCCGGCCGTTTCCCGACCTGCCGAAAGTGCACGGGGGCCGGCACGTCCGAGCCTTGTGTCCGAACCTGGCGTGGTAATAACACCACGCCCGGTCAGGTGGAGGCCCCGGCCGTCGTGTCGGAAGCGGGCGGTGCGGCGTGGCGGCCGCCAGTTGCACCGGCAGTTCGGCCTCCAACCGTGCAGGGCGCTCGGGCGTCGTGGGCGTCGCCTCGGACGGCGGCGGGCTCCAGGTAACCGCGCCGATGTGCTGGCCCGCCGAGGAGATCTTATTGGCTTCCCTGGCGAGGGCGCGGGAATCCGTGATCAACGTGCCAGCCAGGGCGAGGCGTACCGGGTTAGGCAGCTGACGGAGGAACAGCTCCCGGAACAGGAATGCCGGAGAGTGCTCGCCGAGCAACGAGAGCATATAGTCCATGCGCTCGGACGGGCGCGTGTCGCCGAGCTCGGGCAGGTCAAGCAGGCGCCGTGCGCGTGCTGCCGGTGAGAGGGCGAAAGCGCCGAGGAGGAGCGTCTTCAGCGCGTCGTATTTGTCAGCAGCCGGCGGGTGCTGGAGGAGGCTCAAGGCGCGGGCCGCGGTGGTGGAACCGAGCGCCGCCACAACATGGTGGAAGCGGGTGTCGTCCGCGGTGATGCCTCGCAGGGCGAACTGGGAGTCCGCCTGGGCGAACCAAACAGCCGCGTGAGTCTCCCAGAAGGTAGGCAGTTTAAGCGTCACTGCCGTATCCATGTCGGTAGGTCACCAATGAAGGAACTGCGCTCCAACGTGAGTCGAAAGAATTGACGCGACCAAAGACGGAATTCGTCCGAGTTGCTTTATTGAAACAAAACAGCTCAGGTATTCTGACAAGCCCGTTTTTCGGGCAACAATATATATACACATTTATGTCGGGAAGTTTGCCCGGCAAAAGCTATACCGGGCATGCCCGGGTATCAAGGGCGAGCCTTGGAAAGGCGAGTCTGGACCTGCCCGGGCGTGTTTGGCTGCGGCCTGGCAAGTCGAGGCTGGGCGTGCCCGGGCGCTCTGGGCGAGCACTGGAAAGGCGATAGCGGGCATGCCCGGGAGGTTCCGGCGTGCCCGGGAACAGTGAGTCCGGGCATGCCCGGGAGAGGCGCGTCTGGCCGTGTTCTGGCCGGTGCAAGGCGATTATGTACATCCAGCGGTAACCGCTACAATACCACGTAAAAACTCGGCCGGAGTTTGAAGGCAAGCTGTGTATTGGGGGCACTTCTGCTCTGTGAGGCTAGAAGTTCAGCTTTCCCATCCAGTTTTTGATAAATTTGCATTGACATTCCCTTCCAGTTCTAACTGATAATTTAAAATAAATACAAATTTGTGCTCAGTTACTCTTTATTTATACCTATTGGCTTCTAACTTCTGATTTACAGTATATTGTCGTGCCCCCAGCGATTGAGATCACCGGGGACAGCTTGCCGAGATTGGCATGATGTTCATTAAGGCGTGGCTTGCTTGCCGATCGGCAATGTCCGAGTAGTGTCAGCGGTTGTGGTGGTTTAATGGAGGTTTTTCATGGCCGACCTTGTAAATGTAAAAAGTAAGGGAAAGTGACAAAGGGAATTCGCATACTGGGGAAAACTAACCTTAATCCCTAACGAGTTAACACAGCTTCACCCCTCGTGTGAAGACACATAAACAATCTTAAGCTCCAGTTTCCCGCCAAATACATTGAGATGTCTCCGACACGTCCACGGTCCATGCTATAACTAAACAATCCTATATTTACTATGGGATTCCTCCATCTACCCCCACAAACGTAACAATATATTCAATCATATATATATACAGTCGTGGCCAAAAATATTGGCACCCTTGCACTTTTTTCAAATAATGCACCATTTCTTCCAGAAAATTGTTGAAATTAAAAAATCTTTTGGTATTCACATAGGATGTATTTATTTGGTTTGCAGTGGAACAAAACAAAAAAGCTGAAAAAATTACGAAATCTTAACTTATTCCACACAGAAATCCTAAAATGGCCCGGACAATATTATTGGCACCTTTTAGAAGTTGTTAGAAATGATTAGATTTCAAGCAGGTGATTCTCCTTTACTTTGGAATTGAACTCACCATATGTGAGTTGCAGGTGCCTCCAATATAGGAGTCATTCTGCTGTTTTGTGTCATGTGTGTACCACAATGGGCATGGAGAAAAGAAAGAAAACTAGAGAATTGTCTGAGGAGGTCAGACACAAGATTGTAGCCAAGCACGGACAATCTCAAGGCTACAAGTCCATCTCCAGAGACCTTGATGTTCCTGTGTCCACCGTACGCATTGTTATCAGGAAGTTTAAGGCCCATGGCACTGTAGCCAACCTCCCTGGATGTGTCCGCAAGAGAAAACTTGATCGAAGATTGCAGTGAAGGATTGTTTGAATGGTGGAGAAAGCACCTCGATCAACTGCCAAACAGATTCAAGCTGACCTTCAGACACAAGGTACGACAGTTTCAACTCGCAACCTCCGTCACCAACTCAATGAAAAGGGGTTCTATGGTAGCAGACCCAGGAGAACTCCACTGCTTAGAAAGCCTGACTGGAGTTTGCCAAAAAAAACACCTGAACAAGCCAAAAATCCTTCTGGGAGAATGTCCTGTGGACAGATGAAACCAAATTAGAGATTTTGGTAAAGCACATCATCTCCATGTTTACAGAAAACAAAATGAGGCCTTCAAAGAAAAGAACACCTCCCTACATGGAGGAGGTTCAGTGATGTTTTGGGGTTGCTGTGCTGCCTCTAGCACTGGGTGCCTTGAATGTGTGCATGGCATCATGAAATCAGGAGATCACCAAGGCATTTTGGAGCACAATGTTGAACTTCGGGACGACGAAGAAGAAGACCTTTGTTGGTCGAAAGCTTGTCAAATTAAAGATCGACCGTCCTGAAGCTACGTCCGCGTCTGATTTAACCTCGCGATTATTATATATATATATATATATATATACAGTCACGTGAAAAACCAAGTACACCCCATGTAAAGTTTTGACTTTTTCAACATATTTCAACATACAGTTATTTGATCTTCATTTCAACAATATTGAAAGATAAAGATGATATAATATAACAAATATCATGAAACATTTACATTTCGTTGTCCATTGTATAATTTAAATAAACATAAATGCAAATTTCGCATGTGGAAAAAGTAAATACACCCCCACATTTATCACTACTTCAAATACCTAAAATTAGAATCAGGTGCACCAGCTCAGGTGCAAATGATTAGAACATCATTGGAGAGGATCTTGGAGGACCCTGTCTTATTTAAACCTCAGACATTTAGTTTGGTTTTCTCTTTGTTGTTGAAGTGTGCGGCGTCACGATGCCCAGATCAAAAGAGCTCTCTGAGGCCTTCAGAAAGAAGGTTATAGATGCCTACGAGTCTGGGAAGGGATTTAAAAAGATCTCCAAACAATTTGAAATTAATCATTCGACTGTCCAGAAGATCATCTACAAGTGGAGAAGATTCCAAACAACTGCCAACTTGTTCAGACCAGGCCGCCCCAGCAAGTTCAGCCTGTGAGCAGACCGCAAGATGCTGAAAGAAGTCTCTAAGAACCCCAGAATGTCATCACAGGACCTACAGGTAGCTCTTGCCACTGTTGATGTCAAAGTGCACGAGTCTACCATTAGAAAGAGGCTGCACAAATTTGATCTACGTGGGAGGTGTGCTCGATGGAAAACTTTGCTGTCCAGAAAGAACCTCAGGGCAAGACTGAAGTTTGCCAATGAACACCTCGGCAAAGACCAGCACTTCTGGAACAATGTGCTCTGGACCGATGAGTCAAAGGTAGAGCTATTTGGCCACAGTACCAGAAGACATGTTTGGCGAAAACCAAAGACAGCATTTGACCACAAGAACCTGATACCAACTATAAAGCATGGTGCTGGAAATATTATGGTTTGGGGCAGCTTTGCTGCATCAGGGCCTGGGAAGCTCACCATCATAGAATCCACTATGAATTATTCATTGTACCAGAGGGTGCTTGAGGATAATGTGAGGCCATCCGTCGGAGAGTTGAAGCTCAACCGAAGGTGGACCTTGCAACATGACCATGACCCTAAACATACCAGTAAATCCACCAAGGAATGGCTGAAAATAAAGAAATGGAGGTTTCTGGAATGGCCGAGTCAATGCCCGGATCTAAATCCCATCGAGATGTTGTGGGGGGATTTGAAACGAGATGTGCATGCAAGAAACCCCTCAAACATCGCACAGCTGAAAGAATTCTGCATGGAGGAGTGGGCAAAAATTTCTCCCAGTCGATGTCAGAGACTGGTAGACATTTATAAGAAACGCCTACTTGAGGTTGTTTCTACCAAAGGGGTCAATACCACCTATTAGAGCCAAGGGTGTACTTACTTTTTCCACATGCGAAATTTGCATTTATGCTTATTTAAATTACTAGGGCATGCCCGTACTATATATAAGCTAGGACGTGCCCGTACGTGGGTGCCCGTTCCTTGCCAAAAAAAAAAAAAAAAAAAACATGAATGGTTTGGTCCATTCGCAACGACCACAGAACCCCCCCCCTCTATTTACATGCAATGGTTTGGTCCAAAGCGAACGGTTTGGTCCATTCGATGTGATTCGATGATTCGATGTGAATGGTTTGGTCCATTCGCAACGACCACAGAACCCCCCCCTCTATTTACATGAATGGTTTGGTCCATTCGCAAAGCCAAAGCGAACGACCACAGAACCCCCCCCCCTCTATTTACATGAATGGTTTGGTCCATTCGCAAAGCCAAAGCGAACGACCACAGAACCCCCCCCCCCCTCTATTTACATGAATGGTTTGGTCCATTCGCAACGGCAAAGCGAACGGCGAACGGCTAAATCGCCATAGCTCGGTAAGTACTTGTCCGATTAATTTCAAACCTTGAAAAGGCACATCCTCGGGTCCCCAGCAATATACCTGGCAAGTTTCAAGTATATCGGACCGGTAGTTGTCGAGAAACAGCGGTCACAGACAAACAGACAAACGTACAAACGTACAAACGTACAAACGTACAGACAGAGATTACTGGAATTATAGATAGATACAATGGACTACAAAATGTAAATGTTTCATGATATTTGTTATATTATATCACCTTTATCTATCAATATTGTTGAAATGAACATCAAATAGCTGTATGTTGAAATATGTTGAAAATGTCAAAACTTTACATGGAGTGTACTTACTTTTTCACGTGACTGTTTATATATATATATATATATATATATATATATATATATATATATATATATATATATATATATATATATATATATATATATATATTTATATATATATATATATATATTGTTGCGGACCGCGGATAAGGTGTTGATTTGCCGAGCGGATGGCGGCCGCGGCCCGAACTATTAACAATTACTAAGACCCGATTCCTTAAACGTGGGCCAAATCGTGCCACAGGTTTTCAATGGGGAAAATACAAAGGCGACGCGGATGTGAAGAAGAGGGAAGACAGAAGTAGGAAATACGAATATAATTTATTTGCTATTCACAACCAAAAGAAACCAAGGAGAAGGAAGGATAATAAAATAAAGCAGACAGAGGGACGGACCAGAAGGACACAGTGAAAATTCTAGCTTACCTATGCAGTCTTACTAAGAAACCCAAGGACAAGACAAACAAACACGGACTCACACGAATTGGGAATTTGCAGGCAGGAATGATCGGAAGGAGGAATTGCTTGGCGGGAGAGGAAGGTTCAGCGGGGATCGGTCGGGCTGGAAGCGGACAGCCGCCGTCAATACTCGAGCTGGGATCGCCAAACCGCCACGGTTCCAAACTGCACGGCGAAGCTCCTCCGGTGCACCGTGCGCTCTCCAAAGCTGCTCCTTAGCACTCTTTCTTGGCATCTCTGTGCAACTCTCTCTTGGCGCTTCTCACTTGGCACTTGGCACTTCGCACTTGGCACTTCGCGCTTGTTCTTTCGCACTTGGCACTGCGCACTTGGCACTTGTTCTACTTGGCACTTTGCACTTGGCACTTGTTCTACTTGGCACTTTACACTTGCCGTATCTCTGACTCTCTTCGGAACCTTCTGTCAAAGGCTTCCGCGCACGCTTTTTATAACGCCGCGGGCAATCAAGCCGCCGGCCTCTAGAACACGCCCATCGGTGAGCTCGCCTCGGCCTTGATTGGTCGGCACGGGCCCTCTGGCTCCACCCTTGATGACGATGGGCGGGCACGCCCAGGATTCGGCGGCTCCTCCCCCTTCTTCTCCAAGCCTACCTCGTGGCTAATGGAGTCGCGGTGAAAACCGCCCAGCAGCTGCAGCGAATGCAGGTGGCAGGAAAGGCTTTGGGAATTGGAATGAAAGGGGATCTATCTCTTTGAATTCGGTGCAATGGAGTGTCAATTAATGGCAGACACAGCCTTAACCTACATAGAATAAGGAAATAAACTACCAACAAGCAGGGAATCTATGATTGGCTAACGTGATTGTTTATGACCTAATTACGGGACGCCCTTTTGACCTTTATACACAACTGGAGGAAGGAGGGCGATATTTTTACAACAATTTACACAACAATAAAAAACACAATCCTCATTTCCACAACACTGCACCCTCCTCCTCTTAGGCATGTCCCGGGCCTATTACCTTTACGTTTAGTGTGGCATGTAGGTGTAGTTCCCTCTATATTTAACCTGACCCTGAGTGTGACAGTTTTAAAACATAAATAAATATTTCCTGCTGCTCCATTGCACCCTGCCTAACAGAGTCACGCCCACAGCTAACCGAATTGCGGAATGGTCTTCAAACTATACATTTACGGTGGGGGCGCATTATTTACAATGACTCTACTTTATTTACAAAACGCAACCCAGGACCTGTGATCATTCTTTTGGGGGGGGGGGGGGGGAGACAGTCTGCCCTGCATCGATGCACCATGAAAGCACCCACAATGCACCAATACACCCTCAAGCACCAATCGGTGCACAGTCACCACAGTTCAATAAAAATAAAAACAACAAACCCTGCTGGTGGTCTCTTGCTCTTCGGCTCCCTCTGCTGGCTATGGTTCTTCCAGATGTTGTCATCTTCTTTGCTGGCGGCCTATTTGCAATAAAAGGAGAGTGCACAACCGTGTCCATTTTTTTTAATTTATGGCCCACAGGGCCGACTATTATAGTTCACCTGTGGGGCATAGGTGCCCTGTGACCCAGGTCCGCCAGCAAGATCTCGGGTCTTCATGGCCGGTTCCAGCAGAGGGGCCATGCCCCAACCCATGGGGTCCATAAGTGGTGCTCAGCCACAGACATGTGGTCCATAAAGTGGTGCATCGATGCAGACAGCTGGTTCCGGGAGTTTCGGGCGCACAATGGCGGACTCCCGCACGCTCCCCTCGGCGCACAGTCCTCGTGTGGGAGACAGGGGGGGGGGGGGAGGGAGACAGGTGAGTGAGGGGTAAGGTCACAAGGGTACACATCAATAAAGGCAATGCAAGGCGAGGTGCGTGTGGAGACGGAGCGGAGAAAAGCTCGTCCCTACCGTACATCACCCCCCCTGTCACCTACTCTACCCTTGCCCTTACCCCATATTTACAACAATCTACACATTTACAAATTCGTCACTAATGTCTCGTCTTCCCCATATTTCCCCTTTACCAAATTCATCTTCACAATCCCTCTAACCAAAATTTGCCATCACCAATTCATCATCAATCCTCATAAGGAGGGAGAGATGGAACAACAAAGCACAATGTCACACCCACGTCATGATGCGTCTCACAATCCAAAACATTTGCACCAAAAATAATAAAAACAACCATGGCATGGTGTGGAGTACCATCGTTACCTCAGGTGAGTGGATGCAGATGGTGCAAGGAGATTTCAATCCTAACTACCTTCTAAATGACTTCAACACAGTTTACACTACCCGGGGTCTTCCCTGCCAATCCATTGGCCAACTTACACTATGGGTTCTAAAAACCAATTCCCATTGACCAAACTGTGGTGCTTCTCAATTTGGGGTCTCACTCCCCCGATTCATCTCCCGGTGCCTTTGCACAATTTCAGGACTGGGACGTGTGGCTCTCCCAGCAGGTCTACCCACCTGCACACCTCCACCACTGTAGTTGCCTCCGAGCTTACCTGCTCCTCACCTAACCTATCTAAATGGGGAAGGCCCCTCCTGGCTCTGTCACCCCTCGGTGCCCTCTGCCACTGGGCTACCCGGGTCCGTCCTCCGGATCCTCGGGCCCCATCCACAACAACTCTACCAGCTCCCAGAGCCCACCTGCGGCCTCACCTGGCCGACATCCTCACAGTGGTGGAGTGCCCAATCAACTACACACACTAACAGGCCACACGCCCAGCCATTTCCACGTCACTAATGCACCCATCCAAACTCCATTCTTCCACACGCACCACAGATGCCAATATCCAACCACAATTTACCTGTACCCTCTACCTAACTCTTACACTACCCTCCCCGGGTATTCGTGATGGGGGTCCATTCTTCCCCCATTCACACCTTCGCACCATCCACTCCACTCCACAGTTTCCACCATACTCACTCCACGACCATCCATTCCATACTCCATATATTCCACACTCCATGTATTCCACACAACCATTCTTCATACACCTGCAGTTGCACACCTGTGCAATCTCACCTGGTGCCACCTGCACCCTCCTTCCTTCCTGGACCATTTGGTCAACACCACACACATCACCATCACTCACTCATACACTGCTCCATACACCTGTTCAGTTGCACACCTGTGCAATCTCAATACAACTCACAATCACAACCATTTACTCATATCCTGCTCAATACACTTTCGATACTCAAACACACGGCATCATCTTATCTAACTACTCCCCTCTGGAACTTGCGCTTCCTAGTCGCCCCTTTAAACTATTGTGCTCCCTCGTCATTATCATCCAACTAATCTACCTGCGTCCCCACTACAGGTATCATTGTCACTACCTAACCTTAGCGTTACCTATGGTCAATCTCTAGGTCCCTACACACGATATCCTAACCCTCCCGGGCTAGTTTTCACTGCCAAACCCCATAAGACTAGTGCTCCTTTGCCCCCGCTGTGAGGGATGGCAGAGTTGCCATCCCACCACATTGGGCATCTCTCACTACCAATTTGGCTCATCCAATTGCAACCAATCAAAAATTTTCCAATTACTGCCAATTCTATTCACTTTTCTAAATTTCGGATCAAAAACACTATCATCATCATCACAGTCCGCTTTATCTGAGCCTCGGTGCGTCGTCACATCATTAAAACTCGGCTTCGCAAAGCCGAGCAATGAATTCGGGTGGTTTGGTCGCCTGCAGTTGGATCTGTCCGGCATTCACGACTCTGGGGAGGAGGCATGCTCGGGCCGAGGTTCCACGCATCATCGCGGCTCGGTACCTTGCGGTCCCTGGCCCGATGACCGAGGCTCGCCCGGTCGGAACCCCGTCCCCGCCAGGGGGCTCCGTTCCGCTTCCTCCTACTCGCCCTTGAACCGGACCGGTCGCCTCGCTCGACGACAAGGCCCGGACTCGACTGTGCGGGGCGGGGCCAGGCCCGAATCGTGCGCAACGCCCCGAAGCGGGGCGACGCAGCATCGATCCGCGCGAGGCTTCGCATCCAACAAAGCCAAAGGGCGCTCCGCACGAGGCTTCGCATCCAACAAAGCCAAAGGGCGCCCCGCGCGAGGCTTCGCATCCAACAAAGGGCTCTGTGCACCGAGCGCCCGCTATCCGTCGCACTAATTGCTAACCCGGTCAACGTCGATGATTCACTTGCATATGCGACCCGTTTCACACTCACAAAACCTGGCGCCTTCAGTGCATCCCACACACTCCGTCCATTCCACCAACACACTCCCTGTTACACACCACACCTCCCGCGCACCTTTTTTTCTTTTTTTTCTTTTTTTTGTATACTGAATCGAGGCTCGTGAAAGAGCTAACATTTATTTCACAAACAAATCAACCAGACAAACAAAATATACAAAAAGAGGGAGCGGAAGACAAGATGGGGAGAGAAGGGGAAGCACACAACCACAACATTTGAGAGCAGGGAGAAGTGTGGGAGGGAGAGGGCTTGGGAATTGGAAGCGCACCTTCTTGCGCACACTCGCCGTTCGCACACCTCGGTCCACACCTCTCCTCCGTTACATCCTCCGTAACACTCACCATGGGCGTGCACTCTTGCATCCACCCACTACCGTGCTCCGATGTGCTCCCTCGCACTCGCGCTACCACCAACTCATTCTCCGTGTCACACTCCGTACACCCCGACGTGCATTCTCGCTCGCACTCGGTTTCACACTCGCGCTCCGATGTGCCCTCTCGCACTCGCGCCACCACCAACTCACTCTCCGTACACCCCGACGTGCATTCTCGCTCGCACTCGGTTTCACACTCGCGCTCCGATGTGCCCTCTCGCACTCGCGCCACCACCAACCCACTCTCCGTACACCCCGACGTGCATTCTCGCTCGCACTCGGTTTCACACTCGTGCTCCGATGTGCCCTCTCGCACTCGCGCCACCACCAACTCACTCTCCATACACCCCGATGTGCATTCTCGCTCGCACTCGGTTTCACACTCGCGCTCCATAACACGCTCACCCCTTGACGCACACTTTTTTTTCACACGCGCGCCATTTCCACTCACACGGGACCCTTCACCAACACCCGGGTGCCATATTGACCCCAATCGCGCGACTATTCTCTTCGCACCAAACCCCCTTTTACAAAATCTCCCGGCACCACATGCAGCCCGTCTCACCTTCGGGGTTCTTCTTCCTCCCTGCACCAACACCTGCAAATTTTCATTTGGGTTATTAAGCACAGCATCGTGATGTGAGCAGGGACTTTGAGCATTATCCATCTCTCCCTTCAATTCCCGGGCTACCTCCGTCGTCTTTTCAATTTCAACCATAACTATTGCTCTTTCTTTATTCACCTCAACGACCGCTGGCTTTATTAAAATTCCCACTTGTACCTCAGCGGTCGCCGGCTTCCCCATACCCCGGGTCGCGATTTCTACCCCGGTCATTTTACCCGCGCTTTTCTCCACTTCGCTCAACCAGCGCTTCTCGATCCGCGTTACCTCGCCGTGCACCCTTGGGACCTTCTCGCCCACCATGCGATCCATGGTCTCCCCACATTTTTGCATGCGGTCACCCATTCTGTCCCCAATTTTGCCGATTCGCTCCATTTTGCTTCCTAGCCTCTCGATTTGATTTCCTAGTCGCTCCACCCATTCTGTTTTCCATTTTCTCACTATCAGCCCTCATTCTGTTTTCCATTTTCTCACTATCAGCCCTCATTCTGTTTTCCAAACCTCCAATTTGGTTTCCCATACTCATCTGTACAGCTGCCTGCAGCTGCGCAATGAGGGCCTGCATGTCAATCCCTCCCACTTGTGTAGCGGGCGCAGCCACCGTAGCCATGTGCGAGGCGCCATTTTGCGCGCCCGCAACCTCGTGCGCGAGGGCGCCATCTTGCGCGCCTGAAAACTCCTCAACCACATCATCATTTCTCTCCTCCATTTCTTCCCCCTGGTCCTGGGTTACTCCTAACCCCTCTTCTATTTCCCCCACCGGCATCCCGCCGCCTTGACTAGCCATGGCACGATTTCCAAATTTAAGATTTTTAAATAAAACAAAATTTTTGGGCCACCCGTAATTTTGAGTGCGCTATTCACGCTTCAGGTCCGAATCTCGCTCCTGGCACCAATTGTTACGGACTGCGGATAAGGTGTTGATTTGCCGAGCGGATGGCGGCCGCGGCCCAAACTATTAACAATTACGAAGACCCGATTCGAACTATTAACAATTACTAAGACCCGATTCCTTAAACGTGGGCCAAATCGTGCCACAGGTTTTCAATGGGGAAAAGACAAAGGCGACACGGATGTGAAGAAGAGGAAGACAGAAGTAGGAAATACGAATATAATTTATTTGCTATTTACAACCAAAAGAAACCAAGGAGAAGGAAGGATAATAAAATAAAGCAGACAGAGGGACGGACCAGAAGGACACAGTGAAAATTCTAGCTTACCTATGCAGTCTTACTTAGAAACCCAAGGACAAGACAAACAAACACGGACTCACACGAATTGGGAATTTGCAGGCAGGAATGATCGGAAGGAGGAATTGCTTGGCGGGAGAGGAAGGTTCAGCGGGGATCAGTCGGGCTGGAAGCGGACAGCCGCCGTCAATACTCGAGCTGGGATCGCCAAACCGCCACGGTTCCAAACTGCACGGCGAAGCTCCTCCGGTGCACCGTGCGCTCTCCAAAGCTGCTCCTTAGCACTCTTTCTTGGCACCTCTGTGCAACTCTCTCTTGGCGCTTCTCACTTGGCACTTGGCACTTCGCACTTGGCACTTCGCACCTCGCGCTTGTTCTTTCGCACTTGGCACTGCACACTTGGCACTTGTTCTACTTGGCACTTCGCACTTGGAGCTTGTTCTACTTGGCACTTCGCACTTGCCGTATCTCTGACTCTCTTCGGAACCTTCTGTCAAAGGCTTCCGCGCGCGCTTTTTATAACGCCGCGGGCAATCAAGCCGCCGGCCTCTAGAACACGCCCATCGGTGAGCTCGCCTCGGCCCTGATTGGTCGGCACGGGCCCTCTGGCTCCACCCTTGATGACGATGGGCGGGCACGCCCAGGATTCGGCGGCTCCTCCCCCTTCTTCTCCAAGCCTACCTCGTGGCTAATGGAGTCGCGGTGAAAACCGCCCAGCAGCTGCAGCGAATGCAGGTGGCAGGAAAGGCTTTGGGAATTGGAATGAAAGGGGATCTATCTATTTGAATTCGGTGCAATGGAGTGTCAATTAATGGCAGACACAGCCTTAACCTACATAGAATAAGGAAATAAACTACCAACAAGCAGGAAATCTATGATTGGCTAACGTGATTGTTTATGACCTAATTATGGGATGCCCTTTTGACCTTTATACACAACTGGAGGAAGGAGGGCGATATTTTTACAGCAATTTACACAACAATAAAAAACACAATCCTCATTTCCACAACAATATATATATACAGACTTGGCATTTAATATGGAATATTTTTTTTTTCTTGACGGGTTTACTTTCTTAACTCAGTATATCAATCTGGTGAGTTTCTTTTACACTTTGGTGATTTATTTGTTAAAAGAACCATGTCACTATTGTCTGTCGCAGCAAGAAGTCAACAACAGGATCATATCACAGGTGGCGTGGCAAAATGTACGGACAGGTGCATTTGATGATTGGCTTCACAGTCGGGTATACAAGGGTTGTTGCGTTCTGTATTAGTGGAAAACAACTGCTGCACGTCTCCAAATGTTATTGCCGCTTCCTCTGGAGATGGTCCGTCAACTCGACAATGCTGTTTGTCATGGAGTGGTGGCTTTACGAAATTACGGCATGAAACAGCGTGCTATTGCTCGGCAGTATGGCAACACTCAAGGTCAGGTGTCAAAGATCCTGAAACGAAATACTCAGAGGGGTGTCCCTACTCCAATACCGAGGCCAGGACGTCCCCGCAGAACCACAATGAGGGATGATCGCCAGCTGCACCGGTTAGTCCGCAATGGCCGTAACAAGTCATCTAATCGGCTTAGGGCTGAGTGGCAGCAACTGACAAATGTGCCTGTATCCAGAAGGCTAGTCAACCAACGACTGGTTCAAGCAGGCTATCGTGCCAGGCGTCCCCTGAGAAAGCCACGCCTGACCAGACAACACCGCCATCACCGATTGCAGTGGGCCAGAGAGCACCGTCAATCGCAGCCAGGACACTGGAATCACGTTATCTTCAGTGACGAGTCTAGATTTCTGGTCTATCGTCAAGATGGCCACGTCCGAGTGAGCAGACATGTGCATGAAGCCTACAACAACGATTGTATAGTGCCAAGAGTCCAAGCTGGAGGTGGTGGGGTGACCGTTTGGGCTGCTTTTCATGCAGGGGGCAAAACTGACCTTGTTGTTCTGAATGGAAACCTGCACCAGTTCAAGTACAGGGCCATTCTGGAAGAAACATTGCTTCCATTTGCTCATGCAGCCTTTCGAGAAAACTTTGTCTTCCAAGATGTCAATGCATGGCCTCATCGTGCTCGCATGATCCAACACTTTCTTCCTGACCCTGGTGTAGAGCATATGGAGTGGCCTGCCATGTCCCCGGATATGAATCTGATAGAGAAGTTGTGGGCAGAATTAACGCGTCAAATCGACCACTTGGACCAGCAGCCGACCTCTGTGCGTGAATTGCAGCAGGCTATTGTCACTGCATGGCAAGCGATTCCTGTCCAAACCTTGGCAAATCTCGTGAACAGCATGCCTCAACGTGAGCGTGCTCTCCTGAATACTCGTGGGGGTTACACAAAGTACTGAACTGCAATTGTACTGTCTGAACAAAGTACTGAACGTAATCCCAGTCGTAGTTTAACTTTTGTTTTTGTTAAAAAAAATTTTGGCTAATGTGCAAAATAAAGAGATACTTCTGGAAAACGTACAGAAGTTTAACACAGTACTGTCCGTGAATTGAGTTCGATATCAATTTACATCACTTTCAAGGATCAATTTATTTGTTTCGAAATGTCAAATGTGGTTTTTGTTTTTTTTAAAGGTCACATTAACAAAATCTAGAATAATTTCAACATAATTCCAATGAACTTTTGGTTCTAAGACATCTTGAAAAGTAAGTTCACCCCCCCAAAAAAATATTCCATATTAAATGCCAAGTCTGTATATATATATTTTTTAATAAATTTTTAATAAAATTTTTATAAATAAACAATTTTGTTTTAAACAAAAACAAAAGTTAAACTACGACTGTGATTACGGACAGTAAAATTACAGTTCAGTACTTCGTGTAACCCCCACGAGCATTCAGGAGAGCACGTACACGTTGAGGCATGCTGATCACGAGATTTGCCAAGGTTTGGACAGGAATCGCTTGCCATGCAGTGACAATAGCCTGCTGCAATTCACACACAGAGGTCGGCTGCTTGTCCAAGTGGTCGATTCGACGCGTTAAATTCTGCCCACAATTTCTCTATCGGATTCATATCCGGGGACATGGCAGGCCACTCCATATGCTCTACACCATGGTCAGCAAGAAAGTGTTGGATCATGTGAGCACGATGAGGCCGTGCATTGTCATCTTGGAAGACAAAGTTTCCTCGCAAGGCTGCATGACCAAATGGAAGCAATGTTTCTTCCAGAATGGCCCTGTACTTGAACTGGTTCAGGTTTCCATTCAGAACAACCAGGTCAGTTTTGCCCCCTGCATGAAAAGCAGCCCAAACGGTCACCCCACCACCTCCAGCTTGGACTTTTGGCACTATACAATCTTTGTTGTAGGCTTCATGCACTTGTCTGCGCACTCGGACATGGTCATCTTGACGATAGACCAGAAATCTAGACTCGTCACTGAAGGTCACGTGATTCCAGTGTCCTGGCTGCCATTGACAGTGCTCTCTGGCCCACTGCAATCGCCGCTGGCTGTGTTGTCTGGTCAGGCGTGGCTTTCTCAGGGGATGCCTGGCACAATAGCCAGCTTGAACCAGTAGTTGGTTGACTAGCCTTCTGGATACAGGCACATTTGACAGTTGCTGCCACTCAGCCCTAAGCCGATTAGCTGACTTGGTACGGCCATTGTGGACTAACCGGTGCAGCTGGTGATCATCCCTCCTTGTGGTTTGCGGGGACGTCCTGGCCTCAGTATTGGAGTAGGGACACCCCTTTGAGCATTTCGTTTCAGGATCTTTGACACCTGACCTTGAGTGATGCCATACTGCCGAGCAATAGCACGCTCTTTCATGCCGTAATTTCGTAAAGCCACCACTCCATGACAAACAGCATTGTCGAGTTGACGGACCATCTCCAGAGGAAGCGGAAATAACTTTTGGAGACGTGCAGCAGTTATTTTCCACTAATACAGAACGCAACAACCCTTGTATACCCGACTGTGAAGCCAATCGTCAAATGCACCTGTCCATACATTTTGCCACGCCACCTGTGATATAATCCTGTTGTTGACTTCTTGCTGCGACAGACAATCAGTGACATGGTTCTTTTGACAAATAAATCACCAAAGTGTAAAAGAAACTCACCAGATTGATATACTGAGTTAAGAAAGTAAACCCAAGTTAAGAAAAAAAAAATATTCCATATTAAATGCCAAGTCTGTATATATATATTGTGGCAGATCTCGGGTACGGCGCTCCCCTTACCGAGGGGGTGTGGGGTTAATCCCCTTCTATTAAGCTGGCCGTCCGAGTGCTGGAGCTATGACATCACTTCCGGTCAGCGCTGAATAGGGTTGTAGGCCAATTGCTCCTATTACCTAATTACCAGCGCCGTCCGGTAAGAGAGGAAATGAGCCCTGCCCGAGCCGCGGCTGTAATGGACACGCCAAGCGAAGCGAGCCACGACTCAGGCCGTTAACAAAGACTAGACCCGATTTTAGCGGTTCCTAATTGTGCCACAGGTATTCAATCAGGGAAAAGACTAAAGCGACCGGATGAGAGGAAAACCCAAAGAATAAGAAGGAACAGGTGTAATTTATTAATTATATACAAAACCAAAACCAAAGAAGAAACAAAAGGGAAGAATGTACAGGAAGAGGAAGAAGCAGATACACAGGGCAAACCTTAGACAGTTATTTTATCACACGCCCAGGACAACACAAACGGACCTACACGTATGGGGAATAGCAGGCAGAAACGTCCAGCCGATCAGCGTGGGCACTGGTCCGGTTCTCGTCCACGCTCACTCCGGCTCACGTCTCTGGTGCCGCGGTGAAACTCTGGCAGGCAGCGCGGTTGGTATGGTCGTTATTGAACGCCAGCGGACCGTCTCTCTCCAGCTCTGCCAAGCAGTCCCTTTCACCAGCTCTGACACGTCATGCCAACCCTCTCTCCTCTCGGCTGCCACGAACCACCACGCTCTGCGCTCTGCTCTGCCCAAAGCCACAAAGCACCAAAGCACCAACTCACTTCTCTCTCTGCGACCCTGCCACTCTGCCACTCTCTCTGCCCGAAGCAGTCCCACGCGAGCGCTTATGTAGCGCGCTCGCGTATTAAGCCGCGGTTCAACTGGATACGCCCACTGAGGCGCTGGACTCGGCCCTGGTTGGGTGATGAGGGCTCCTTGGCTCCACCCTTAACAGGGAACCGCCTCGCTCGATAGCTCCTCCCCCCTTCTTCTCCGGACTTGACCGCGTGCTTAATGGCGTCTTGTGCAGCAAAACGCGGCCAACAAAAGGCAGGGGAGGGCAGGAAAATGAGCAACCCGACTGCAGGTGTTACGATGGAATTGGACAGAGAGAGATTGGGGAGAATTGAAAGGGCCTATCTTATTTGATTAATGCAAACGCAGAGTCAAACTATTGGGAACAGATCCTTAACTAGAACACATACTAATGAGATATCTAAAGAGGTTTCTATGTGCCCTACGTGTTGCAATATGGACTAGCTAAGGTGCGACCTTTGACCTTTACACAAAAATGGGAATATTTACAGGGGATTATTTACAAGGATTATTATTTACAAAGCGAGGGTTCTAACAACTGCAACGCTGCACCCTCCCTTCCCCAGGCACGTCCCGGGCCATTACAAGGGATATCTTTTAACATTTAGTGTGGCACTTAGATGTAAACACCCTCTACTATTAATCTGACCGTGAGTGCGACATTTTTAAAACTAAATATGTCCCGCCTGCTGCGTTGCATTCTACCTGGCAGACTCACGCCCACAGACTAACCGAATTCCGGAATTATTTTGAAACTACACATTGACGGTGGGGAGCATTATTTACAAGAACACTATTTGGTATTTACAAACGCGAACCCAGGACCTGTCTTTTTGGGAGACAAAAGAAGATGTTTTTGAGAAGAGGAAATAAATGCCATGCACTGCACTGATACACCATACCATATACACCAAGAATAATAAATGCACCACAACAAGCAAAATGCACGAGATGCACCACCAAGCACAAAAGAGAGAATTGCACCACAAATGAAAATGCACAGTCAGCACCATCCAGTGCACATTTCAACAATAATAAATGTCAATGGCGTCCGACGTCTTCTCAGCTGGGCCGATGGCTGCTGGGCCGATGGTTCTGGGTGATTTCTTTGCTTGCGGCCTATTTGAGATATAAAAAAGGGCACAAAACCGCGTCCATTTTTTTCTTAATTATGGCCAGCAGGGGCCAACTAAAGGTGGTTCACCTGCTTGGCATAGGTGCCACCTTGACCGTGGTCCGCAAGCAAGATCCCCAGCAGCGATGCCATGCCACAGCCGTGTGGTTGATGAAGGGTGCTCGGCCGCAAAACGTACGGTCCATAAAGTGGTGCTCGGCCACAAAAAACGTGTGGTCCATAGGTGGTGCCAGCATGGTCCATATGGTGCATCAGTGCAGGCCGGAGGCAGAGAAGGTACGGGCGCACAACTGCGGCCACCTGCGCACTCCCCCCGGGCCCAAAACAAACAGATCCGTGAGTGGGGGAAGGAAGACAAGTAATCAGCGGGGGAAGGCACAAGGGTACACATCAATACGAGGCAATGCAACATGAAGGGCGCGGGAGAGCGAGCTAAGGAAGCTCGTCCCTACCATCCGTCACCCCCCATGTCACCTGCTCTACCCCTGCCCCTCCCCGTATCTACACAATTTACAAATTCGTCGCTAATGTCCTGTCTTCCCCATATCTCCCCTAATACCAAATTCGTCATCATCCCAATTTCCTATCAATCCCTCCTAAACCAAATTTATCATCAATCCCTCATAAGGAGGAAGAGATGGAACAATGAACAATGTCACACTTACGTCATGATGCGTCTTTCATACCAAATGTCTGCAAAAATCAGTGTGGAGTCCTATCATCACCTCAGGCGAGTGGATGCGGATGGTGCAAAGAGATTTCAATCCTAAAGCCTAAGTCACACATAGGCGGATATTTTGGCGACTACTGGCGACTGCCGGCGATCAAGATTTTTCGGCGACTGCTGGCGATTTCGGGCGGTCAAATATGGTCAGGCAGCAGTATGGCGACTGCAGGCGGCCACATTGCGCCTGCATTGCGACGACGCCCTGAGTGGGATGGCGACTGTTGAAGATCGACGACGACTGCATTGCGGATGCACGGCGGCAGCGTGGCGACAGTCTGGCGGCTAGATTATGACCGATGGCGGATCGCGGCGACTGCATTGGGGCCGGGTGGCGGTTTACTCCGACGTCCACAAGACTGCAATAAGACCGCCGGCGATTGGAGACGATTCACACAACTTTTTAAATCTTTATCTCTCTATTTTACATTTCACTTTATTCATTTCAATGATGTATGACATGAAGCATAAAGATGTTTGATGTACAATAAGAAAGTTAATAAAGATGTATCATTGTAATGTAATAATCAAACTTTTCTGCAGGGAGAGAGAATGGAAATAAAGTCCAACAAATTATTTCCACTGGTCCCAAGTCCCATAAATAAAGTTTCCAAAGGACCAAAGTCCCAAAAATAAAGTTCCCAAAAGTCCCAAGTCCAAACAATAAAGCCATATCCTTGTCGGAACCACAGGACCTCACTCCACGGAGACCCTCACACCATCCTGTCTTGCCATGGAATCGTGGTATGTCGTAATGCAGTCGCCAGGCAGTCGTATCTCTGTCGCTAATGGCCGTAACTCGGCCACCACTAGTCCTACTGCTGTCGTCGTCAGTCTCCCATAACCGCAGGGGAGACGTGGCAGTTCTTCTGTAGTCGATATGCAGCCGCAACAGTGTCGGCCCGTAGACGGGAAGATGCCGCAGGAAGGCCGTATGGCATTCGCATCTCTGCCGTGCTAGCTGGTGGGGCGATTGCGTAAGACTATGAGCGACTGGGTTGCAGCCGCTTTACGGTCTTATTACGGATACCGACGACAGCATGGCGGTTCCATCACGACAGTGTAGCGGTTACCGCTGGATGTACATAATCGCCTTGCACCGGCCAGAACACGGCCAGACGCGCCTCTCCCGGGCATGCCCGGACTCACTGTTCCCGGGCACGCCCGAACCTCCCGGGCACGCCCGGTCTCGTCTTTCCCGGGCATGCCCGCTCTCGCCTTTCCAGGGCTCGCCCAGAGCGTCCGGGCATGCCCGCTATCGCCTTTCCAGGGCTCGCCCAGAGCGTCCGGGCATGCCCGCTATCGCCTTTCCAGGGCTCGCCCAGAGCGTCCGGGCATGCCCGCTATCGCCTTTCCAGGGCTCGCCCAGAGCGTCCGGGCATGCCCGCTATCGCCTTTTCAGGGCTCGCCCAGAGCGTCCGGGCATGCCCGCTATCGCCTTTCAAGTGCTCGCCCAGAGCGCCCGGGCACGCCCAGCCTCGACTTGCCAGGCCGCAGCCAAACACGCCCGGGCAGGTCCAGACTCGCCTTTCCAAGGCTCGCCCTTGATACCCGGGCATGCCCGGTATAGCTTTTGCCGGGCAAACTTCCCGACATAAATGTGTATATATATTGTTGCCCGAAAAACGGGCTTGTCAGAATACCTGAGCTGTTTTGTTTCAATAAAGCAACTCGGACGAATTCCGTCTTTGGTCGCGTCAATTCTTTCGACTCGCGTTGGAGCGCAGTTCCTTCATTGGTGACCTACCGACATGGATATGGCAGTGACGCTTAAACTGCCTACCTTCTGGGAGGCTCACGCGGCTGTTTGGTTCGCCCAGGCGGACTCCCAGTTCGCCCTGCGAGGCATCACCGCGGACGACACCCGCTTCCACCATGTTGTGGCGGCGCTCGGTTCCGCCACCGCGGCCCACGCCTTGAGCCTCCTCCAGCACCCGCCGGCTGCTGACAAATACGACGCGCTGAAGACGCTCCTCCTCGGCGCTTTCGCCCTCTCACCGGCAGCACGCGCACGGCGCCTGCTTGACCTGCCCGAGCTCGGCGACACGCGCCCGTCCGAGCGCATGGACTATATGCTCTCGTTGCTCGGCGAGCAATCTCCGGCATTCCTGTTCCGGGAGCTGTTCCTCCGTCAGCTGCCTAACCCGGTACGCCTCGCCCTGTCTGGCACATTGATCACGGATTCCCGCGCCCTCGCCAGGGAAGCCGATAACATCTCCTCGGCGGGCCAGCACATCGGTGCGGTTACCTGGAGCCCGCCGCCGTCCGAGGCGATGCCCACGACGCCCGAGCGCCCTGCGCGGTTGGAGGCCGAACTGCCGGTGCAACTGGCGGCCGCCACGCCGCACCGCCCGCTTCCGACACGACGGCCGGGGCCTCCACCTGACCGGGCGTGGTGTTATTACCACGCCAGGTTCGGACACAAGGCTCGGACGTGCCGGCCCCCGTGCACTTTCGGCAGGTCGGGAAACGGCCGGGCCGGCGTTCATTCCCAGCCATGAACGCCGGCCACTCGGGCAACTTGCTGTTTATTCGGGACAAAGCGTCTGGACGGCGTTTCCTGTGCGACACCGGCGCCCAACTGAGCGTCATACCTGCCTCTGAGCAGGACAGGCTGGACGCAGTTTGCGGCCCCTCTTTGGTCGCTGCTAATGGCTCGGCCATACGCACTTTCGGCCCACGCGTCGTCACCCTCTGCTTCGGCAGCCAGCGCTTTCAATGGACTTTTGTTACCGCCAGCGTCCCCGTGGCTTTGCTGGGCGCCGACTTCCTCTGCGCGCACGGGCTGCTGGTCGACGTCAAACGACGTCGCCTTGTCCACGCCGAGACCTTCAGCTCCCTGGCGTGCACAATGAGCAGCTCCGCGCCGACCGAACTGGCGTGCGCCCTCCCGGCAACGAACGAGTTCGCTCGCCTGCTCGTGGAATTCCCGGCCCTCACGCGGCCGACGTTTTCGGCCGTCGCGGTGCGGCACGGGATCGAGCACCACATACCCACTACGGGCCCGCCGGTCTACGCCAGGGCCCGCCGCCTCGACCCAGCCAAGCTCGCCGTGGCAAAGGCCGAATTCGATGCGTTGGAGCACCTCGGCATCGTGCGGCGCTCCGATAGCGCGTGGGCCTCGCCACTGCACATCGTGCCAAAGCCGGGGGGTGGATGGCGCCCGTGTGGCGACTACCGCCGTCTCAATGACGCTACCACCCCCGACAGGTACCCGATCCCGCATATTCAGGACTTTTCCGCCCGTTTGGCGGGACGGGTCATCTTTTCGAAAATTGACCTGATACGGGGCTACCACCAGGTACCTGTCCGGGCGGCCGACGTCCCGAAGACGGCCGTCATCACGCCGTTCGGCCTGTTCGAATTTTTGCGGATGCCGTTTGGCCTCAAGAACGCGGCCCAGGCGTTCCAGCGCTTGATGGACGGCGTGCTGCGCGACCTGCCGTTTCTTTTCGTCTATCTGGACGACATCCTCGTCGCCAGCACGTCCCGCGCCGAGCACCTCCTCCACCTCCGAACACTGTTCGGTCGCCTCAGCGAGCACGGCTTAATTGTCAACCCGGTCAAATGCCACTTCGGCGCGACGACCGTTGACTTTTTGGGCCACCGCATCACCAAGACCGGGGCCGTGCCGCTGCCGACCAAGGTCGAGGCCATCACCACGTTCCCGCGTCCCCGTTCCATCAAGGCCCTCCAAGAGTTCCTCGGCATGGTGAATTTTTATCACCGATTCGTGCCCCGCGCTGCTCAGCTCATGCGGCCCCTTTACGAGGCCCTCCGGGGCAAGCCGGCCAAGCATGACATTGTTTGGTCCGCGGCCATGGACGCGGCCTTCGCCAGTGCCAAACAGGCCCTCGCCGACGCAACGCTGCTGGCTCACCCGGTGCTCAACGCGCCCATCGCCCTCACTACGGACGCCTCCAACTACGCGGTGGGCGCCGTCCATGAGCAATGGGTGGACGGGGTTTGGCAGCCACTCACTTTTTTCAGCCGGCAACTCCGGCCGAATGAGTTAAACTACAGCACGTTCGACCGCGAGCTGCTCGGGCTATTCCTGGCCGTTCGCCATTTCCGACACCTCCTGGAGGGCCGCCCGTTCACGGCTTTCGTCGACCACAAGCCGTTGGTCTACGCAATGGCTAAGGTCACGGAGCCGTGGTCGGCCCGCCAGCAGCGCCACCTCTCCGCCGTGTCGGAGTTCACCACGGACATCCAGCACGTTGCCGGCAAAGACAACGCCGTGGCCGACTGCCTTTCGCGGGCCAGCGCGAACGCGGTCCACCTCGGCGTGGACTTCACGCTCATGGCGGCCGACCAGACCACCGACGCCTCGGTGCAGGCACTCCGCGTGGCGGACACGGGCCTCCGCCTGGCCGACATCCCCTTCGCGGGCACCGTCCTGCTCTGCGACGTCTCCCAGGGCCAGCCTCGCCCCATCGTGCCCGTTTCCTGGCAGCGCCGCATCTTCGCCTCCATCCACGGCCTTTCTCACCCGGGCCGGAAAGCTTCTCAGAAGCTGGTGTCGGCGCGTTTCGTCTGGCACGGCCTTCGACGAAACATCCGCGACTGGGCCAATGCCTGCACGGCCTGCCAGCGAGCCAAGGTCCACCGCCACACCCAGGCCCCGCTGGCACCTTTCGCCGTGCCTGAACGGCGTTTCGACCACGTCCACGTGGACCTGGTGGGTCCCCTGCCCCCCTCGCGGGGGTTCACCCACCTGCTCACCATGGTGGACAGGACCACCAGGTGGCCAGAGGCCGTGCCCCTCACCTCCACCACCACCGCCGACGTGGCGCAGGCGTTCATCGCCACCTGGGTCGCGCGCTTCGGCGCACCAGCGGACATCTCGTCCGACCGCGGCCCACAGTTCACGTCTGAGCTTTGGGGCGCGGTCGCCCGTTCGTTGGGGGTCACGCTGCACCGCACCACGGCCTACCACCCCCAAGCCAATGGGTTGTGCGAGCGGTTTCACCGCTCCATGAAGGCCGCACTCATGGCCGGCCTTCAGGATGACGGTTGGGCCGACCGGCTGCCGTGGGTCCTTTTGGGCCTTCGCACGGCCCCCAAGGAAGACCTCCAGGCGTCCGCCGCCGAGCTCGTCTACGGCCAGCCACTCCGCGTCCCGGGCGAATTCGTGCCTGACGCTACCAGTCCCCGGTCCGCCGCTCGCCAGCGCTCGGACCTCCAGGAGGCCGCCCGACGATTTGCCCCCGTGCCGACGTCCCGCCACGGTGGCCCCCAGTCCTACGTCCCCCCGGCGCTTCGCACAGCGGAGTACGTCTTTGTGCGTCATGACGCGCACCGGGGGCACTCCGGCCGCCGTACGACGGGCCCTTCCGGGTCCTGCGACGGGGCGACAAGTCTTTCATCGTCGACTTCGGCTGCCGGCCGGACCGGATTTCTGTGGACCGCCTCAAACCGGCGCACATGGACGTCGACCGACCACCACGGTTGGCCCTTCCTCCGTGGCGAGGCCGCCCCCCGTCCACAGTTCCCCCCGCTCGACCACCCACCACCACGTCAGACCCCTCCCCACGACCCTCCAGGGGTCGCTTCGGCCAGGTCATCCGGACCCCCCTTAAATTGACCCTGCCGGTGCAGGTCGATTCTGGAGGGGCGTGTGTAGCGGTTACCGCTGGATGTACATAATCGCCTTGCACCGGCCAGAACACGGCCAGATGCGCCTCTCCCGGGCATGCCCGGACTCACTGTTCCCGGGCACGCCCGAACCTCCCGGGCACGCCCGGTCTCGTCTTTCCCGGGCATGCCCGCTCTCGCCTTTCCAGGGCTCGCCCAGAGCGTCCGGGCATGCCCGCTATCGCCTTTCCAGGGCTCGCCCAGAGCGTCCGGGCATGCCCGCTATCGCCTTTCCAGGGCTCGCCCAGAGCGTCCGGGCATGCCCGCTATCGCCTTTCCAGGGCTCGCCCAGAGCGTCCGGGCATGCCCGCTATCGCCTTTTCAGGGCTCGCCCAGAGCGTCCGGGCATGCCCGCTATCGCCTTTCAAGTGCTCGCCCAGAGCGCCCGGGCACGCCCAGCCTCGACTTGCCAGGCCGCAGCCAAACACGCCCGGGCAGGTCCAGACTCGCCTTTCCAAGGCTCGCCCTTGATACCCGGGCATGCCCGGTATAGCTTTTGCCGGGCAAACTTCCCGACATAAATGTGTATATATATTGTTGCCCGAAAAACGGGCTTGTCAGAATACCTGAGCTGTTTTGTTTCAATAAAGCAACTCGGACGAATTCCGTCTTTGGTCGCGTCAATTCTTTCGACTCGCGTTGGAGCGCAGTTCCTTCAACAGCATGGTGGATCTTTTTTGAGGACGACTGAGCACGCCGTTTTTAAAGATTTAAAAAAATATTTGGCCCCTTTGCGGCTATTGCCGACTGCAGCCGACCTGGGGAGGATAACCACGACTACAGAAGACCGTCCATTACGGTTTCATTACGATTGTCGGCGGGTGGTGGCGATTTTTCCAGTCGCCCGTAGTCGCCGACAAATCCGCCTATGTGTGACTTAGGCTTAAACTATTCTCTAAATGACATTATCACTTTACACTACCCGGTGTCTCACCCTGCCAACCCAATGGCCATCTTACACGAAGTGGTTCTAAGAACCGAATTCCCATTGACCAGTCTGTGGTGCTCATCAATTTGGGGTCTCACTCCTCCGATTCTACTCCCTGTGCCCTCGCACAATTTCAGGTCTGGGTCATGTGGCTCACCAGCAGGTACGCTTACCTGCACACCTCCGCCACTGCAGTCGCCTCCCGAGCTTGCCTAGCTCCTTCACCCTAACCTACCTGGGGAAGGCCCTCCAACTCCCTTAGCCCACTACCGCCCTCTCTGGCTTCGGGCTACCCGGGTCCTTCTCTGGATCCTCGGGCCCCATTGAACTCTAACTGGCTCCCAGAGCCTACCTGCGGCCTCACCTGGCCGACAGACTACCAATGGCGGAGTGCCCAACCAACCATTCTCACTAACAGGCCACACGCCCAGCCATTCCATACACTCATGCACCCAACAAAACACTTCTGTGCAACTACCCGCACCACAGATGTCAATATCCAACCACAATTTACCTACTCCCTCTACCTACTTTTAAACTACCCTCCCCGGGTACTCGTGAAGGGGTCCATCCTTCCCCCTTCCACTCCTTCGCACCATGAACTCCACTCCACGTATTCCACACCACACTCCACACCATTCATTCCATACTCCATTTACTCCAGACCATCTATTCCATCCAACCGTTCTCCCTTGCCACCCTGCAAACCAATCACTCAATGCACAATCACACACATCCTCGATACTCGGCTCAATACACTTTCTACACAGACACACACAGTATTCACGAGCAATTCCTCTCAATTCCTCATTTCATCCAAAACTTAAAGCTCATAGACACAGCATCATCTGACTAACTATTGCCCTTCTAAGATTAGTGCTTCCCTGTCACCCCTTACACTATTGCACATCCCTCGTCGTTATCAACCATCTAACCTGGCTGGTGTTGGGCTAGCGGCTAGGGTGCCAGCTTAGGATCCTAGGATCCTGGGTTCGTAATCCCGGTCGATCGCTGAATTAACGCCAGGGGGGTTGACTCAGCCTGTCATCCTTCCGAGGTCGGCAAATTGAGTACCAGTTCACTGGTAATTCCCTGTTTGTCGTAAAAAGGCGACAAAAAGGGTTTGCGGCAGGAAGGGCATCCGGCCGTAAAACATTGCTTCAAAAAGGGGACCCAAAAAACAATAACAACCACGGTCCCCGAAAAAGGCCAACCCCTGCTTGCGGGGAAAAATGGCCTCTAAAGGTGGTTTTTTAACCTGGCTACATCCCCACTACCTGTACAATGTCACTGCTTAATCTTATGTCACCTATGGTCATCTCTAGTTCCCTATACATTTATCCTAACCCTCCCGGGCTAGTTTTCACTGCCACCCCATAAACTATAGCTCATCTGCCCAAAAAAGTGAGGTGAATGGTAAAACTACCATTCGCCATCACTACTGCTACCATCAAATGTCCACTATACTTGAGCCTCTCGGGGAAAATGCATTTCCATCACAGCTCGGCTTCGGAAAGCCGGCTATCCATGCGGATGGTATGTCTCCTGTGGTTGGGTCCATCCGGCATTCACGATTCAGGGGAGGAGGTTTTGTCGGACCAAGGCTCCACGCACCATCCCTACGCAGGGCCCTGCGCTCCCAAGCGCGATGGCCCAGCCTTCCCCGGCTGGAGCGCCGCCACCACAAGGGGGCCCGCTCCGAACCCTCCTACCTCCCCTCGAACCGGGCCAGTAGCCTTGCCTGGAAAAATGCGGCACCGACCGTGCAGGGCGGAGCCCGGCCCGAATCGTGCACGGCGCTCCGTGCAGGAGCGACGCGGCACCGATCCTGGCCGGCCCCCGCAGCACACAAAGAACACCGCGCACCGAGAGCTCGGGTCGGCTATACGTCGGGCTAAACGCTAACCCGGTTAACGTCGATGCCCGACTCGCATGCTCACACCACGCGTTCCGTTCTACACTCACAAAATGCGGCGCTCCAACGCCTCTCATACACTCCATGCATTCCATGCACTCTGTCAATTCCGCCACCGCACTCTCTCATGCACACCACCCAGGCACACTCACACACTCCGTTACACACCTCTCTCACGCACCTTCTTGCGCACACTCTCCCGGTACGTACTCCATACCACTCATGGGGGTGCACTCTTGCATCCACCCATTCAGCGCACACCTACCCACAGGTGTGCAATCCCCTATCGCACACCCAATCACGCACTCTGGTGTGCTCTCCCGCACACTCGCCACAACCAACTCAGGTGTGCATTCTCGCACACGCTCCTTAACCATCCCAGGTGTGCATTCTCGCACACGCTCCTCATCCATCTCACTCTCTGTATCACATTCATCACACATACACTCCGATGTGCATTCACCCTCGCTCTTGGTATCACACTCGCGTTCCGGCGCCATTCACACATGCGCGCCATTCTTTCTCACACAGCGCACAAAGGACCTTCCACGAACGCCCAGGTGCCGTCCGGGTCTCAAGCGCGCGAAAAATCCTTTCGCGCTAAACACTTTTCCGCAAAACCTTTTCGCGCCATATACAGCCCGGCTTACCTTTGGGATCCTCTTCTCCACACGCACCTGCAAATCTTTATTGGGATTAAGCACAGCATCACGATGTGAATACAGACTTTGGGCATATTCCATCTTGTCCTTCAATTCCTGTACTACCTCTGCCGTCTTTTCCACCCCAATTTCCACTATTTCTTTGATTGCAATTTATTTTTCCTTGTTAAGCTCGACGCTGGCTGGTGCTAATAAAGTAACATTTTCTAATTCTGCGGTCGTCGGCTTTCCCATACCCCGGATCGCGATCTCTACCCCGGTCCACGTAACTGCGCCTTGCTCAGCCTCGCTCAACCGGCGTTCCTCTAGCCGCGCTACCTCATCGCGTACCCCCGCAACCTTTCCGCCTGATCTGCGGTCAATGTCTCTCCCATATTTTTCTATGTGGCCACCCATTCTGTTTTCAAACCCTGTTAACCCGTCCTTCATTCTTTTCATTTGATTTTCCCGGGTGTCCATCTTGCTTTTCACCCTCGTTAACCCTTCGGTCATTTGGCTACTCACGTCCTCCAATCGGGCCCCTAATTTACTTTCTAACCCCCCAATTTGATCGACCAATTCATTTCTCAACCCCCCAATTTGGCTTCCAAATTGCTCCCTGTTCTTTTCCATGTCTTCACCCGTTTTGACCATATAGGCCCTCATTTGCACCATAAATAGGCCCCAGTCCATTGGCACTGCGGGCTCGGCTGCCGCGGCCATGTGCGAGGTGCCGCCATTTTGTGCGCCTGCACTCCCCACTACCGCACCTTCCTCAACCTCCTCTTCCATCTCTCCCCCTTCTTCCCTGGGATCCTGGGTTAATTCTACCCCTTCCTCCACCTCTCCATTTCCCCCCACCGGCATCCGATCGCCTTGACTATCCATGGCACGACACAATTTGGTTCTTAAATAAAATTCCGGCCGCTCGTAATTTCGACCAAATTTTTTTTTTGATGTATTCAAATTTGGTTCGGGTCCAATCCCACTCCTGACACCAATTATTGCGGATTCGGGGGTCGGCTCTCCCATTATCAAAGGGGGGGGGGGTTAATCCTCTTGTCTTTTAAGCTGGCCGTCCCCCGATCCTGGAAGCTATGTCGCTCCTTCTGGTCGGAATTAGCTAGGGTGATTGGTCAATGACGTCCCAAATACCTACTTACTGACCCGACCGTAAAGCAGGGAAATAACTCCCGCTCAAACCACGGATAAGATGGAAATTGCCGAGCGGTTAGCAATCCGCGGCCCGAGCCATTAACAAAGACTAACCCGATCCTGAACGGTTTCCAAATCGTGCCACACGTACTCAATTGAAAGAAAGGACAGAGGTGATCGGATAAGAGGAAACCAGAGTGTAGGAAGAACAAATAAGGGTTTATTTAGCAATGCCTCATGAGGTTTAGATAATGCCTCATCCTGAACGACTACATCCTGGAAAATAAACTGGACTTTCTCTGTCTCACTGAGACCTGGCAACAACCACTGGACTACTACACGCTCAACCTCACCACACCCAATGGATATTTTTACATCAATAAACCACGCTCGGAGGGCCGAGGTGGTGGAATTGCCGTTATTCACCGACAAGACATCAAGACCAACCTCATCTCCATCTCATCTGCTCCATCATTTGAACACCTGGCTTTTAAACTCTCTGGTCACACACAGTCAGTCATGGCTGTTGTCTACCGCCCTCCCAAACCACACCCATCATTCCTGTCTGACTTCTCCTACTTTCTGACCCAGCTATGTTCCCTCTCCCCCTCAATCCTCCTCCTTGGTGATTTCAATATCCACATGGACTCCACTGACTCCACGCTAACCACTGACTTCACTGATTTACTCACCTGCTTTAACCTCACTCAACATGTCAACTTTCCTACCCATGACCGTGGTCACATTTTGGACCTTGTCTGCTCTACTGGACTAATTTTGCACCATCTCTCTGGCTCTGACCTCACTCTCTCTGACCACCTAGCCATCACTCTGACCATCAACATCCCCACCCCAGCACCAAGGCATTATCGCACTATCAACTTCCGTAAGCTAAACGCTCTTTCACCTACCTCATTCTCATCGACCCTCTCTGAAAAAATGTCCACTTCTCCCTTCGTTGACCTCCACACCCCTTCTGACCTCACTGACTACTACAACCACACTCTCTGCTCCTGCCTTGACCAACTTGCGCCTATAAAAACCAAAACAGTTTCTTTCACCCATTCTGCTCCCTGGTTTACCCCTGAACTCCGCCTGATGAAAACTCGTGCTTGCCAACTTGAAAGACTCCGCAATAAAACAGGTCTCACAGTTCACTCCCAGGCCTACAAGGACCACATACAACACTATAAAGATGCCCTCTCCCGCGCCCGCCCCGCCTACAACTCTCAAATTATCCACTCTGGCTCCGGAAACCCAAAAGCACTCTTCTCTACAATAAACAAACTCCTCAGCCCCCTGAACACCACCACCCAGTCATTCACAATAGACAACTGCATCTCCTTCCTTTCATTCTTCCAACGCAAAATTGAAAACATCTACAACAGCTTGACCACCGCCGCACCCGCTCCCCCTCAAACCACCTGCCCCCCCTTATCCTGCCATCCCCTGTCTCAATTCTCCCCAGTCTCCCCTACTGACCTCTCTGAACTCCTCATCGGAATGAAAACTGCCACCTGCACTCTTGACCCCATCCCCTCCAGCTTTGTCAAGGCCTCCCTTCCTGCTCTCTCTCCACTTATCATTGCAACAATAAACTCCTCCCTGTCTACAGGCATCGTCCCACCATCCCTCAAAATTGCTGCTGTTACCCCCATTCTGAGAAAACCTGGACTAAACCCTGACACCCTAAATAACTTCAGACCCATCTCCAACCTACCCTTTCTGTCAAAGGTTTTGGAACGCGCTGTAGCCACTCAACTCAAACATCACCTCTCTGCCAATAACCTGTATGAAACATTCCAATCCGGATTCCGCTCCAACCACAGTACTGAAACTGCTCTCCTCAAAATCACCAACGACCTTCTCCTCTCCTCTGACGCTGGCAACCTCAACATTCTCATCCTCCTCGACCTCAGCGCCGCCTTTGACACCATCGATCACACCATCCTCCTCACCCGACTTGAAACCACCTTTAACATTACCGGCACTGCCCTCTCTTAGATTAAATCATACCTCTCTGACAGACGTCAGTTCATCTCCATCAATAACTGCAAATCCCCCACTGCTCCCCTCCCCCAAGGTGTCCCCCAAGGTTCAGTTATTGGCCCCCTCCTCTTCATCCTTTACCTGTCCCCCCTCGGTCACTTAATCCGCCGTCATGGTCTCCAATTCCACTGCTTCGCCGATGACATCCAGCTTTTCATCTCCACCAAGTCTATCTCCACCGCCACCCACTCTATCCTGACAAACTGCATCACTGAAATAAAATCCTGGCTTCAAATCAACTTCCTCAAACTTAACTGTGATAAATCTGAAATAATCATCATTGGCCCAAAAACGCTCACCAAGTCCACCCATAACTTTGCCCTCAACATCGACGGTTTCCCAGTATCCACCTCCCCTCACATCCGGAATCTTGGCATCATCTTTGACCAAACCCTCTCCTTCGACAAATACACTAAACAGATCACAAAGACAGCCTTCTTTCACCTGAAAAACATCGCCCGTCTCCGTCCATCCCTCTCCTCCGTGGCTGCAGAAACCCTCATCCACGCCTTCATCACTTCCCGTCTGGACTACTGCAATAGCCTCCTTTATGGTTCACCCTCAACAATCACCAATAAACTCCAATACATTCAGAACTCCGCTGCCCGTCTACTCACCCATTCCCGGACCCGTGACCACATCACCCCCGTCCTTTACAAGCTTCACTGGCTCCCCATCTCCCAGAGAATCCAGTACAAAATCCTCCTCTTGACCTACAAAGCCCTCCATAACCTGGCCCCATCCTACCTGGCTGACCTCCTCTCCAGACACACTCCCACCCGCAACCTCCGCTCTGCTGGTACCAACCTCCTGACCCCCCCCCATCCGGACCAAATTTAGATCCTGGGGGGACAGGGCCTTCTCCATCGCTGCTCCCACCCTCTGGAACTCGCTACCTCACACCATCAGAGACTCCTCCTCACTCACCACATTCAAAACATCACTCAAGACCCACCTGTTCAACACTGCATTCAACATTTAACCCACAGCATCTAACCCCTGACTATCTCCTCTCCTTCTCCCTCCTTTGTGCTTTGAATATTTCCCTATTGATTCTTCTTTTTTTGCAATTGTTTTTATGTTTTGCTATGCATTATGTTTTGCACTCTGTCAAAGCGTCTTTGGGCTTCCTGAAAAGCGCTATATAAAATAAATGCATTATTATTATTATTATTATTTATTATGTACAAAAACCCAAAGAGGAAACGAAAGGAATATACAGGAGGAAGAAGAAACAAAAAGGACACAGGGCAGGCTTATCTAAACAGTCTTAACTTATTACGACCCCAGGACGAACAGACACACTCACACGGGATTGTAGTGGTAGGGGAGGAAGGTCCAGGCAGATGGTCCAGGCGATGGGATCCGGCTCCGGTCCACTCCAGTCCAGGCTCCGGTTACGCGGCGAAACCCAGCAGGCAGCTTCGCGCGTATCGTCGGACGTGAGCGGACCTTACGTATCTCAGGGTTACATATATCAGGGGGACTGGGATGCGGTGTACATAATACGTAGCTCGTGCCAGCTCTCTCTCTCTCTCTCTCCCGATCAATGGCTCGTATCACAGGCAGTTCGTGCAATCACCGTCTCCGCGCAGTCCTTTGAAACAAGCGCGCCTCCCAATCAATAAGTTCATTAAGCGCCTTTCACAATGAGTCCGTAAAGGGCTTTGCGGGTGCGCTTATATAATGCGCTTTGAGATCAATGCGCGCACTTCAAAACCACGCCCGCCAGTGAGCTCAGCTCAGCCCTGGTTGGTTGGCGAGGGCTCACCGGCTCCGCCCTTGACGGCGAGTTGACAGGGCCATGCCTCGTTCCTGGCGCTCCGCCCCCTTCTTCCTCAAGCTTGACCGCGTGGTTAATGGCATTTGTTTTCAGCGCAACGCAGCGAACGCTGCTGGCAAGCGGAGACGCGTAGTAGAATTGGGAGAGAGAGATTGGAAAGGAAGCAAATGGGGCCTATCTTATTTGATTAATGCAACGCAGATTCAACTATTGGGAACATGGCCTTATCTGACACATAATAAGGAAATAACTAAACTTCCTATGGTGGCCTACGTGTTGCATATGGACTAACTATGGGTGCGACCTTTAACCTTTTAAATGATGGAATATTATTTACAAGTATTTACAAGTGAGGGTTCTAAAAACCGCAACAATATATATATATATATTGTTACTGACGTGGCTTGGATGTTATTCACCGAGCGGTTTTGGGATGACCACGTCTGCACAAGATTATACTCGATATTATACCCGAAGCCGAACGTTGACTAGTCGCGCGATGCTAGGTCAATGAAGGAACAGACACACGGCTGGGATTAAAATGACGACACCAGGGATACGGTTCTCAAGACCTCCGGAGGAGATTATATTCGTGCGGAAGGTCAGATTACAGGGACGAGAGGTACAACATAGAAAGACAAGCACTTAGACACAATCTTATATTATTCCCAACAGACGACAGATAAACGGGACAAAGCTGACTCACACGGGGATTGATGGCTAGGAAAGGCAAGGTAGCGATGGCTCCAGGTGCACCTGGGCTCAAAGGTCAGAATCGACCCGGTTCGGTCCGGTCCAAAGATGCGGGGAGGTATCGTCGCGCTGGGGGTGGCGGTGGCTTCCTCTGCTCTCCGTAGTTCAGGCGCATCTGACGTCACATCCGGCGCGGGGCCGCGTATATCCGGCGGGGAGTGACACGCCCTCGGCTCGTTAGCTCCGCCTCGTGGAATCGGCACGTTGCTTCTCATTGGGTGCGTGCGGGGGGGTTACCGGCTCCGCCCTTGACGAGGAGCTGACAAGGAGCCCCTTTGTGGTAACCCCGTGGAGCGCATGGTCTGGAGCGCGTTGTCTGGAGCGCATTGTCGATGGCGGCTAACCGAGCCGGTGGGAGGACGCACACTCCCCCCCGCGCAGCGCCGTGCCCCTCTGTTGTTGTAGACGGGGAAGAAGATGGGAGGAGGTATGGGAAAGGTCCTAAACTCACTACTGATGCCATATAATCACATTCTGGTGCAACGAAGAGTCAGAATTAATGGAAACGAGTCCTTAACTGACATAGATTAAGAATAACTAGGAAGATGTCCGAAAGTGGTCTACGTGTGGTGCGGTGGACCTGGGCACGACATTTAATGGGGGAATAAGGGGAAGGTCGGCTCTACTGAGTGTTATTTACATGCAATGGGACTAGGGAATGGGGGATTGGGGAAAGTTGGGGAGTATTGGAGAAATAGGGGAATATTTACAAGCGGATATGGAGGCCAAATTCCATATTCGCAACATTGCACCCTTCTCTACCCTCGGGGCGTCCCGACCCGATAAATTTTTACCTACTTTAGTGTGGCACGCAATGTAGTTCCCTCTACTATTAACTCTACCCTGAGTGCGACAGTTTTACAGATATTCACAAATGAGTAAATATGTCCCCCTGCGACGTTGCACCCTTCTCCTCACAGAAACACACCCACAGGATAACCGAATCCGGAAAGAATTCTCAAACTACACATACAGCCGGTAGGGAGCATTATTTACACGACTACGCTGCTATTTACACTACGATCCAGGACCTGTTTTTGGAGGGACACATGCAGATGTTGTGCATAGAGAGAGCGCGCTTGCCAGCATCGATACACCAACCCACGAGTGCTCTGTGGCCGACGGCCTTTAATAACATGCAGAGCACCCTTCCCGAGCATCAAAAGCACCACCCCTCCACCAATCGGTGCAGTCACCATTGTTCATTGGAATAAAAATAAATTCGACAACCCCTAACCCTGCAGGTGTCTCTTGCTCTTCTTGTGGTGCACTTGGTGTTAACTAAAAGTGGTTCACCTGTATGGCATAGGTGCCACATTGACCCATAGGTCCATCCCCGGGTGGTGCTTGGCCGCAAACGAACTGCGGTCCATTGTGGGTGGCCACAAACATTGCGGTCCATATGGTGTATCGATCCCGGCAGCAAACAGCGAAAGTGCAGGCCCACAACTGCGCAGCCAGCACCTCTCTCTCCTCTCTCTCTACCCCAAAGCCAGATCCTCGGAGGTGGGAGACAAAAGAAGCAGACAAGTGAGTAAGGTGGTAAGGGCGCAAAAGTGCACGCAATGTAAGGTGATGCACACTGGGGGCACATGGGAACCAGGTGAGACAGGTACGTTCCTATCGTACGCCCCCCCCCCCCCACCAGGTAACCTACATGGCCCCTCCCTTACCCCTTACTGCATCCACAAAACACAACACTACCCATAAACATCTACTTTACAAATCAACAAACATCCCTACTGTCTTCCCCGTTCCTCCCATAAACCAAATTCGTCTTCTCTCCCTCCTAACCAATCAAATTTGCCATTTTCAACTCTCATCAAAATTTGCCATTTTCAACTCAACATCAAAATTTGCCATTACCAATTCATCATCAGTCCCTCCTAGGGAGGGAGAGATGGAATCACCCCAATGTCTCATCCACGTCGTGATGCGTCTCTCAAATCCACAGCAATCTCATTTCCTGCTACAAACCAAGAAAACACAGGTGTGGAGTCATCATCATCACCTCAGGTAAGTGGCTGCGTATGGTGCGACAGGTTCATCAATCCTAACTATCTCCTAAATGACTTTAACAACTTTACACTACCCGGGGTCTTTCTCCGGCCAAACCATTGGCCCTCTTACACTATGGGTTCTAAAAACCAATTCCCATTGGCCAAACTGTGGTGCTCTTCAATTTGGGGTCTCACTCCCCCGATTCATCTCCCGGTGCCCTCGTACAATTTCTGGGCTGCGACGTGTACCTCTCCCAGTGGGTCTACCCACCTGCACACCTCCACCACTGCAGTTGCCTCCGAGCTTACCTGCTCCTTACCCTAACCTAACTACCAGGGGAAGGCCCTCTGGCACTCTCCCCACTCGGTGCCCTCTCTGGCACTGGGCTACCCGGGTCCATCCTCCGGATCCTCGGGCCCCATCCACAACTCTACCGGCTCCCAGAGCCCACCTGCGGCCTCCCCTGGCCGACATCCTCACAGTGGTGGAGTGCCCAACCAACTACACACACTAACAGGCTACACGCCCCGCCATTTCCACAACACTAATGCACCCATTCACAACACCATTCTGCAACCGCACCACAAATGCCAATATCCAACCACAACTTACCTATACCCTCTACCTAACACTTACACTACCCGCCCCGGGTATTCGTGAAAGGGGTCCACTCTTCCCCCATCCACACCTTCGCACCATGCACACCACTCCGTACCACTTACTCCAACTCTCTCCACACACCTGTACTTGCACACCTGTGCTCTCACACTTGGTGCCACCTGCACCCTTCTCTCCCCAAGCGCATTCGCGCTGATCCACACACTCACTACTCATACACTGCTCCACACACCTGTCCAATTGCACACCTGTGCAATCACACCTGTTCAATTCTCACACACACAGCATCATCTCAGCTAACTACTCCCTTCTGAAACTTGCGCTTCCCAGTCGTCCCTTTAAACTATTGCGCTCCCACGTCATTATCATCCATACTAATCTACCTGCGTCCCCACTACAGGTATCAGTCACTAACTAAACTTAACGTTACCTAATGTCATCTGCTAGATCCCTACACACAATATCCTAACCCACCCGGGCTAGTTTTCACTGCCATACACCCCATAAACTATAGCTCCTTTGCCCCCACGTCTGTGAGGGATGGTGGATTTGCCATCCCACCACATCGGGGGTCTCTCACTATCAATTTTGTACACCTAAATTCCAACCAATCAAAAATTTGCCAATCACTGCCCATCATCTGCCAATCACTACTGCCAATCCCTTGCCAATCATCAAATTTTGTTTTTCTCTAATTTTTGGTCCAAAACACTAACCTCATCACCCAGTCGACTCACTAATACCTCTCGGTGCGCCAATCCCTGTCCAAAGCCCGGCTTCGTAAAGCCAAGCAATGGATGCTGGTTGTTTTGTGCCAGCGGCTGGACACGTCCGGTACTCGGTGCAGGGACGGGGGTTTACCCGTGCCGAGATCCCACACATCACCTCGGCGTGGAGCCATCCAATGTCCCGATCTCGACCTGCCGGCATGCCTCAACAAAAAGTGGTCGTCATGACGACCCTTTCTATCGGGCTGCCCGCTCCGCCTAGTGGAGCACGGACGCGGCCGTTCAAAGCGAGGCCCAGCACGTACCGAGGGCCCGCTTCGGCTAAAAGTCGCTCTAACCTCTAACCCGTGTAACGTCGATGCTTCACCTGGACGCTTACACCCCGCAGCCCGTTCCTTGCTCACACATCCAGCCGTTCCCATGCTACCTTTCCTTACACACCCAGGTACCCTCATTCCACTCACAGACTTGGTCACACACCTGACCACCGAACACCTTGGCACACATTCGTTGGTCGCACACCTCACTAACACACCTCTTCGCACCCCCTCCTCGGTCACCTCCTCTGTGACAATCACAGGTGTGCTCTCATTCGCACACCCAACCACGTGTCTCACCACCAACTCCAGCGTGCATTCCCACTCACGCTCTACCATTCCAGGTGTGCATCCTTCCATCCCAGGTGTACATCCTCGCTCACCTGTCACAACTAACTCACGCTCCTTGTCACTCTCACTACTTTCACCTCCATTCCTGACAGCGCACTCACCCTTACTCTTGACAGCGCACTCTTTCCTCATGCACTTGTCCGTCACACACCTTTCTCGCGCACACTCTCCCGTTACACCCTCTGTAACACTCACCACAGGTGTGCATTCTTCCTTGCCTTTGACAGCGCACTCTTTCCCCATGCACCTGTCCGTCACACACCTTCCTCGCGCACACTCTCCCGTCACACCCTCTGTAACACTCACCACAGGTGTGCATTCTTCCTTGCCTTTGACAGCGCACTCTTTCCCCATGCACCTGTCCGTCACACACCTTCCTCGCGCACACTCTTGCGTTACACCCTCTGTAACACTCACCACACCGCGCTTCCATGTGCTCCCTCGCACACGCGCTACGACCGACTCACTCTCGCCAGCACACTCACTCCTTGGCACGCACTTTTTCCTCACACACCCCAGAGTCGGACTTTCTTGCACACCTCCTTTTTCGCACACCAGACCTGTCGCACACTTCACCAACGGCCTTTCACGAACACCCGGATCCAAACCAATCCCCAAGCTTCTTAAATCCCCTGGCGCATCATACGCACGACCATATTGGTCACCACTTACACCGGGTCCTCTTCCTCTTCGCTTCTCCTCCATCACCTGCGAATCCCTCATCCGGTTAATGAGCACATCATCACGATCCAAACACAGACTTTGGACCAATTCTTTTATCTCCTCTTTTATCTCTTTCTTATCCTCTCTCCGTCGCTTCTTAATTTCGCTCACCCCTTCTTCCACTTCTTCTAATTTTTGCTTCATTTCCTTCATCTCTTCGTGCGCCCCTTTAAGTTCTTCCTCTAACTCCACTTTATTTTTTTCTATGTGCTCCCGCACCTCCCGCTCTTTAACCTCCATCACCTCTACCACCTTGTCCATTTTCCTCGTCAGGTTCTCATGTACCGTCTGACACTCTTTTTAAATTACCCCTACGTCCTTTTTTATCTCCTTCTGTGTCGATTTTAAACCCTCTATTACCGCTGTGTTCTTCTTTACCTGGTCCCCCAACTCCTTTTGTCCCACTGTCAGTTGTTCTACTCCCAGCGTCAACTCCTCTATACCCCCTTGCAATTTTACAGTCCCCTTTCTCACCTCCTTCACCATGCGCTCCTTACAGTGCCTCACCTCCTCGCGCACTCCTCCGACCTCCTCACTCACACCTCTTCTGATCTCTTCTCCCATCACTTGCATCTCCTGCCCAGATGCCACCCTCATCTGCTCCATTTCCTCCCTGTGAGCATCCAGTTTGGTTTCTACCCCCATTCTGACCCCCTCTATCTGCTGCCCCATTTGGTTAACTTCCCTTTCCGCTTGGTCCCTCATGTCCCTCAATTTGCCTTCCATCCTGTTTTCTAACCCCTCTAACCCATTTTTCACTCCCTCTATCTGATTCTCTTGAGCGGCCATTCTGTTTTCTACCCCCATTAACCCATTTCTCACCTCTTTTATCCCGTTGTCTAACCCCTCAAAATTTTTGTCTAATCCCTCAAAATTTTTGTCTACCTTCTCACCAGTACCCCTCGCTTCGTCCCTCATTACCCCCATTTGGTTCCCCATTACCCCCATTTGGTTCCCCATTACCCCCAATTGCTCACTCTGAGCATCCATCCGGTTCCCCATTTGTTCCCTATCAGCCCTCATTCCCATCATTATTCTGCTTTCCATTTCTTCATTATTCTTGTCCATAAGGGCCTTCATTTGCATAAAAAACAAGTTCAAATCCACCGGGGGCGCTGCCACGGTCGCTGGCGCGGTGATCAGCGAGGCGCCATTTTGCGCGCCCGCTTCTTCGTGCGTGACGGCGCTATTTTGCGAACCTGCCGCCCTCACTGCTTCGCTCTCCTCCTGTCCCTCATTTTGGTCCTGGATCGACCCTACCTCTCTCTCCTCTACCGGACCCCAGCTGTCTTGATCCGCCATAGCGCGACTTTCAAAATTCGGTTTTTTTTTTTTTTTTTCGTAAAACAAATTCAAATTTCGGCCGTTATAATTTCGCGCGGGAAACGCGCTCCAAATCGATTCTAACTGTTACAAATTTGGGCCTAATAAATTTAGTCCCGGGTTCGAATTCCACTCCTCGACACCAATTGTTACTCTAATAGTACAATTGGTGTTCCAAAATTTGGGCTAAATAAATTTAGTCCCAGGTTCGAATCCAACTCCTGACAACCAATTGTTACTGACGTGGCTTGGATGTTATTCACCGAGCGGTTTTGGGATGACCACGTCTGCACAAGATTATACTCGATATTATACCCGAAGCCGAACGTTGACTAGTCGCGCGATGCTAGGTCAATGAAGGAACAGACACACGGCTGGGATTAAAATGACGACACCAGGGATACGGTTCTCAAGACCTCCGGAGGAGATTATATTCGTGCGGAAGGTCAGATTACAGGGACGAGAGGTACAACATAGAAAGACAAGCACTTAGACACAATCTTATATTATTCCCAACAGACGACAGATAAACGGGACAAAGCTGACTCACACGGGGATTGATGGCTAGGAAAGGCAAGGTAGCGATGGCTCCAGGTGCACCTGGGCTCAAAGGTCAGAATCGACCCGGTTCGGTCCGGTCCAAAGATGCGGGGAGGTATCGTCGCGCTGGGGGTGGCGGTGGCTTCCTCTGCTCTCCGTAGTTCAGGCGCATCTGACGTCACATCCGGCGCGGGGCCGCGTATATCCGGCGGGGAGTGACACGCCCTCGGCTCGTTAGCTCCGCCTCGTGGAATCGGCACGTTGCTTCTCATTGGGTGCGTGCGGGGGGGTTACCGGCTCCGCCCTTGACGAGGAGCTGACAAGGAGCCCCTTTGTGGTAACCCCGTGGAGCGCATGGTCTGGAGCGCGTTGTCTGGAGCGCATTGTCGATGGCGGCTAACCGAGCCGGTGGGAGGACGCACACTCCCCCCCGCGCAGCGCCGTGCCCCTCTGTTGTTGTAGACGGGGAAGAAGATGGGAGGAGGTATGGGAAAGGTCCTAAACTCACTACTGATGCCATATAATCACATTCTGGTGCAACGAAGAGTCAGAATTAATGGAAACGAGTCCTTAACTGACATAGATTAAGAATAACTAGGAAGATGTCCGAAAGTGGTCTACGTGTGGTGCGGTGGACCTGGGCACGACATTTAATGGGGGAATAAGGGGAAGGTCGGCTCTACTGAGTGTTATTTACATGCAATGGGACTAGGGAATGGGGGATTGGGGAAAGTTGGGGAGTATTGGAGAAATAGGGGAATATTTACAAGCGGATATGGAGGCCAAATTCCATATTCGCAACAATATATATATATATATATATATATATATATATATATATATATATATATATATATATATATATATATATATATATATATATATATATATATATATGTAGATATACTGTCGTGGCCAAAAATATTGGCACCCTTGCACTTTTTGAAAATAATGCACCATTTCTTCCAGAAAATTGTTGAAATTAATAAATTATTTTGGTATCCACATATGTATTTCTTTGATTTCCAGTGGAACAAAAAAAAGCTGAAAAAATACTAAATCTCAGCTTATTCCACACAGAAATCCTAAAATGTCTCGGACAATATTATTGGCACCTTTTGCAAATTGTGAGAAATAATTAGATTTCAAGCAGGTGATTTTCCTTTATTTTGGAATTGAACTCACCTATGGTGAGTTGCAGGTGCTTGCAATATAAAAATCATTCATTCAACCAGTTTGAATGGAGAAAAGGAGTCATTCTGCTGTTTTGTGTCACTGTATCTACCCCAATGAGCATGGAGAAAAGAAAGAAAACCAGAGAATTGTCTGAGGAAGTCAGACACAATATTGTAGCCATGCATGGACAATCTCAAGGCTACAAGTCCATCTCCAGAGACCTTGATGTTCCTGTGTTCATCGTACGCAATGTTATCAGAAAGTTTAAGGCCCATGGCACTGTTTTTTTTTTTTGTTTTTTTTTTTGTATACAAGATCGAGGCTCGTGAAAGAGCTAACATTAATCACACAAAAAGACAAACCGACACACAAAACACAAAAACTGTAGCCAACTACCCTGGGTGTGGCCGCAAGAGAAAACTTGATCAAAGATTGCAGCGAAGGATTGTTTTGAATGGTGGAGAAAGCACCTCGAACAACGGCCAAACAGATTCAAGCTGACCTTGAGACGCAAGGTACGACAGTTTCAACCCGCACCATTCGTCGCCAACTCAACGAAAGGGGTTTCTATGGTAGGAGACCCACAAGGACCCGACTGCTGAGAGAGAGACATGAGAAAGCCCAACTGAAGTTTACCAAAACACACATGAACAAGCTAAAATCCTTCTGGGAGAATGTCCTGTGGACAGATGAGACCAAATTAGAGATTTTTGGTAAAGTACATCATGTCTATGTTTACAGAAAACAAAATGAAGCCTTCAAAGAAAAGAACACCTTCCCCACAGTCAAACATGGGGGAGGTTCAGTGATGTTTTGGGGTTGCTGGGCTGCCTCTGGCACTGGGAGCCTTGAATGTGTGCATGGCATCATGAAATCAGGAGATTACCAAGGCATTTTGGAACGCAATGTTCAACCCAGTGTCAGAAAGCTGGGTCTCCATCAAAGGTCATGGGTCTTGCAGCAGGACAATGACCCCAAACACACTTCAAAAAACACCCAGGAATGGTTCAAGACAAAACGCTGGTAAAGTGGCCAGCAATGAGTCCAGATCTAAATCCCATTGAACACCTGTGGGGAGATCTGAAAACAGCAGTTGGGAGAAGGCACCCTTCAAATCTGGGAGAACTGGAGCAGTTTCCACAAGAATAGTGGGCCAAACTGCCAGTAGAGAGGTGTTGGAAGCTCATTCATGGGTGCAGGAAGTGCTTAACTGCAGTTATTTTGTCCAAAGGCTGTGCTACCAAATATTAATTCTCGGGTGTCAATAATTTTGTCAATACCATTTCTTTTTATTTTCTGATTTTAAAGCATATATTCAGTTCTGAATCAAAAACAAAGGTTTTGTTGTAGCGGCTACCGCTGGGTTTACACAATCGCCTTGCACCGACCAAGGACGCGGAGCGATCACCATGCCGGGCTCGTCCAGGATGCCCTGGCAGGCCCGCGCTCAACTTGCCAGGCCTCGGCCGGGAAGCCCGGGCATGCCCGGGCACGCCCGGCCACGCCCGCTCTCGAATTGCCAGGCCGCGTCCGGGACGCCCGGGCATGCCCGGGCATGCCCGCCCTCGACTTGCCAGGGCGCGGCCAGGACGCCCGGCCACGCCCCCTCTCGCCTTTCCCGGGCAAACGCTCCGGGATAATGTGTGTATATATATTGCTGCCCGATAAACGGGCTTTTCAGAGTACCCAAGTTGTTTTGTGACAATAAAGAAACTCGGGCGAATTCCAGCTTTTTGTCGCGTCCATTCTTCCGATTGACGTGGGAGCACAGCTCCTTCATTGGTGACCTACCGACATGGACACGGCAGTTGCCCTTAAACTGCCTACCTTCTGGGAGGCTCACGGGGCGGTTTGGTTCGCCCAGGCGGACTCCCTGTTCGCCCTGCGAGGCATCACGGCCGACGACACCCGCTTCCACCATGTGGTAGCAGCGCTCGGTTCAGCCACCGCGGCCCGCGCCCTGAGCCTCCTCGAGAGCCTGCCAGCCGCTGACAAATATGGCGTGATTAAAAAGCTCCTCCTCGACACTTTCGCCCTCCCATCGGCGGAACGCGCACGGCGCCTGCTCGACCTGCCCGAGCTCGGCGACACGCGCCCGTCCGAGCGAATGGACTACATGCTTTCGCTGCTCGGCGAGCACTCTCCGGCATCCCTGTTCCGGGGGCTGTTCCTCCGTCAGCTGCCTAGCCCGGTACGCCTCGCCCTGGCGAGCACGACGATCATGAATCCCCGCGCCCTCGCCAGGGAAGCCGAAAAGATCTCCGCGGCAGGCCAACGCATTGCAGCAGCGACCTGGGGCCCACCGCCGTCCGACGCAACGCCCATGGCGCCCGAGCACCCGGCACGGTCGATGACCGAACTGCCGACGCAATTGGCGGCCGCTACGGCGAGCCGACCACCTCCAGCACGACGACCGGGGCCTCCACCTGACCAAGCATGGTGTTACTATCACGCCTAGTTTGGACAGAAGGCCCGGACATGCCGACCACCGTGCACCTTCGGCAGGCCGGGAAATGGCCGGGCCGGCGTTCATTACCAGCCATGAGCGCCGGCCACACAGGCAACTTACTTTTCATCACGGACAAAGCGTCCGGACGGCGCTTCCTGTGCGACACCGGCGCCCAACTGAGCGTCATACCCGCCTCTGATCAGGACAGGCAGTCCGCGGTTTGTGGCCCCTCCTTGGTTGCGGCCAACGGATCGGCCATCCGCACCTTCGGCCCGCGCAATGTCACCCTCTGCTTCGGCGGCCAACGCTTTACTTGGACGTTTGTAACCGCAAACGTGCCCATGGCTCTGCTAGGCGCCGACTTCCTCTGCGCACACGGACTGCTGGTGGACATCCAACGGCGTCGCCTCATCAACGCCGAGACCTTCAGCTCCCTGGTATGCACATTGAGCAGCTCCGCTCCGACCGAGCTGGCATGCGCCCTCCCGGTGGCGAACGAGTTTGCTCGCCTGCTCACGGAGTTTCCGGCCCTCATGCGGCCGACGTTTTCGGCCGTCGCAGTACGACATGGGATTGAGCACCACATACCAACCACGGGCCCGCCGGTCTATGCCAGAGCCCGCCGCCTCGACCCAGCCAAGCTCGCCATGGCCAAAGCCGAGTTCGACGCTTTGGAACACCTCGGCATCGTGCGGCGCTCCGATAGCGCATGGGCTTCGCCACTACACATCGTCCCAAAGCCAGGGGGCGGCTGGCGCCCATGTGGCGACTACCGCCGCCTTAACGACGCTACCACCCCCGACAGGTATCCGATCCCGCACATCCAAGACTTCTCTGCCCGTCTGGCAGGACGGGTCATTTTTCCAAAAATCGATCTCATACGGGGATATCACCAGGTACCTGTCAGGGCGGCCGACGTCCCTAAAACGGCCTTCATCACGCCGTTCGGCTTATTCGAATTCCTACGGATGCTGTTTGGCCTCAAGAACGCGGCTCAGGCATTCCAGCGCTTGATGGACGGCGTGCTGCGTGACCTGCCGTTCCTCTTCGTTTACCTGGACGACATCCTCGTCGCCAGCACGTCCCGGGCCGAGCACCTCCTCCACCTCCGAACACTGTTCGGGCGCCTCAGCGAGCACGGCCTCATCGTCAACCCGGCCAAATGCCACTTCGGCAGGACGGCCGTTGATTTTTTGGGCCACCACATCACCAAGAACAGGGCCATGCTGCTGCCAACCAAGGTCGAGGCCATCACCACGTTTCTGCGTCCCCGCTCCATAAAGGCCCTGCAGGAATTCCTGGGAATGGTGAATTTCTATCACCACTTCATGCCCCGCGCTGCTCAACTCATGCGGCCCCTCTACGAAGCCCTCCGGGGCAAGCCGGCCAAGCACGACATCGTCTGGTCCGCAGCAATGGATGCGGCCTTCCAAAGCTCAAAGCGGGCCCTCGCCGACGCAACACTGCTCGCTCACCCGGTGCTCAATGCTCCCATCGCCCTCACCACGGATGCCTCCGACTACGCGGTGGGCGCCATACATGAGCAATGGGTGAACGGGGTTTGGCAGCCACTCGCTTTTTTCAGCCGGCAGCTCCGGCCGAAAGAGCTCAAATACAGCACGTTTGACCGTGAGCTCCTCGGTCTACACCTGGCCATTCGCCATTTCCGCCACCTCCTGGAGGGCCGACCCTTCACGGCGTTCGTCAACCACAAGCCATTGATTTACGCAATGGCCAAGGTCACGGAGCCGTGGTCGGCCCGCCAACAGCGCCACCTCTCCGCCGTGTCGGAGTTTACCACGGACATCCGTCACGTCGCCGGCAAAAACAACGCCGTGGCCGACTGTCTTTCTCGGGCCAGCGCGAACGCGGTCCACCTCGGCGTGGACTTCGCGCTTATGGCGGCGGACCAAACCACCGACACCACGGTGCAAGCCCTCCGGGCGGCGGACACGGGCCTCCGCCTGGCCGACATCCCCTTCGCGGACACTGTCCTGCTCTGCGACGTCTCCCAAGGCCAGCCTCGCCCCATCGTGCCCGTTACCTGGCAACGCCGCATCTTCGCCTCCCTCCACGGCTTTTCCCACCCGGGCCGGAAAGCTTCCCAGAAGCTGGTGTCGGCGCGATTCGTCTGGCACGGCCTTCGACGGGACGTCCGCGATTGGACCAGCACCTGCACAGCCTGCCAACAGGCCAAGGTCCACCGACACGCCCAGGCCCCGCTGGCACCTTTCACCGTGCCCGAACGACGTTTCGACCACATCAACGTGGATCTGGTGGGCCCCCTCCCCCCATCACGGGGGTTCACACACCTGCTCACCATGGTGGACAGGACCACCAGGTGGCCGGAGGCCGTTCCCCTCGTCTCCACCACCACCGCCGACATGGCGCAGGCTTTCATCGCCACCTGGGTCACCCGCTTCGGCGCACCGGCGGACATCTCGTCGGACCGCGGACCGCAGTTCACCTCCGAGCTGTGGGGCGCGGTCGCCCGCAACCTGGGGGTCAAGCTCCACCGTACTACGTCCTACCACCCCCAAGCCAACGGGTTGTGCGAGCGATTCCACCGCTCCATGTAGGCCGCGCTCATGGCCGGCCTTCAAGACGGCGGTTGGGCCGACCGGCTGCCGTGGGTCCTTTTGGGCCTCCGCACGGCCCCCAAGGAGGACCTCCGGGCATCCACCGCCGAGCTTGTTTACGGCCAGGCGCTACGCGTCCCGGCGAATTCATGCCCGACGCTACCAGTCCCTGGTCCGCTGCTCACCAGCGCTCGGACCTCCAGGAGGCCGCCCGACGGTTTGCCCCCGTGCCAACATCCCACCACGGTGACCCCCAGTCCTACGTCCCCCCAGCGATTCGCACAGCGGAGTACGTTTTTGTGCATCATGACGCACATTGGGGGCCACTCCGGCCGCCGTACGACGGGCCCTTCCGGGTCCTGCGACGGGACGACAAGTCGTTCGTCATCGACATCGGCGGCAGGTCGGACCGGATTGCGGTGGACCGCCTCAAGCCGGCGCACGTGGACATCGACCAACCACCACGGTTGGCCCTTTCGCCGCGGCGAGGCCGCCCCCCGTCCACGGTGCCCCCCACTCGACCGCCCACCACCACACCGGACCCCCCCCCCCCCATGACCCACCAGGGGTCGCTTCGGCCGGGTCATCAGGACCCCCCTCAAATTGACCCTGCCGGTGCAAGTCGATTCTGGGGGGACGTGGGTAGCGGCTACCGCTGGGTTTACACAATCACCTTGCACCTACCAAGGACGCGGAGCGATCACCATGCCGGGCTCGTCCAGGACGCCCGGGCAGGCCCGCGCTCAACTTGCCAGGCCTCGGCCGGGAAGCCCGGGCATGCCCGGGCACGCCCGGCCACGCCCGCTCTCGACTTGCCAGGCCTCGGCCGGGAAGCCCGGGCATGCCCGGGCACGCCCGGCCACGCCCCCTTTCGCCTTTCCCGGGCAAACGCTCCGGGATAATGTGTGTATATATATTGCTGCCTGATAAACGGGCTTTTCAGAGTACCCGAGTTGTTTTGTGACAATAAAGAAACTCGGACGAATTCCAGCTTTTGTCGCGTCCATTCTTCCGATTGACGTGGGAGCACAGCTCCTTCATTGTAATATTAACAGTGAAATAAAGAATTGAGGAGACCAAATACTTTTGTCAATTTCAATTTATTTTTCAAGAAAATTGTGAATTATTTGAAAAAAGTGCAGGGTGCCAATATTTTTGGCCACGACTGGATGTAATTATATATCACATAAACACAAACCATAATCCTTTATTTTGGGAGTGAAAATCCATCAGTTTTTTCAATTTGAAGTCAATTTCCACACTCTATCTCAGAGCCGGCTGGGACTTTCCGAATTAAATTTTGCATCAATAATGTGAGAAGGTAGACGGAGTTGACACATTTTTTACTCTCATGACGTAACTATAGCCCTTTTTTTGGTATGCAAGATTGTGGCTCGTGTAAGAGCTAGCACATTAAACACGAAAACCATAAATGGACACATAAAACATAATAAAGGGAGTGGGAGACAAGATGGGGAGGGTAAGGGAAGCACACAAGCACAACAGTAGAGAACAGGGATATCGGGAGATCTGTGGAAGGGAGATGGCTTGGGGGGGGGGGGGGGTAGGGTGGGTTTGGGGAAGGCGTACACCATATAAAACATTGACACTACCAGGAATGAAGTCGTAGATTGAGATAGGTGGATTTGGGGTGAATTAACGGGGTTAGAAAAGATCAAGGTTTTGGATGGGGGAATATAAAGATGGTGGTGAACAGCTGTTTTAAATACCTGGAGGGAGGAGTGGGATTTAAGAGAGTGTGGGAGTTTGTTCCAGAGACGGGAGAAAAGAGGAATGAAAGAGTGATGGTGAGCAGAGAGCCTTGATTTTGGCAGTTTCATAAGAAGAGGGCTGCATGCAGATCTTGTGCGACCTGAAGGAATATTTGGGGTATAGAGGAAAGATAGAGCTGGGGGAGCTTGGCCGGAGAGGAGTTGGTAGAAGACAGAAAGACCACCAACCTGCCTGCAGTGAGCTGCGGATGAAAGCTTTGTATGTGGTGAGGAGCGCAGAGGTACTAAGGAAGGACTTCACACGATAGAGGATGCCCAGTCGGCGACTGGCTTTGGAGGCCAGCTTGGAAATGTGGTTTTCCCAAGAAAGATCATGGCTGATAGTGACAACCAAAAGCTTGAGTGACAGAACTTATTCAAGAGGATTGTTGAGAAAGTAGATGGGAGGTTTGTCCAGACGGTCTTTTCGGGGAGAGACATAGTGAGAGTGTGAGACTTGTCAGGATTGAAAGACTTGTTCCACTTGTTTTACCAGACTGTGATTTCGTCCAGGTCTGCAGTGTGTTGCCTGCCGATTTGAGGGATGAGATATGGAGCGGCAGAGAGTGGAGTTATCAGCATAGAGATAGAGAGAATTTTCCAGAGAGTCAGAGAGATCATTGATGAAGACCAGCAAAAGCACAGGGCCCAGAACAATGCCTTGAGGAATTCCAAGCTGAACAGGGAGGGGAGATGAGAGAATTCCATTCTGGGCCATATGTTGACTGCAAAAGAGTCCGAAATACCGAAAAATTCCGAAACAAAGAGGAAGTCCATAAGCTATGCATGGACATTTCGATGGATACCATAAGAGGAGAGCTTGGTGAGCAGGGCGGGGCGCTAGACCGTATCGAAGGCACGAGATATGTTAAGGGAGACAGCTCTGATTACCTATTTGGCATTGAGGGCCTCCATCCATTGTTGAGACAGCAGAAGCAGCATGTCCAGAGTCGAGTGGCCTGGTCTGAATCCAAATTGATGATCTGAGATCAAGTCATTGTAGAAGAGGAAGGATTTAATATCAGAAGCAATGATGGATTCCATGACCTTGTTGATGATTGGAAGCAGGGAGATTGGTCTATCGTGGCAAAGATGTTTTTGCACATTTTTTGTGTAAAGCGGTAATGTTGACTGATTTCCAAGCAGATGGCAGATGACCTCAAACAAAAGAGGATGAAGAGAACAGAGAGAGGGTGAGATAGAGTGGCAAAGCATGATTTTAGGACCCGTGGGCTGATGTTGTCTGGTCCAGTTGCAGTTGCAGAATCAGAGTCGAGGTTTGACAGAAACTTCTACTCCTTGTCAGGAGAAAAGGATGCAGAGTCCATGATCAGTCCAGGATCCCCAGGACTGGGTAAGGTGGGTACCGAAAGAGACGGGTTTGGGACACAAGATTTTGAGACAACCACAGAGTTGAGGCATTCGGCTTTGTCACGTATAGTGTCAGCTGTATAGCCATTTGAGGTAAGGGAGGGGATGGAGGGGGAACAAACACCAGAAACGGATTTGACCAGACGCCACCAGTTTTTGGAGGAAGGAGACAGGTTTGAGAGTTCAGCTTGAGTGTGGAGAGATAGTGCTTCCTGGCTCTCCTGATGGTAGACACACCCTTGTTATGAGCTCTGTGAAAGGAACGGAGATTGCCTTCAGTTGGATTTGCCTTCCAAGAGGCAAAGGCAAGTTGTTTCACGGAAACTACCTCACCACAAGATTTAGTGTACCATGCACGGGAGGACGGGTATGACAACTGAAGACGAGATGGGATAAGATATGACAACTGAAGCCATTTAACATTTTTCTCCATAACTCGCCGAAAGTTTGCCCAATCGGAATGAAATGCCCCTCTCTGTATAGCCTTGGTTAGAGTAAGGTGGATGTAAACTTGTTTTACATCATAGCCCTCCGGGTTAAGGGTCACGGTCTTGGACTCGTAGTACTACTAAAACACCACTTAAGATTTTCTCCCTTTTCCTTTTACTTTCCGAGCTGTATCTCGGAGCCGGGTGGGGCTTTCAGAATGAAATTTTGCATCATTAATGGGAATAATAAAATGTGCGTTGTTGACCTAATTCTTTCCCGTTGACCTACGTTTTTGGCATTTGGAGTCATTTTAACATTTGTCACCAAAACACCACTAGGGTTTGTCCAATGAGAATGGAATTCCACTCTCTGGATAATGGATAGAGCAAGGTACATTTAGACTTAATTTTCATCATACCCATTCGGGTTAAAGGTCAAGGTCAAATGGTGTGTTTTTTTGTCATCGCTCAATTTTTGCCAATGCAGAATCTCAAAGACTGGTTGGTCTTCCAAGATGTTTGTAATTGTGGACCTGCACTGAAGTTGTGCACCTGATATTTGATTAGTGTCCTCCACCTACGTTTTCTCTGATTGTGACATAATTAACAAAAATCACCTTTTTGATCATGATTTGAATAATTTTCCTCTGATTTTCATGATGGTAAATTTTATGGATAGATGTTTATGGTAAATGAGACACATTTGCTTTACCTACACATTCTCTCCATAAATGATGAAGGTCAAGGTCATATGGTGGCCCGAAATAAATACTGCCATCATCGGTTACTATTGTCTTGATTCCAGCCTTTTTCCTCCTTGAGTGCGGTGCATGAAATGCGCTGCACATTTGAATTGTGCAGCACTTAGTACACAATGCTGCGGTATTATCTGCACGAATGAGACTGTGCGAGCGTGTAAACGGCGTTTTCCTGCACAATGGTCTTTTTTTAGGTGCTTGACTGAACAAAAGAGTTCCACCACGCCCTGCGCGACGTCGCACCAATAACCACCGAGTTGGGCGCGGTCACAACTTGCTCCTCCCACGGGAAGGAGTGGCCTGCACTTGAGCAGGTAAACGCGTGACGTTGCATGGCGCTCGTCGTGTTTTTTTGCCAGTTGAGACGTTTTAAATCTTCGGAGCTCGCTCCATAAACTATCCGTAATACTAATAATATATTGGCTTACCTTTTGTGGGTTCGGAGTGCTTTTTACTTTAATGTGACTTTTGTTTATTTATTTTTTGTGCCCGCCTTGAAAGCACCTCGCCCAGGTGACCTTGTTGTGCATCGTAATTCTCCGAAGACTTCCCTCCACCCATGCAGAGAACGTTTTCAAGTCGTAATTCGCGAGTTCGTCCCTCCTGCATTGCACTTCCCACCGCCCCTCTCCCTCGGTTCCCTCCCCATATGTCCCTCCTCCTCCTCTTCCCCACCGGAACCACCGCCCAGGGTGCGGGGACCTGAGACTGCTGAGACGGAGTGAGCGAAGCGCGAAGGCGACGAAGGTTCTACAAGCGGACAACATGGCCAAACCGGAGGAGGAGGTGAACCGCCTTACCGAGAATGTGTACAAGGTAAGGGTACTTCGGCCTGCGACGTCGGCTGTTCTATGAACTTTGCGCATACCTGTAGTTCGTTACCTGCAATGACGCAACGAACGAACCTTTTCCACCACCTGAGGACGTTTAAAGACTCGTTTTTGGATGTTTAAAAGGAGTTTCCCGTTTGTTATCCTTTCCAGTTTATCGGGGACAACTTTAATCCGAACCTGCGAAATCTGATCACTGTGGGGAAAAACTACGAGAAGTCGCTCTACGGTAGGTGGTGGTGCTGGTGCTGGTGCTGGTGGTGGTGCTGGTGGTGGTGGTGGTGGTGGTGGTGGTGGTTGTTATGTCCGTCCTCATCCTCCGAATGTCTGTTCGGTGTCTAAAAGTCATTTTATGATTATTTCCATGGCAGGTTTGTAGAATGCCTTCTAATGAGTCATACATCTCAGAATAGGTAAATCCACCTTTTCTGGATTCCTCCCCCCCCCCCCCTCACCTCCACCTTGGTGTCTTGAACAGTGTGTTCTGTCGTTTTATAATTACTATCTTTTTAACAGTACGATAATTCTTATCGTTGTTTGTGAGAACTGCGAACACAGTTGTGGCACAAAACGATTTTGAAAGCAATTTGTTGCCAGCGCACTTAACTCTGGTTTCATACAAGGCAGATAATGGAGATCTCTAAAGGATCAACTAGTGTGCCGGTTATGGTAAATGAGGTTTTCACGTTGTGGTTTTTGTTTTGTTGTAATTTCATACTGCTGTACTGTTTCTCTCCGACACCCTCCCTCCTTCCTACTGTCTTTGCTCAGGAGTGACACAATCTGCCAAAGGGTACTTTGACGCACTCGTAAAGATGGGCGAGCTGGCAGGGAACAGCCAGGGCTCAAAAGAGATGAGTAAGTTTGAAAACCTTAAAATGTCTCCACCCTATTTGCTAATGGATTTGTATATGGTTTGCTTAAAATGGAAATATTATTTATTTTATGTCATCCCAGACGTGGCCATCTGTAGTGTGAACTTCCTCCACGTAGTGCGCAGGTTGTGATTCTGGATTGGTTACCCTGGCGACGAAACTGGATTTAAATATTTTCAACACTTTTCATGTAATCTTCCAGTTGCTCATAGGAATGTAATGTGTTGTAAGGAAGTGCAATTTTTGAGCCTTATGGGTTATTTTTAGAAGCAATTTGAGAAAGTTTGTAGGTTTTCATATGAGGTGGTTCCCTTGGTAAACCTTTTGCCAACACGGAGCAGCAGTCGGCTGTGATAGTTGGACTGTGTGGTGTGAGTGCGACCGTGTCGGAATAGACTATGCCACGAGGTCAGGCCAGATTAGCATCCACACGTGAACTTTTATGTGGATGAACATTTCCTTTTGTAAAATAATTATTTGTCAAGTCGGTCATTTCTACTTGTGGCGAGTGCCAAAAGGAAGTGTGTGTATTGTCTGGTGAGGCATGCCTGGGGGTATGTCAGAGTGACCAAATGCCTCCTGCCCTGAATTCCATTCATGATGTGGAGAGGAAAAGGGTGGGCAGGATACCTTAGAGGTAGCATACTTGACTTTGAACTGTCTAGTCTGGGTTCAATTAGCGACCTGACTATAAATGGTCTGATTGACATTTTGCACGCAAGGCATTGCATGCTGAAAGTCGACTGTCCCTTGGATGGATGTCGATCTGGATGTCCCCGTCCCGTCTGCTAATTTTAGTAAATATACATCACTCCTTTAGAGATTCTATCCCGGTGTGTACCCCGATTTAGAATAGGTGCACCGTATCCCTGCACATCATAAGAGGCGACTAAGGGTTGGCGTCAGGAAGGGCATCCTGCCATAAAAACATTGCCTCAAACAGGGAACCATGATTGTCATGGGGCCCGCAACGCTAACCCCCACTCTAGCGGGGGAAAATGGCCTAAAAACGATCATTCATTCATATCATACTCCATTAGAGATTCCACGGTGTCTTCCACAAAGAGTGGGTGAGATATCGCCAACACCGAGGCACCCTGAACAAATGACAAATTCCTGTCCAAATCGACTATAGTCGAACGACAGACAGGAGTGCGTTGGGTCTATGGGTGGGAGACGGGCCTAGACAGGCCCACAGACAGGCCTAGTCTATGGGTGGGAGAAAGAAAAGGTTTCCAGTGATCCTGCCAGATGTAGATCTATCATTTCTCCAAGTCCCACGCCAATGAAGGTTTTAGCAGGCCGAGCACCATCATCGATCCCCAATGAGTCAGTATCTGAGATTTGCTGTATTTGAGTTGTCGTGTTTATCTTTCATCGTTTATTTGGCATGGGGGTGAAAATAAACAGTTTATTTTGGATACGAGAGTCGTGGAATCGGTTATTGTGGATACGTTCTGTTTCTTGTTCAGCCACATGGTGCATTGCCGTCCTCAGACATATTGGTGTATCCTGGTTTTCCACATTCGGGTTCCAAAAGTTTTAATTTTTCCACATGAATATGTTTCGAATAAAAACAATACATGATTGCACAAAGCCATTTGTAATTTCCGCTGTTGTACTGTTTTATTAAGACTAAAACTATTTTTTGCGTCTTTTGCTCGACACTGTCTCGACCTTCGCTGGGGCGTTGACGTTGCAGTCATCTTGAACTGAGTGATGTTGCTGGTGACTGTCACACGTGAGCATGTGGTTTCCTGCAAGTAATGTTGATTCAATCTGAACAAGCCAACGAATGATTGGCCATGCAGCACAAGGCCGCATGGTAACATAATTGGCTGAGGGTGTGGCTGTTCCACTAATCCAGTGCCCTTTAGGTTAGAGGAGGAGATTGTAACTTGTGCAGTGTGCCGGCAATAGCTCGCCTACTCTTCGCCTACCTGTGGTATCTTTACCGTCCACCAATTAATGCCAGGAGACGGGACACCCAGTTCGGCGCACACCTGGATCGATCGCCCTGCCAGTGAAACACCGGGATGACACTTTATAGCTGGGCCGGGATTGAAACCCAGGCTACATAGGTTAGAGGTGAGTGTGCGTACCTCCAGGCCATTCTGTCAGCCGATTGGCCGCGACTACCACAGGAGTTCCACCAATAGGATGAATGTGATGTCCTCTGAGTTTGAATGCAGAGAAAAGCTTTGCACCAACTGATCCTTACACTCGTGAGATGTCACACTTCCTGGTGCTACAGTTGTAGCGTAAGACAAAGTATTTATTATACACTATTGATTTATTGAAGGGGCCCTGATTTTTATTTTTCAGCAAATCCAAAAACTTTCCACATCAATTTGTTTCAACAATGGACCTCTTTGTAAAACGCCATTATTGTTGTATCCCTGGATACCATGACATGTTTCCTATACACATTTAGCAAAAAGGAACATCCACGTCATATAAATAATTTAAAATGAAGCATTTTGAGGAGTGATTTTCAACTTTACTTGTTTACAATAAACAGCTATGCAACTTGATGCCACGAGCTTAAGTTCTCCTGTCATTCTAAGCAGCTTTGTGGTGTTTGCGGAGGTTTGTTTTCTGGCATCGATATCAAACTTTGGTTGCCACTACAAATGTTTCTCCCTTCATCACTACAAACAGGTTTAACCGGATTTCTGGGTAAATATTCTTGCGAGCGAGTGCGCCGAACAGTACTTGTAGCAATGCTCCGTATGACTATGCAGCTCGCTGAAATATTTAGCATGTATATTCTCTGACGACTGATCCGGGGAGACGCATTGTGGGTAAACACATAATGGCAGTCACCAGGCAGGAGATTGGCACCACCAGGTTGCTATGCTTACTGAAACTTCACAATGGCCTGGGCCTTCGTTATTGTCAAGGAACAGATAGACAATGGACTATGTTGGACTATTGACCAACCTCCATTGTAATCCATGTGGAGTTGCATAGATTAGATGAATCCCACCGAATAAAACAAAGGGCAAACCGTTGCGATGAAGATGATTGTTGGGATTTTGGATAGAAAAAAGAATGGTATGAGCAGCGTTTCTTAACTAGGTTGCTGGCATGTGACTCATCCTTAGTGACAGTGTTCTTCACGGTGACAAATAATTGGAGTTGACAACAGTTGAAGTCATAAAGACTTTGCATAGCAGTGTGAGCTGGCTGCTATGGGCAGTATCCTTGTTTGGGGGTTTGGGTTAGACGTTGTGGAATTGGCCGTGATGTTACATCGGGCATTATGCCTGCTGGCTCAGCAGTAGCTCTGCTTGTTGGAGTGCGATGGTATCCTGTTAAATGCAGGAGGCCCGTCCTCGAAGGTAAAGCGCTATGGGTTGCGATTGATGCCCGAATCATATAGTAGGCTACATGACAGTACATGTGTGTACTTGCTGTATATGAAGTCACACCTTGGATTTTTGGCCTCACCAAGATTGTTGTTGTGAAAGATTTGTTGGTTTAAACAAACAAAAAAAAACAGTACAATGTAGATAGAGAATAAACAATGGTAACCACCTATGGTTGTTAAGGGGATTTTTTTGGAGGGGGGGAGGGGGAATGTGAGTGGTTAAGGGGAGGAGGTCCTTTCTGTGGTTGGGCGCACCTTCGGAAACGTAGGGTGTGGTGGAAGAATGAACGCCATAATCTTTTTACATAGTTGTGGTCATTGGCAATGCATTGACTATGAAAGCTTATGCTTTGAACAATTTTATAATGGCCGACTATTAAAGTCAACCGAAAGCCTATCAAAAGATCATTTAGGTTTACTTCCTGTCTGTTTCTCCAATTACTACTTTTTATTTTTCTTCTTCTACGACCACAATGATTCCCAGGTTTTTGTGGGTTTGGCCAGTGGAGGTTTCTGGCCCCATTTTTTTCAGGAACCGGCTGGCCAGACATGACACTCGTAGAAAATTGAAAATCATTCTAAACTCGAAGGGCACCTGGTGGAGCGCATACCTCCCCAGGTGAACAGTTTGCATTTTGTATCACACTGATGGGCCGGTTCTGGATCTGAACCGGAATCGAAATATAATTGGCTTGTTGATGTTGCCTAACCAACTCTTCCACCTAGTTTTCTCATAACTCGTCCACAACGTTTTGAAATATCATGCTATATGTCGTTTTTGGTCCCATCTCTCAATGGTGAAGAATCGCTTTTAAAATTATGGTTTCTGGATCCAGATCTACAACAAAATCTAATCACTTCGTCCTTGTCACGCACCCAACCCCTCCACCAAACATTGTCCCAATTTGTGCACAACCTTTTGAGATATCCTGTTTATAGACAAACAAACGGGTGAAAACATAACTTCTGCTCACCTTTGGTGACGGAGGTAACAATAATTAAGGACTAAGTAGTTGGGGCAATAATTTGGAATTTGGCTAAGGTGCAGACAATAGCACTCTTCTCGAAGGCCACGTTGGCATATTAAATGGCTCCAAACTAATATCGTCAGACGAGACGCCAGTTTAGCATCCATCTGATCGACGGCACACATTGAATCGTACTGCCTGTGAAACACCGGGATGATACTTTGTAGCTGGGCTGACATTGAACCCAGGCTCGTCAAATTGGAGAAGAAATTGCATACCTCTAGGCTATACTGCCAGCTGTTTCTCCAATGACAATTTTATCGTTGTGATTTTTGGATACCTGCCAATTTGTATCCATGGCCATTCGAACAAAGTCTTGTGTTAACATCTCTCTAATTTGTATACACCTTTATTATTATTATTATTATTTTTTAATCAAGCTGTTTGTTGCTGCAGTAGTTGCCCAATGCATGTGAAGCGAAAATCAGGGTTTGGCGATTGGTTCACTCTTGTCTGATCGACCGAGGAATAACTTCAATGTTATTTAAATGAATTTCAATTGAATGTTATATTTTGAACATGACTCAGAACGTGATTCGGAAAATGAACCTGTAGTTAGCCTGGTGTTGGCTTAGCGGTTAGGGTGCCAGCTTGGGATCCTAGGATCCTGGGTTTGAATCCCGGTTGGTCGCTGAATTAACGCCAGGGGGGTTGACTCAGCCTGTCATCCTTCCGAGGTCGGCAAATTGAGTACCAGCTTGCTGGGATGAATGATCCCGGTGTGTACCCCGGTTTAGAATAGGTACACCGTATCCCTGCTCATCGTACGAGGTGACTAGGGTTGGCATCAGGAAGGGCATCCGGCCATAAAAACTGCCTCAAAAAGGGAACCATGAGGTCATGGGGTCCGCAAGGCTAACCCCCGCTCCGGCGGGGAAAAATGGCCTCAAAACGATCATTCATTCATTCATTCATTCAGTTTAGCAGTACTTTGGCTCTTGATGCATCCCAATCACGCAGGCACAAAGAGGAGTGAGATTGAATATTTTTTAAAACTTTGTCTAGCTGTCTGGCATGACAATCCTGGTGTTGGTTTAATGGTTAAGGTGGCTGGCTTAAGATCTCAGGGTCTCGAGTACAAGACCCTGTCGTGCCGTTCACCCAGCGGGTCGACTCAGGCTGTCATCCTTCTGCGGTTGGCAAAATGAGCACCAGCTGACTGGTAATAGGGGGCTTTGCATCAGTGGCACAGCCACGACACCCCCAGAAAATGATGCAGCCAAGCAGCCTTAAACCACAACTATTGCAACGTGTTAAATATGGTGGTGTATAAGACAATGCATAAATGGCAGTAAACCTTTGGAAAAATTTTATACCACTTTTAAAATCATTTTATTTCAATTGAATTCTATACTTGAACACTGTGCATGGTAAGGTGTTCTATAAACTCCGTAGTTGCAGTAGTTGCAGTATTTGAAGTATGAGTGAAAGTAGTATAGCTTAAGCTATAAGCTGTATCACTACAACTCTTACTGGGCCCATATAACTTAAGCCATAATATTCTGGCTGCTCTTCATCCATTAAAAGCATACGCCATTCGCGGCAACCTGAGGTGCTGTAAGAGCGACTGTGCTGTTAACATCCGGTGGTCAGCGGCTGACCCGGTGTGTACCATGGTTTAGAATAGGTACACCGTATCCCTGCGTGTCGTAGGAGGTGACTACGAGGGTTGGCGTCAGGAAGGGCATCCGGCCATAAAAACATTGCCTCAAAAAGAGAACCATGACAATTACAACTACATATGGGCAGGGTACAGCCCGAAGTGGAGATCGGTTTCTGGGGTTTGGGACATGGAATGTAGGGACAATGACAGGGAGATCAGGAGAAGTGGTGGAAGTATTGGTCAGAAGAAGAGTGGACATATGTTGTGTGCAAGAGACGAGATGGAAGGGAAGTGGTGTGAGAATGGTGACGGGTAGGCAGGGACAGAAATACAAGTTTGTGTGGCAAGGGTGCCCGGAGGGCGTGAATGGTGTTGGTGTCCTGTTTTCTGAGGCGTTTGTAGACAGTGTGGTGAGTGTGACTGGAGTGAGTGAAAGGTTTATGATGGTGAAAATGATGATTGGAAAGCTCTTGTTGAACGTCATCTCGGGATATGCTCCGCAGGTTGGTCGGAGCGATGAAGAGAAGGACAAGTTCTGGTGTGCGATAGCGAAGCTGATGGAAAACGTGAAAGATGAGGAAGTTGTTGTGGTAGGAGGAGACCTAAATGGACATGTGGGAAGGATTATGGACGGTTTTGAGGGAGTTCATGGGGGTTACGGATATGGTGTGAGAAATGGAGAAGGTGAAAGGATTTTGGAGTTTGCTGATGGAGCTGATTTGTTGATTTGTAATACTCAGTTCCAGAAAGAGGATAATAAGCTTGTTACATACACGTCAGGTGGGTCGACGACAACCGTTGACTACCTGATAGTGCGTAGGCGAGATAGTGGGCACCTCCGGGACACAAAGGTGATCCCGGGGGAGGAGGCTGTTTCACAGCACCATTTGGTTGTCTGCGACATAAGGGTGAAAGGTGCGAGGAGAGCTCGGTGGGTGAAGTACCAACCGAGAATGAAGGTGTGGAGGTTGAAAGAGGTGACAGTAAGGGAGGCATTAAAAGAGAGGCTGAGTAGGGTAGAGGATAATGTGGTTGAGCTTGAAGGTGGTTGGATGTCGATGAAAGTTAGTCTGTTGGGAGCCGTTGGTGAGGTACGTGAATGGACAAAAGGACCACCGAGGCACTCGGAAACATGGTGGTGGGATCATGAAGATGGAAAGAGGATTGACGAGAAGAGGAAGAAGTTCAAGGAGTGGCAGAAGGCGAAGGGTACGGGAGCAGAAAAAGCAGAGCATGAAAGTTATAAGGCAGCCAAGAAGGCTGCAAAGAAAGAGGTAGCAAAGGCGCAGGAGGCATGTAGGAAAATGTTCGGAGAACGCTTGGATTCAGAAGAGGGTCAGAGAGCGGTATTCAGGATTGCAAAGCAGATGGTGAAAGAGAGGTGTGATGTGATGGGGGTGAGTTGCTTGAAGGATGAAGTGGGACAAATCGTTGTGGACCCAGATGGAATTAAAGGAAGATGTAAAAGATATATGGAAATACTGTAGAATACAGAGAATGAATGGGATGGCAACATAGAGAGGAACCCAGTTTTAGGACTGGCAGAGAAGATAACTGAGAAGGAAGTTGAGGAAGTGATAAAAGCAATGAAGATTAGAAAAACGGGAGGGCCGACGGTAGTTGTGGGAGATGTGTTGAAGGCAGCAGTAAGTTGGGGTATGAAGAGAATGACAGAGATCTGTAATCTTGTGGTGAAAGAAGGCCGCATTCCAGTGGATTGGGAACTGAGTACCCTCGTCCCTCTATACAAGTGGAAAGGTGACCCTCTGGAGTGTGGCTCGTACCGAGCGATAAAGTTATTGGAGCCTGGAAGGAAGGTATTGGAAAGGGTGTTGGAGAGGACGATAAGGAAGAAGGTGAAGATCGACGAAATGCAGTTTGGATTTATGCCAGGAAGAGGAACGACAGACGCGCTCTTTATTGTGAGGCGTTTGCAGGAGAAGTACATGGAGAAGAGGAAGAAGTTGTTTCTTGGGTTTGTTGATCTGGAGAAAGCATTTGATAGGGTTCCACACGAAGTAGTGACATGGGCATTGAGGAAGTTAGGAGTGGAGTAATGGTTGATCAGAGTAGTGATGGCAATGTACAAAAGAGTGCGCACAGCTGTAAGGACGAAGGACGGGAACAGTGGTGAGTTTGAGGTGAAGGTGGGAGTGCATCAGGGGTCGGTAATGAGTCTACTACTATTTGTAGCTGTGATGGAGGTGCTGGCTCAGAACGTAAAAAGGGTTTACCGTGGGAGTTGTTTTATGCAGATTATCTAGTGTTGATTGCGGAAAGTATGGATGGACTGAAGGGAAAGATGAACAAATGGAAGGAATGTATGGAGACAAAAGGTCTGAAGGTGAATATCGGAAAGACGAAGGTGATGGCAAGTGGTAAAGCATGTGGTGAGGTGGAAAGAACTGGGAAGTGGCCATGTGCTGTGTGCAGGAAGGGTGTCGGAGTGAACTCCATTCAATGTACAATGTGCGCTGAGTGGGTTCATCAAAAATGTAGTGGTCTGAGAGGGTCATTAACCAGTGTGGCAGCTACATTCAAATGTAAGGCGTGCACAGAGGGAGCTGCAGATGGAGGAAATGCTGAGTTGGATCTTGGAGACGGCGTGAAGCTGGAAGGTGTGAAAACATTTTGCTACCTCGGAGACATGCTGAATGGAGAAGGTGGATTAGACTCGGCAACGGTTGCTGGAGTGAGATGTGCATGGAAGAAGTTTCGTGAACTGATTGGCGTGCTGATGAGGAGGTGAGTGTCGCTGAAGCTGAAGGGAAAGGTGTATGCTGCATGTGTGAGAAGTGTTATGATTTATGGGAGTGAGACATGGGTAATGAACGTAGCCCAGCAACGAAGGCTGGAAAGGGTGGAAATGCGAATGTTTCGGTGGATGTGCGTAGTATCATTGAGAGAGAGGAAGACAAATGATTAATTGCAAAAGATGATGGGAATAGAGCCTGTGATTGATGCTGTGAAGAGGAACAGGTTGAGATGGTTTGGTCATGTGTTGAGGAAGGATGAAAGTGACTGGTTGAGAAGAGTGATGGAAATGAATGTAGAAGGAAGTAGAGGATGGGGAAGACCGAGAAAGACTTGGCTGAAGGTGGTGGAAGAAGAAATTCGGGCAAGGGGGTTAACAAGGAGAGATGCAGAAAATAGGGCAAAATGGAGAAGATTGTCATGGGCTAACCCCCGCTCTAGCAGGGAAAATGGCCTTAAAATGCATGTTGTTTTGTTGTTGTCTTCATCCATTAAAACACGTCTGGTTTTTTTTTTGCAATACTTGATTTGTACATTGGGATCTGCTGGGAGCTTCCAGGAAAATGTGGCAGTGATGGACATTCAAACAACTACCTTAAAATATAATGCCAATGAGCTTTGGAGGTTGTCATTACGATCAGGATGATGATTGTGGATACATATACCGGCCACAGTGTATTTCCATAATAGAGCCCTGTACCTAACTTGCTTTGTAACTTGAAGCACATCCCATTACTGTAGATTGTAGAAATATGGAACCCGCTCAAGTAAATATTGCAAACCTCAGTCCGTGGACAAAATAAGCTTTCAGCAGTTTCCATATAGTTTCAATTTAGTACGGTGGCAGTATTTTGGTTTTCCGATAGCATTTGATACTCGAATGCGAATAATGAAGCGGTTGCACTCGGCAGGCCAACATGGTAATGGTGCATGTTGAACTTTAGTTTGCTCTATACAAATGAACTGCCTTTGCAGGTGAGGCATTGCCTCCATAATGACGTCATCAACGTCTTCATCACACTGCAATTAAATGTGTACACTGCTTCGTGCCTTACACGTCTGCTCTAGTCCAATTGATCTTTCATATCATTCATCCATATTGTGCTACGTGAGTGGATGGTATGTTATGCTGACGCTGAACAAGCAGGTAGTTATGTAAGTTTGGGATTATTTAAGGGAGGTTAACGGACACTGTAGGGGTTGGTGAAGACTTCAGTGAGCCTTTGAGTTGGTGCTACCTACCCTTGTGCTGAGGTTCATCTTGTTAATTGCCATCCTATTCGATCCATAGTGTTTTGATTTTCTATTTATTATGTACTCCAATGTGGCAAATCTTGACCCTTCCAGCCTTGCTCCATACACTTCCGTTTTCTTCCTTCCTTCTCCCTTCCCCTTGTCACGATCCCCTCCCAAACTTAGTTGCTGTCTTTTACAATTCACATATTCTCCCCCTACCCTTCCTTAACACCTTTCTTTCTATTCTTGAGTTTCAACTTTCCCATTTTAGCTTTTCCCATGTGTTATTATTTTGTCGATGACGTCTTTCTCTCCATTTGACTTCGATTATTGGTAAAATCTATCAATATTCTGCTTCTGAGGAAGGCAAAGTTTAGCACTCCCCCACCTCCCCCAACCCACTTCCCAATCCAACAAAACAACCAAAGGTCCAAAGAAAGCCCACTTATCTTAGAAGCCAAATTTTGAGTCATTTAAAAAAATCAGGCCCCCTTGTCTGTATTACTGACAATATCTACGTACACCCCTAACCACAGTGTTTCTAGGTGCTTTAATGATGGCGTGTATGTTTCAATGTATTTTGGGAGATATTGATATTGTTCAAGACAGGATTTCATGATCACGAAAGATGCACAGCCAGATGAGGGCACTTTGTAGCAGCAGCAGAGGAGGAGGAGTGAGGGGGCTTACCAGCATTCCCGGATTATGGAGGGTCGAATGGAACAGAAACCGAGACAAATGGCTCTCTGTACACTTTCATAGATCACTCTCCCTTACGCTCACGCAGAAAATGCATCAGAAATGAGAACTGCATGTGGAGCAGTTTTAACATTTATGTGATATGTGATGCATACCTGTGTTTTCCCCCAAAATGTCATGTGACTTTTGGTTTGTTCAGACAGAGCTTGGCACCATTTACATTTATAATAAAGAGACAATTACAATATTGTTTTTGTATTATATATTATGAAAGTATTATATATTATTTATGAAATATTATGTATTATATAATATGAAAGAGGGAAGGATGTTGATATCAGGGTTCAAGCCATGGTTATACTTGTAACATGAAGTTGCATATTGTGCCAATATGTGACGTGTTAATTATGGTGACATGGGGGTCGGGCAGAGGGGGCAGGTGGAGGAGAGGGGGAGGGTGAGGATCGGGTTGGGGATGGGTAAAAAAAACTGGGTAAAACCAAATTGATGTACTAGCTAAAATATGCTGGTATTGTATTATTTAACAGCAACATAAGGTGTTCCATTTGGGCTGACAGGATGGCCTAGAGGTATGGACGCTCACCTCTAAGCTGTCTAGCCTGCGTTTGTATCCCGACCAGGCTATAAACTGTTTCTGGTGTTTCACAGGCAAGTGGATTCCTCAATGTGTGTGTGCCGTCCCTCAGATGGATGCTAAGTGGGCGTCCCACCTGCCGTCATTAGTTTATGGATGTTAATCCCACGGTGCCCTTCACGAAGACTAGGTGAGCTATCCCTGGCACCATGAACAAATTCCAAATTCCTGCCCCAACTACTTCGTCAAATGTCAAACCGGTCCAGCCATTTTGTGAAAGACTTTCCCAGGCCAACCCCATAAGTGGGAATAGTAGTGGCTGTTAAAGAAGAAGAAACGTGTTCAAATTTTAAGTGAAAACATATCCCAAAGCATCAATTATTTCTTCAAATATTATTTTGCAGGTTGCTATTCCAAGTCATAACCACAGAAGTGTGGGAATAGACCCATCTGTAAGGATTCCGGGTTCTTTGCTCGTTCTTTGAAAATGCATTTGTGGCTATACCCTTTGTTAGAGAGAAGTGAATTTGTAATTACCTTAAATTCATTTGTCAGAACTGTGATTGACCAAGTCAGACCACATCACCGTTGAGTCCTTCGGATGAACCTGCATGGGTATTTGGCGTGACCTGGCGTTAAGTTGTAACTGTGTACATGGAAGGTGGAGTCGTTTCTTGCCTATACACAGCGTTACCTCGTCAATCCTAGTCCACCTTCTCTTGACTACTACTGCTGAGAACCATCTCCCTTTTGGGTTATTTATTTTTATTTTTAATAGGAGCAAGGTTCCTGGATGTGGAAGAGAGACAGAGCAGCCTCTGGACGTGGTCCCATTGAGTAGAGAAGTGAGTAAAAGGGTTAAGATATGCAGTCTAGCTGGATTTTGGAAGCTTAATCAGGTGGGGGTTGCTGGAAGAACAGGTGCATCCTGGGAGATGGGCACAGTTGAAGGACAAAGAGCAGAGGGAGCAATGTTGGAAAATATACAGTAGAAAACAGGTTTATGCAAGTTCATTAGCTTTGCACTCATTACCTACCTGGACACATTTCTGTAATTCCGTTTGATGTGCTTCCCTTTGGCTTATTTTCAGAAAGCATACGACCATTGAAATGGGGGTGACTGACGCCTGCTTCATGGCAGTTTACAAGATTATGACAAGGGCCTGTTCCTTTGTTAATGGAGCTAAGAGCAACACAGGAGAGAGGGGCACTTGTTTAAACAGGTTGGGGAGTTCAGAATCATCTGCAATAGTTGGGCGGTGTATGCTTCTGGACACACCAGCCCTTGTTTATGTTACAGTAAAAAGGAAGTGGAATGCACAGGTCAAGCTAACATTGTGCAAATCTGTGTCATCCTCTCAAAGCCAGAAATTTTGGTTGCAGTGGTGTAATTAGTAGGTGGTGCGCTGCACTCTGCATGCTGCTGCTTGTGAAAGTGTGCGTGAGAGAACATTATGTGGAAGATTATTGGGAAGTGATATAATGGCTTGCCTAGGTCAGGTAGCGCCTCGTTTGATCGTGAGTTGCTCGTTGTTTAAGCTGCATATGTTTTGAAAGACCCGGATAGAGCACCGCACAGACCAGCTATTTTCTACATTGTTTCTTTCATCTTGACAGTAATTGGTAGAAGGGCTTAACAAAATGCAATTGATTAAAAAATAAAAAGTATTACGATTCTATTGCAGCAGCATTTACTTAGCGGAACATCTCGAGCCAATCTGATCAATGAGGTTTTCATGAATGTATCAGTTTGCATGCCATGTTTGTGTGATTCTCCTTGCACTTGGAAAAATTGAAGATTAAGTAGGCAAAGCACACCTGCACTTTTTTTTTTTTTTTTTTGTATACAGAATCGAGGCTCGTGAAAGAGCTAACATTTATCACAAAAAAAAAAATATATATCTATATAATTATAAAATTGAAATCTTGCGTGTTTGTGTGTAACATTCGATCGGTCCGGAGGCGTGGCTTACCCCTTTGAGAGAGTAGTAATATCCACCATTTTATTAACTCGCATAGCTCTGAGGCCTGTTTTGTAGGCCCGTGGTGTCTTGCTCTCTCTCTCAGTTTTATTTCAAATCAAATTCGATATATCATTTCATTTTTCACAGTCGCTAACATCGTTTTAGACTCGGTTGAAAAAAAACGGGAAGAAAATCCGATGAAAGTTTCCGTTTATAGAACGAAATGAATTCTGAAAGGCTTGTATCTTCAAGTCCATTGAGTCTGTCTCACGCCTTTATCTTCAATCTAAGTCGCCATCTGATTTCATTTTTATCGATGGTTTTAGACTCGGTAAAAGAAATAATTGAGAACATTCACGCACACACGGGAAATTGCAGATATATATTTTAAAAATCGCGCCACGTTGATATACGAAAATACACCGCCTAAAATAACAGGCATACAGTATATATCTTCGTTATTTCATTCAACATTATTACCCGGAAGTAAAATATGTTTCAGGAAATTACCGAGAGATATTTCTCCGATTTTTAAAATTATTTATATGCGCATACACTTTAAATAGGTTTATTTGAAATCTTTAATTTTCACAATGTAATTTATTTGTCATTTGATGATCGGCAAAACGATAGCACAAACACAATACTATTTGCAGGAAGAATGTCGTATCAACCCTCCGACGGCGCTACGGACGCGGACAACGAATCACACCTCACGTCTATGGACGCGAATAGCAACGTCCGCACGAATCAGTCATCAATGATTTTCATCGACGTACCTGGAGGCACAGGGAAGACGTTTCTTATTAACCTGATTCTCTCTAAAGTGAGAGCGAGTGGAGAAGTTGCCCTTGCGGTGGCCTCATCTGGCATAGCTGCTACCCTCATGCCTGGTGGAAGAACAGCGCACTCAAGGTTCCAAATCCCTCTGACACTGAGGGAAGATGGCGTATGCAACATCGATAACAATTCCACTATCGCAGACCTCTTTCGAAGTACAAAACTCATCGTGTGGGATGAGTGTCCTATGATCAGGAGAGAGAGTTTTGAGGCTGTGGATCGCACGTTGCGTGATGTATGTGACAAAGATGAGCCTTTTGGAGGGATCTTGACGATATGCTGTGGTGATTTCCGTCAACTTCTGCCCGTGGTGAAAAGAGGGTGTGATGCTGACGTTGAGAATGCGTGCATAAAGAAGTCCTACTTATGGCAGAGCTTTGGAATGTTTCACTTGACAACTAATATGCGACTGACCGACGGAAGTGGGCAGTTTTCAAGATTTTTGCTCGACATCGGCGAGGATAGAATCGAGAAAAATGCGGATGATGAGATAGATTTGCCAGAGGATATACTGCTGACAGCGAGTGGGCTCGATGAGTGCATCGATACCATATATCCATCATTCGCCAATCCGATGGAGGTTTTTTCAGCAAGGTCTATATTAGTGCCCCTCAACGATATGATGTGAAACATCAATTCAAGATGCATCACAAGGTTCGCTGGTGCTAGCAAGGAGTATGCTGCGTTCAACAGTGTGACTGAGGGTACTGATGCGACGCACTTCCCAACGGAATTCCTAGAATCCGTTGAAGTCTCGGGATTGCCGCCGCACAACCTCGAGCTCAAAAAAGGATCCCCTATCATTTTGATGCGGAACTTGGACCCTCCAAAACTTTGCAACGGGACGCGCATGATTGTTGAGGACATGCTTCGAAATATTATAGTTGCGAGGATCATAAGTTCAACGTTTGAAGGCGAAACTGTAATGCTCCTTCGGATCCGACTAAATCTGTCGGAAGCTGAGGATATCCCTTTGCAGCGCTGCCAGTTCCCCATACAATCCTGCTTCGCAATGACAATCCATAAGGCGCAAGGGCAAACTATGGAGAATGTGCTGGTCTACCTGGAGAAACCGGTCTTCCAGCATGGTCAGCTGTATGTGGCGCTCAGTCGAGGGAAGAGGAAAGAGAACGTGCGAGTTTATGTAAATGGAGGATCGTCGACAAAGAACATCGTCATCAGAAGTGAACTCTGACAACAAAATCGTGGTAGTCCACGGGTCGCGTGTTTTTTCTAAAAAAAAAAAAAAAAAAAAAAAACGTGATCGGAGATAAGGGCCGAAATCACGTGTCACAGGTGAGTGATTTAGAACGCTGGAGAGGTGAGCCTTATGGCTTGCTGGCCCAAATAATCTCCCTGATGATGTCCAGCGTTCGCTTTAGTTCTATTCTCATATCTATTTAAACTGACATTGACCCAACGGGTCATGGGTCGTCTAGTATATATATAAAAAGAGGGAGCGGTAGACAAGATGGGGAGAGAAGGGGAAGCACACAAACACAACATTTGAGAGCAGGGACATCGGGAGATGTGTGGGAGGGAGAGGGCCTGGGGGGAGGAGGTGTGGGATGGGGGAGGGAGGTGGGAGAAGTATAAAACACGAGGACACCAAGGACTTCCAGGAAAGAAGTTGGTATTTCAAAAAAGTGGATTTGGGGTGAAAATTAGCGGGGGTAGAAAAGATCAAGGTTTTGGATGGGGGAAGATAAGAGATGGTGGTGAACAGCCGTTTTAAAGACCTGGCGGGAGGAGTGGGATTGAAGAGAGTGAGGTAGTTTGTTCCAGAGGCGGGAGAAAAGAGGAATGAAGGAGTGAAGGTGAGCAGAGAGTCTTGATTTTGGCAGTTTAACCATAAGAGGGTTGCAGGCAGATCTTGTGCGACCTGTAGGAATATTTGGGGGACAGAGCCCAGAGAGAGCTGGGGGAGCAAGGCCGGAGAGGAGTCGGTAGAAGACGGAAAGACCACCAACCTGCCTGCGGTGAGTAAGTGAAAGGCCCTCGGAGATAGCTTCATCGCGGGAGATTCCAATGATTCTGAACGCTTTGGTTTCAACAACGTGAAGACGAGCTAGGTGTGAGGCAGGAGCACCATCCCAGAGGGGAGAGCAGTACTCCATTGAGCTGCAGATGAAAGCCTTGTATGTGGTGAGGAGCTCAGGTGTGCCAAGGAAGGACTTCGCACGACGGAAGATGCCCAGTGCGGCGACTGGCTTTGGAGGCCAGCTTGGAAATGTGGTTTTCCCAGGAAAGATCATGGCAGATAGTGAGACCCAAAAGCTTGAGTGACAGAACTTCTTGGAGAGGATTATTCAGAAAGTGGATGGGAGGGTTGTCCAGTCGGTCTTTTCGGAGAGAGATCGTAAGAGAGTGAGATTTGTCAGGATTGAAAGACATGTTCAACTTGTTTGCCCAGTCTGTGATTTTGTCCAGGTCTGCAGAGAGTGAGGAGGCTACAGACTGCCGATCTGAGGGACGAGGAATGGAGCGGCAGAGAGTGGAGTCATCAGCAAAGAGATAGAGAGGATTTTCAAGAGAGTCAGAGAGATCATTGATGAAGACCAGAAAAACCACAGGGCCGAGAACACTGCCTTGGGGAACTCCTGCCTGAACAGGAAGAGGAGATGAGAGAAACCCATTCAGGGCCACACGTTGACTGCGACGAGAGAGGAAGTCCGCCAGCCATGTGTGGAGATTTCCACGGATACCAAAGGAGGAGAGTTTGGTGAGCAGACCGGGGTGCCAGGCCGTATCGAAGGCACGTGATATGTCGAGGGAGACATCTCTAATTTCCTGTTTGGCATTGAGGACTTCCATCCATTGTTGAGACATCAGAAGCAGCATGTCCAGAGTAGAGTGACCTGGTCTGAAACCAAATTGATGATCAGAGATCAAGCCATTGGAGAGAGGAAATATTTCATATCCGAAGCAATGATGGATTCCATGACTTTGCTGATAATTGGGAGAAGGCTGATTGGTCTGTCGTTGCAAGGATCTGTTTTTGCACATTTTTTGTGTAAAGTGGTGATGTTGGCTGATTTCCAAGCAGATGGCAGATGACCTTGAGCAAAAGAGAGGGCGAAGAGAACAGAGAGAGGGAGTGAAAGAGTGGAAGAACAGGATTTTAGGACCCGTGGGCTGATGCCGTCAGGTCCAGTTGCAGAATCAGAGTTGAGGGTTGACAGAAACTTTTCCACCTTGTCAGGAGGAAAGGACACAGAGTCCTGGAGCAGCTGGGTACGACTGGGTATGGTGGGTACAGAGAGGGATGGGTTCCGGAAACAAGATTTAGAGGCAAACACAGAGTTGAGGCATTCAGCTTTTTCACGTGCAGAGTCAGCTGTGTAGCCGTTTGAGGTAAGGGAGGGGATGGAGGGGGAACAAACACCAGAAACAGATTTGAACAGACGCCACCAGGATTTGGAAGAGGGAGACAGATAAGAGAGTTCGGTCTTTAGAACGGAGAGATATTGTTTCCTGGCTCTCCTGAGGGTGGACACACACTTGTTTCGGGCTTTGTGAAAGGAAATGAGATTTCCTTCCGTTGGATTTGCTTTCCAGGAGACGAAGGCAAGTTGTTTCTGGGCAACAGCCTCACCACAAGAATCCGTGTACCATGGTCGGGAGGAAGGGTATGACAACTGAAGACGAGATGGGATAAATCTGTGCATGAGAGAGAGCAATTTACTTTGGAAGAATTCCCAGGATGAGTTGATGTCAGAGGCGGTCGAGATGGGAGACCAGTCCAGATGATTGATGGCTGCTTGAAGACCGTGCCAGTTGGCCTGAGTGAAATGCCAGACTCGTCGACGCTGAGGAGGCTCTCTGAGAATGGTCAGAGAGATGTCCACTTTAACAACCACATGATCAGATGAGCCGATTGGAGCAGAAGAAGAGCAGCAGACATTTTCAGTGAAGTTAGTCATAACCAAGTCCAGAAGAGAAGATGCTCCATTTACTGAGATCCGGGTCGGGAAATTGACAGATTGTGTCAGTCCCAGTGAGTCGCAGAAGTCCTTTGCTGAGGAGCCATGGCTGGTGAGAGAGGTACCCACACCCAGCCAACTGGCATGGTGACAATTGAAATCACATATGAGGAAGAGAGAGTTGGGATGAGTAGATAGAGGTTGTCCATATTATCAGACAGCGAGATGTAGATGGAGTCATCACTGTTTGGTGGACGGTACAACACACATATGAACAAAAGGTGGGAGCGAAGGGGAAGCCATAGCCAGAGGTATTCCTGGGGGTGAGGTGGAGAGAGGGCAGTGCAGGGCGAGTGAGGAAGAGTTTTTGATAAAGATAGCAACCCCTAGCCCAATATAGCAACCCCAATAAAGATAGCAACCCCCAACGAGGCTTAGGTCTATCATACCGGAGGAGGGAGTAACCCGGGAGAGATACCAAGGAATCAGAGAAATCATGAATGAGGAAAGTTTCTGTAAATTAGATCACGTCTGGTTTGTCAGAAGCAACCTGTATGGAGAGATCAGTCAAGTTTGAGCGAAGGCCACGGATGTTTGAGGTACATACCGTTAATGAAGAGGAAGGGGGAGCATCGGATACAGAACAGGGGGGGGGGGGGTAGGTTAAGATGTGTAAGGGGAGGAAGAGGTAGGGAGAGCTGTTGAAGGTCTGTCAGAGATTTCAGAATAGCTCGGAGAAAGGGAAGGATGGGGCGGACAAAAGGTTTGATGGTGATTGGGTGAGGTACAGTGAGGTGTTATTTGAGGAGGGGGAAGAGCGAGGCAGAATGTTGGGGGAGATGGAGGTGAGAGTTGGAAGGGGGAAGAAGTGGGGAGGATGCTTTGAGGAGGAGGGGTGAGAGAGGGGAAATGGAGAAGAAATGAGGGTGGGGAGATTTGAAGGGGAGGGGTGAGGGGGTAGTTTAGGAGGAAAGGGACAAGGGGGGGGGGGATTTGAAAGGGATGGGAGATGGGGGAGATTTGGAGGGGAGGGGTGAGGGGGACGTTTTGGAGGGGAGGGGTGATGGGGAAGATTAGGAGGGGATGGGTGAGATTGGATTTTAGAAAGTGTACGATTGATGGGAAACGAACATTTATTGCAAAATGAGTTTCTTGTGACCTTCGAGTCCAAAAAATACGTTTGAGGATGCTGGAGGGGGGATGGAGTGCAGGTGAGTTTAGGGAATGTAGGAAAGAGGAACTGTAAGAGATGGAATTTTTTTTTGGAATGAATAGATTTGGTGAGCAAGTCGAAAACAGCCTTTTAAAGAAGAAGAAGAAAAAGGTGTTATAATATACGACAGAATGCAGTACTTCAGGGGAAAGTTTAAACATTTTTGAATTTAACAGTGAAAACTATCTGGGGAAATGGAGGTGAAACACGTGATCGAAGAACGAACGAACTAATAAGAACAACGAATAAATGAATAAGAACAACGAATAAGAATAAAGAAGGATTTTTTTTAAAAAACTTTTTTTTTGAGTTGAGATTTTAAACAAGGACGTATGGGTGAAAAGACTGGGAAAAACAGAGAACGAAAGTAATTGGGGCGCAATCGACGGACCGCTGAGAGAAAAACAAAGCCTCATGGTAGGACATGGTCGCCTACAAGGCCTCAAAAGACGCGACACGAATTAACCGACGATTTTCTGTACAGGTATGAAAAATTAACACCGAGAATCTTCCTAAGGACACACTATAGGTACACACACCGAAAGATAAATACAGTTTCGACAAAAACACAATTGTGAACACTTATTACTTAACTTCGAAAGCGTGAGAGCGTGGACAGCTTCGAAAAAACGCGATTCGCCGACCAAGCTTATAACAACAGGTTATGCAGAGCACCATCGTTGTCTTAACACGAGTTTCCTGATGAGGAACTTCAACACAGGAGGCCATTAGGCCAATGAAGTCTGAACAATAGTTGCCAACCTAGAGTAGTTTGTCTGTGCTCTGTCCTCTTTGAATGCTGAGTGTTTAGCAAGGAAGCAGCACGTACTGTTTTTCAAGTCTTTGGTATGACTCGGCTGGTCTAAAGCAACAATGGTTGCTTCCGATGTAGCAGTGACGATGAAGTCTGACTCGTTTTCTCATTGTGTGTGTGTTGGCGAATGCAAATTGCTTCGAGCTTGACCTGTCAAATCAAGGTGAAGAGCCATGCTGCGCAGTGTTAAGTGACAAAGTAAAAGTCGGGTTGATATTGAATACAATTCTCACTCGAGACAGTTTAGCTTGCTGGAGACGCATTTGCACATGATGTGTTCAAACATGGTGGAATTTTTAACTCCAATATTATTATTATTTTTATATACAAAGTCTAGGCTCCTGTAGGAGCGAACACATTAAACAAAAAAACAACATAAACGGACACATAAAACATATAATAAAGGAAGTGGAAGACAAGATGGGGGGGGGGGGGGTGGGGAGGGGAGAGAGGGAAGCGCACAAGCCCAACAAAAGTGGAGAACAGGGACATCGGGAGATCTGTGGAAAGGAGAGGGCTGGGAAGGGGGGGGGGGTGGTATAAACAAATGGACACTACTAGGAATTTCAGGAATGAAGTCGGAGATTGAAAGAGGTGTATTTGGGGTGTATTAGCGAGGGTAGAAAGTTTTTGGATGGGGGAAGATAAGAGATGGTGGTGAACAGCTGTTTTAAAGACCTGGAGGGAGGAGAGGGATTTAAGAGAGTGAGGGAGTTTGTTCCAGAGTTGGGAGAAGCGAGGAATGAAAGAGTGAAGGTGAGCAGAGAGTCTTGATTTTGGTAGTTTCACCAGAAAAAAGGTTGCTGACAGACATTGTGCATCCTGAAGGAATATTTGGGGGACAGAGCACAGACAGAGCTGTTTGAGCTGGGCCAGAGAGGAGTCGGTAGAAGACAAAGACCGCCAACCTGCCTGTGGTGAGAGAGTGAAAAGCCCTCAGAATCGGCTTCATCGTGGTATATATTTTCCCCGTATTATTCTCAAAATATTCCATTCCCACTCCCCTTCCCTTTTCCCCCCTATTCTCCAATTGTTTTCCTTCTCTTTAGCCTCCTCTCCTCTTCCTTTTTCAAATCATGACACCTTCCAACCACCTCTGTGCTATGGACTTCCAAAATGTAATTGACCATCTGTTACATCTTTCGTTATAGCTCCAAATTAATTTTGTCATTGCATCTTGCCAACTGATCACTTCTGTAACTTTTCTTTTTTTCGGTTTTGCTGTGCCATTGGAGGTTTATGGTTTCTATTTTATGAAGATCTATTTTGTGAGCCAAGCAGCTTTTTCTTTCTTTTTTTTTTTTTTTTTTTTTGCTTTGCTACAGTGTTTTGGAAGCACCTGCATGTCTGTCATTTAACCTGTCCTACTGAACGAGTCAATACATATCTCACTTGTCGAAACAAAGGCAGCACTTTATAAATGAATGAGCAGAGTTATGAATGTCTCTGGCCTGTTGAGTCATAAGGGTGTGTGCGTGTGTGTGTACACACTGTGGCCCAAAAGGTAGGAGAGCCACAGGGTTGAAATTGTACAAGTAACAAATATATGTAAAGACTAAAATAAATGCTATCTGATAGTAAAGAAAATTTGTTTATTAATTGATTGCCATGCAAGATTACCACTGATAAAGTAAATGTTTTAATTTTTGGTCTTTAACTTAGACACTTTTCGATCTACTTACACATGATGTTTGTTGATATTTCTTAGCATGTCAACACTGATCGTTGCAAACTCAGATACGATTTTTTTTTCCTTCAACATATTAGCCAAAACAAATCAAGAGGTGTAATTTTTGGCCCAAATCGTATCCGGCTCCTGGCTTTTGGGCCATCCTGTAGAGGATTGTGTATATACAGGGTGTTTTAAAATCAACAGTGCAGTAGAAACCCAAGACATCTTGTGGAAACAAGATAAATCTTTCTGAGAAAAGTATTGTCAAAAAAACCAAATACAACATAAGCAATTTGCATTCATGTACATTCACATGAATTTAAAAAGCATGTGCATTCGTCACAGGAAACATTAGCATTTTGTTCAGTGCACTGTTACTTTTGAAACATTATACAGGGCCTTCAGAAAGTATTCACATCCCTTCACTTCTTTTACGTTTTGTTGTGTTACAGCCTGAATTTAAAATAGATTAAATTGAGATTTTCTTTTGTCATTGATCTACACAATACACGATAATGTCAAAGTGGAACTTTTTCAAATAAATCTTTACAAATTGATTAAAAATGAAAAGCTGAAATTTTTTGAGCCAATAAGTATTCAACCCATTTGCTACGACACTCCAAATTGATCTGATCCGCACGTCGGCTGATATGTCTCCGTCCACATTATTACATCATTATAATACTTGTATCAAGTTTGATTTAAATCCATTCAGCTGTGCCCAAGTTAGCACATTTTTACCTGACATGACATTTTTAGTTAGCTTTTAAGTTAGCACATAGCACATTTTACCTCTGACCTTTGGCCTTTGACCTCGGGACCCCCAAAATCTAATCAGTTAATCTTTACATCATTATACATACCTGTGCCACGTTTGACTGAGCTCCCTTTATCCATTCTCAAGTTATCGCGGGAACGAAAACCTATCACGGATGGACGGATGGACGGATGGACGGACAGCCGGACAGACAACCTGAAAACATAATGCCTCTGGCGACTTCATCAACAGAGGCATAAAAAGCTGAAAAAATTGCAAAATTTTAGCTTATTTCACACACAAATCCTAAAATGGCCCGGACAATATTATTGGCACCTTTTAGAAGTTGTTAGAAAGAATTAGATTTCAAGCAGGTGATTCTCCTTTACTTTGGAATTGAACTCACCTGTGGTGAGTTGCAGGTGCCGGAAATATAAAAATCACTCCTTCAACCAGTTTGAATAAAGAAAAGGAGTCATTCTGCTGTTTTGTGTCACTGTGTGCACCGTAATGAGCATGGAGAAAAGAAAGAAAACCAGAGAATTGTCTGAGGAGATCAGACACAACATTGTAGCCAAACATGGACAATCTAAAGGCTCCAAGTCCATCTCCAGAGACCTTGATGTCCCTGTGTCCACCATACGCAATGTTATCAGGATGTTTAAGGCCCATGGCACTGTAGCCAACCTCCCTGGACGTGGCTGCAAGGGAAAACTTGATAGAAGATTGCAGTGAAGGATTGTTTGAATGGTGGAGAAAGCACCTCGATCAACTAACAGATTCAAGCTGACCTTCAGACACAAGGTATGACCGTTTCAACTTTCACCATTCGTCACCAAGTCAATGAAAGGGGGTCTATGGTACGAGACCCAGGAGGACCCCACTGCTGAGAGAGAGAGACATAAGGAAGCCTGACTGGAGTTTGCCAAAACACACCTGAACAAGCCAAAATCCTTCTGGGAGAATGTCCTGTGGACAGATGAGACCAAATTAGAGCTTTTTGGTAAAGCAAATCATCTCCATGTTTACAGAAAACAAAATGAATCCTTCAAAGAAAAGAACACCTTCCCTCCAGTCAAACTTGGATGAGGTCCAGTGATGTTTTGTGGTTGTTGTGCTGCCTCCGGCACTGGGTGCCTTGAATGTGTGCATGGCATCATTAAATCAGGAGATTACAAAGGCATTTTGGAGCGCAATGTTCAACCCAGTGTCAGAAAGCTGGGTCTCCGTCGAAGGTCATGTGTCTTGCAGCAAGACAATGACCCCAAACACATTTCAAAAAGCACCCAGGAATGGTTCAAGACAAAACGCTGGACTGTCCTGAAGTGTACAGCAATGAGTCCAGATTTAAATCACATTGAACACCTGTGGGGAAATCTGAAAATAGCAATTGGGAGAAGGCACCCTTCAAATCTTGGAGAACTGGAGCAGTTTGCATAAGGAGAGTGGGCCGAACTGCCAGTAGAGAGGTGTCGGAAGCTCATTTATGTCTATAGGAAGATCTTGACTGCAGTTATTTTGTCCAAAGGCCGTGCTACCAAATATTAAGTCTCGGGTGTTAATAATTTTGTCAAAGCCATTTTTTTATTTTCTGATTTAAAAGGATGTATTCAGTTCTGAATCAAAAACAAAGGTTCTGTCATATTAACAGTGAAATAAAGAATTGTGGAGACCAAATATTTTCGTCAATTTCAACTTGTTTTTCGAGAAAATTGTGAGTTATTTGAAAAAAGTGCAAGGGTGCCAATATTTTTCGCCACGACTGTAACTGGACCCATGACATCGACATGGGGAAATTCACGAGGAAGAGGTGGTCGGCAAAGCCGTGCAGGAGTTTTGAGGCAGTTCTACTCAATGACAGGGCACACTCCGTGGTCAGAGAAAAGATAAAACTCCTCTCAACCAATTCCAGCGGATTCCAAGAAGCTTCTCCTTTTCTCCCTGCACACTTGCCTTTTAATTTTATTACCCCATGCTCGTGTCACTCCACGGTCATTCGCCATTGGCCTCTGATCGGCATGGTGGGTGGGGCGACCATGCCACAGCACGGGAGCACGAGTCCAACAGCTGCTCCATGAGTCACAACGGTCGCACCTCAAGCTCTGAGGTAAATTGGGCGCCTCTACTGTGCCAATCTCATTTTCCCGCCAAAACTCATGCTGCAAGGCCGATCGAGTGCTCTAAAGAGGATCATTTAGGACTGATTACAGAGGATTAACACGTTAAATAAATGATGACAAAGGAGTTAATAATTTCTCGACAGACATTATGGAAGGTGGACATTGTCTATCTAAACTGTCTAGACAGTCTAAACAGACATTCTGGATATCTCAGAGCAACGCATATCTAATATCACATTTAATTACTTTATGCTTATCTAAAACATGTACTAATAAATAATTCGTCATACTAAGGATCTATCAACCCCTAAGAGTCACACGCGCACACGCACACGCACACCATCATTTGAAAGAGCTGGGCACGTCTGCGTTTGCAATTCTTGGTCGGAATTGGTGCTGGTTGTTTTGGGGGAAATCATCATGTAGCTATTTTCCATGCTGTTCCTCTCCAATGGTTATGGGTATGACACGCAAGTCTCTTAGCTGGGTTCCTTCCTTCCCTTTTAATATTCCTTGATTGAAGGCTGCTTTCAAAGAGTTCGTTCTACTGTTAGGCGAGCCTTTCTCCAAGCGTGATATCTTTTACTGCTGCAAAGCTCCACAAACGAGCCAAAAGTAATAATTTTCGAGCATACATGTAAGCGTAAGGCAATATATGAGGTCATTTGGGGTTTGTGTAATATGTGAGGCTGTGTAGAGGTTCAGTGCTCGGCATCTGTCCTGCAGTGATGGATCTGGAACGTGTTGTAAGAATGCTTTATCATCTCTTTAACTTTGTTTGCTTCAGGTGGAGATTGAAAACCAGGCAGACTTGATTGCCTAGAGCTGTGTGGACTCGATTTCGGGTTGTCTAGCCTTGGTTCCCAATCCTCACCCAGGGGGTTCACACGTAGGGCAAGGCTTCAATGTGTGTACCCGTCCTTCCATTGTCCGTTAACCTGGGTGTCCCATCTGCTCGCATTCGTGGAGGTTAAAGATCATGCTGTGTGTCTTCGCCCAGAGTTGGTGAGTTATTGCCAGCACCCTCAACAAATCACAAATTCCTGTTGCCTTCAGATGGACATGAGTTCTGGCCCAGCCAATTCATCAATGACTTGGACCAAAAGAGTTTCTGGCCGACCCCACAAGGTAGAAATAATTATAGTAGCGGAAATAGTAAGTATGGTTGCAAGTGTACATTGAGTGTGTGTTTTGCAAAACAACTAAAACTGATCAATGGCACTTTGGACAAACCCTCCACAAACTTCTTGAGAAGGAATGTTAGCCTTTGTTGTGAATTGTTTGTTTGTTATCTGCGGAGGAGATGTGGGAGCGAGTTAGCAATGGCCAACTGATGTTTGGTAATGTTTGTGCAAATTCTGAAAGCATGATATTTCGGCCCTCCCCATGTAGGCAGTGAATTTGTAAAGCATGAGCTGTTTGCTGACTTTGTTTAACACGGGCTTTTGAAAGTCCTTTGGACACCAATGGTGCATTATTAATCCCATCGTATAGTGGAATGCTCAACGACCATATCCCCACCCCAACCCTTTTTACTCCCATTATGTGCCCTCTATTTTTTTATTTTTTTTTGGAGTTGCCCTCCACCCCTCTATCTTTCGTCTATATTATGTAGAAAGCCATTACACAAGTCGAGCTTGTGGAGAGACGTGAAGTCGTACATTCAATTTTACAGCGAAAGTTTTGATTTCAATGTGATTCCTTAACATTGTAAAAATCCATCCACTTGCCCCTTCCCCTATTTTACCCACTGTGTTTAAAGTGCAGAAATGTTGCAGAGGGTAGGCATCAGCGCTTGTAAAAATATTTGAATTCCACCGATGTCACAAAAGTGCCGACGTGGGCATTTGCGTAGCGGCTTGAAGCAGTTTACTCACTGTTTACTACATACATTTGTCAATTATTTTTACATATTTATTTACTTTGTCTAGGTTGATTTGAGGTACACAGTTGAGCTTTGCGTAGAGGATAAAGATGTTTGTAGAGGTCAGCACACTTTAATGTAAATCAAGAGGACATTGGTAGCCATTGGACAAATGCATGTGATTGGTGAGATCATGTTCTGAGCATCACGAGCCAGTGGAGCAGATGAGTCCGCTCAACGGGCCTATCCTTCCCTTTTACACAAATCCATAGCTTTTCTTTAGAGATGCATACTTTGCATTTCTGCTCATCTCATTCACTCGCATCATTTATTTTGCTTGATCTTTATTTACTGCCAGATGATTTCACATTTCGAGATTTAAAATTGTATGTGGTTATGTTTCTGCAAATATGGTCCTCTTGAAAACATTTAAAGAAACAAACATTAGTTTCAAACTTGTATTGCGTTGTTGCGGTATTTTCATTTGTGTTTATCCTGGTTGAAGAGGACCAAACATACCGTGATGGTCTGTGTACACTCCAGAAACAAACCCAAAGGAAGGGAAAATTGAGATTATGTTAAAACAACATGGCTGTCTGAAATGAGTGTGAAAATATAACGAAGATGGTCTACAAATAATGACAGACAAGGTTGCACTGAAATTTCTTTAATGTGTCACGGCCATTGACCCGTGTACAGGTCTGGTCATTGACGAAATCAGAAAATCCAGCTCTCGTTGTGGGTTGTTGTGTTCTTTGTCTGAGACTGTTTCCAGTCGTTTATCAAGAGGCTGAGGGCAGACTTGGTGACCACAAACATCTCTATGATGTATCAGGCATGTTCAATGAGATTTGAGTCCAGAGAGTGTGTAGGTCAGTCCATATACGTGAAGATGTGGTCCTGAAATGGTGTTGACAACATGTACACTGTTTGGACAGGTGTTGTCATCCACACATATAAAGATAGGTTCTCATTTTGAGCCACTTGGATGACTAAAGGTTATAATTATTTAATCCCTGTAATGACACATTGTAATATCCCTCTAACCAGACACGGTAGTGTAATGATCAGAGCATCCGCTCTGAGTCTCAGTGGTTTAAACCCCGACTGAGTCCTACCAAAGACTTTAAAATGGTATGTGCTGTTTCCTTCCTTAATGCTCAGCTTTTAAAAGTGTAGCACATGGACAAACTATGCTGGGAAGGAAATGGCCAAACCACCTAGTATAACCCTTTCCAAGAAATTACTTCAGCAGCACCAATGTTCTGTAAAGAGTCTGGTGTACATCAAATCAGATCAAATACTTAAAGCATATTCTGGAATTATGGAAAGATCATTCCTCTTTTTTTCTTTTTTTCAGCTTATTCTGGAAAGATGATTCTGGTGAAATGCAATTCATTCTGGCAGGGTTGTAGGCGGGTTGCACAAGGAACGAGGTAGTTCTGTCAACTGTTCGGTCCAACAATATCCTGTCATAGTCCTCTCCAACCTCTTCCCCACACTCCTCAGATTGAACCACCCTGATGGCATGGGCCAACTCATTTTGTGTTGAATTGTACAGGCCTGGTGCATGACCAATTTTCCTAAACTGACTTGGACCACTTGTGACCAATACTTGACTTTCAAAATGACGTAACATCGGAATGCTTTGGTGTGGATGCACAGAAACTCCTTTGAAAAGGTGATGCTCAGGGCACCATAAAGCATTTTGTGCGTGCGAGATAAGGATTGTTACCTAAAATGGCTTTAAAAGCTTCTAAAATAATCTGAAAATACTTGGAAAAGAACTTGAGAAAGGGCTGTGCCTCTGCAGAATGAGAGACTTGGAGAACTTTCTCAGCTCGCTGAATGGGCAGCTGCCCATGCTGCAAACCTTAGACAATGTGGACCGGTGTAAGGCTCAAGTGGACAGAAGTGTGCTACATAACCCTCCACCCTCCACCCCTTTCCCATCCCCCCTCCCTCCTGATCGATCGTAGCCAGATAATGGACTTTTAACCTTTTGGGAGTGCTGCCTGTGAACATGGCAGGCATGGTGATGTATTTAATGGACATCTTTTGCATTCTCAAGCAGTTTCTAACCAAGGATTTGCTTGTATTTGACTCCATTCATTGTTTCCTCTATCAAGTCTCCCAGTTCCTGCCACTGAAAAGCATCCCCATAGCATGATGCTGCCACCACCATGCTTCACGGTAGGGATGGTGTTCGATGGGTGATGAGCTGTGCTCGATTTCTGCCAGGTGTAGCGTTTTGCATTCAGGCCAAAGAGTTGAATTTTTGTCTCGTCAGACCACAGAATCTTTTACCTCATGCTCTCAGTCTTTCGTGTGCCTTTTTACAAATTCCAGGTGTGCTGTCATGTGCCTTTTTCTCAGGGGTGGCTTCCGTCTGGCCACTCTCCCATAAAACCTAGATTTTTGAAGTGCTGCAGAGACTGTTGTCCTTCTGGCAGGTTCTCCCATCTCAGCCAAGGAACTCTGTATTAGTGATTCTGTCAGTCGGTTCTTGGTCACCTCCCTGACCAAGGTCCTTCTTGCCCGGTTGCTCAGCCTGGTCTGACGTTCAGCTCTAGGAAGAGTCTGTGTAGTTCCATATTCTTTCCATTTCCTAATGATGCAGCTCACTGTGCTCTTGGGAACTTTCAACACTAGAAATTGCTTTATACCCTTTCTCAGGTCTATGCCTCCTCGCAATTCTATCTTTGAGTTATACAGACAGTTCATTGGACTTCATAGTAGTGTTTCTGCTCTGATATGTACTGTCAACTGTGGGACCTTATATAGAAAGGTGTTTCTTTCCAAATAATGTCCAATCAATTTAATTGGCCGCAGGTCGACTCCAATAAAGTCATAGAGACCTCAAGAATTTATCAAAGGAAATTGGATGCACCTGAGCTGATTTTGAAGTGTTATAGCAAATGGCAAAAATTAAAAACTTTTTTTTTTTTTTTTACTTCTACTTTGACATTATCATGTATTATGTGTAGATCAATGACAAAAAAATCTCAATTGAATAGAATTTCAATTCAGGTTGTAACAACAGAACATGTGACAAACGTCGAGGGGTGTGAATACTTTCTGAAGGCACTGTAGGACATACATACATACATACATACATACAATGCCCATAATGTCAAGGTAGAATTTTATTGTCAGAATTTTTTCAAAGTAATTAAAAATGAAAAGCTGAAATGTCTTGAATCAATTAGTATTCAACCTATGACACTTCAAATTTTGCTCGGGTGCATCCAATTTCCTTTGTTCATCCTTGAAATGTCTCTACATGGTCTTTCTTGGGCAAATCATACTTCTAGGTTGGCCTCCAAAGCCAGTGTCTGAATGAGCGTCCTCCATCGTGCAAAGTTCTTCCTTGGCACACCTGAACTCTTATCCAACGACTGCTCTCCCCCTGGGCTTGTGCCCCTGCTACACATCTTGCTGAGCTGGATGCCATTGAAACCAAGGCCTTCAAGTGCATTCGTGTCTCCCATGATGAATCAGAGTCTCCAGCTGTGTTCCTATCACTTTTAAATTGCAGACATGTTGGTGGCCTGTCTTCTACTGACTCCTGGCTGGTCTTGCACCCTCTGCCCTTTCCATACTCTATCGACCCCAGATTTCCATAGGGTACAGGTGGTCTGCCAGTAACCCCCTTCTGTTGAAACTCCCAAAATCCATAACCACTACTTACCCCCACTCACTCGCTCCACTTTTTCCCCCACCTTTGGAACCAACTTCCTTCGTCTTTAATCTCATTCTTCCCTCCAGAACTTCAAGACAGGTGTTCCCTACCATCTTATGTCACCCCCCCCCCCCCCATCAAAACTGTGATATTTCCTACCCCCCCCCCCCCCCTCCCTTAACTTTCCCCAAGCCTAACTCTTTCCAATTTTCAAGTTTCATTTATATATATATATATATATATATATATATATATAAAATGAATCCATTTTGAGTTCTCCAACCTTTTAATGAGCAAATAAATAACTGCCCGACGTTTCGGTTCAGCAACACGGATAAACGTGCATCCACTGACCTTTCTCAAGTGTAACGTAAAACAACTCTATACCCTCCCTTATATAAGGGAAAAAGGGGGGTGGGGACACCGAACCAACAATCAATGCCATTCTGGAACAACTCGTGCCATTCAAATTTAAACCGTAAATCAAAAACAAAAACCGTTGAACCAACTGAAACCATACATTGGGATGTTACATCAAAACAACCGTTAAATCACACGTTGAAGCAAACAAAACGAAGCATAATTCAAATAAATCGATGAAAAACAAGAAGACGTTATGTGCAGCACGATACTTGCAAAATCCGCCCCCCCCCCCCCCAAAAAGTTTTCAATTGATACAGCAAATTGTCCATTTCACGAAGATTAAAATTTGCAATCTTGATCAAAGCTCGGGTCAACAGGATGAAAAGTGACGTTTTTCCAATGCTGTTCAATTTTCAAGTCAATCGGATGAAAATTAAGGATATTAAAAATTTGGCCTATGTTGACCTCAAATAGATGGTGGTTGAATTCAGTGATATATATAAGCGGTCAAAGTCATCTTGGTGCATAGGGGTAGTTCGCCCCTGACTCTTCATGTTGTGTTAGCCTAGTACCCGGCATTTTGGGCTTATCCTCGGCGCCATGTGTTGTTCCACCAAAAGAACACCAATTCAGCTCAATTCAGAGTGGCTTTTGTTGTGTGAGCAGCAAGTGACGTGTACCTGGAAGTGACGTGTACATCCGTATCCTCTTGTTATATGTTGTCGACGGAGAAGTCTACATGTTGCATACATCACAATATTGCTTACTAGCAGAAGTACCCGGCATTGCCGGGCGGGGGAGGGGAGAGGGGAGAAGAGGGGGGGAGGGGGAGAGGAGTGGGAGGGTGGGGGGGGGGGGGGGAGGGCGAGGGGGAATTTGGACCAAATTCTTTTGGTCCAAATAAATCCTCTTTGAAGTTCAAGTCAATCAAATGAAAATTGGTGATTTTAGAAATTTGGCCTATGTTGACCTTTCGGCCTGTGTTGACCTCAAATATACTTGGTGGTTGAATTCAGTGACGAGATATGCAAGTCCTCTTCAAATTTCAAGTCGATTGGATGAAAATTGAGGATTTTAGAAATGTGGCCCATGTTGACCTTTTGGCCTATGTTGACCTCAAATATACTTGGTGGTTGAATTCAGTGACCAGATATGCAAGTGGTCTTCAAATTACAAGTCAATCGGATGAAAATTGAGGATTTTAGAAATTTAGCAAAGTTGGTGACCTTTGGCCTATGTTGACCTTTTGACCTATTGCCCCCAAAAACAATAGGCGGCTTGCTTTTGACCAACTCTACCATTTGGTGAAGTTTCGTGAAGATCGGTTGAAAATTGTGACCTGTAGGCCGGTGACAAACAAACAGACAAACAGACAAACGGACAAACAGACAGACAAACAAACAGACAGACAGAACCACAAACACAACCGACCAATATACTTGAAAAATCCTCGATTTTGCAAGTAATAAACAAAATGATTAATTGCTTCAAGTGATTGTGGTAATTTAAACGAATTAAGCTAAACGGATACATCGCAAACCTAAGGTACTTGAAGTAAGATTTCACCATCACTTGACATTGTATAAAAAACCCTAACCGATGACAACTGAGTTGCACATACTGTATGTCTGCTTCCTCTTTTAATTTGATCAACGCTTTACCGATTTTTCTACATAGTCTAGGACAGGGGTCAGGAACCTTTTTGACTGGGAGAGCCATAAAAGCCAAATATTTCTAAATATATTTCATTGAGAGCCATATAGTATTTTTAACGTATAATAAATTTAATATGTCTTACTTTTAATGCGACTTCTGGTGCTGCATGGTTTTGCTGATGGCCTTGTAGTCTGGTTCATACGTGGTGAGGTTGAGCTTCATGCAGGCGTTGAGGCTTCCATCAGTTAAACGTGAGCGTAGGTTGGTCTTAATGTTCCTCATATGCGAGAATGACTGCTCACATGCATATGTAGAGCCAAACATGGTCAATACGGCAATACTCACACGCTGCATTGTGTGGTATGTCACAGGAAGCTCGTTCCAAGTTTTAAGAATCAGCTGGTCTTCAGGTTGAAGATTTTTCATTTCTGTCCACTTGTGTTCCCTCGCCAGCTCTGCTCGCTGTCGCGCAAGACTTTCCAACTCTCCATTAAGTGACTTGAACTTACTCATCCACATGTCTGATGCCTTCAGGTCAGCAACTTCCAGCTCAAAGTCTCCGATAGAGACCCCGGGGATGCATGTCAGGTCGATTTTGTCCACTGCACACATGTGGATGAGTGATGAACTTGAAAAGACCAGTGCGCGCACGAAATTCTCCAAAACGTGCTTTGAATGACTGCAGGAGATTGGACGTAAAGCCAGCTAGCTGCTGGAGATCCAGATGTTGAGTGGAGTCACTTGCTAAGCATGCATCTCTAAATTGTTGCAGTCTTTCAAAGTGCAGAAGACGACCTGTTTCAATGTCCCTGAGAAAGACTTCCAGCTTGCTTTCAAATGCAAACACTGCTTGTTGAAGGGATGAGATTGTATTTCCAATACCTTGCATTTTCACATTGAGCTGGTTCAGATGGCCAGTTATGTCCACGAGATAGTGAAACTGCAGGAGCCAGTCAGTGTTGTCTAGCTCAGGATGCTTGACGCCTTTCATTTCAAGAAAAGTCCGGATTTCACTCAGGCAAGCTGCAAAACGGCTGAGCACCTTCCCCCTTGACAACCAACGCACGTTGCTGTGTAAAAGCAGACCGGGATAATGATTCCCAACTTCTTCTAACAGAGCTTTAAACTGGCGATCATTTAAAGCTCGGGCAACAATAAAGTTGACCACTCGAATGACCAGCGACATCACCTCACCAAGCTCCTGGCCACACGTCTGAGCGCAAAGCGCCTCCTGGTGCAGGATGCAATGAAAACTTAGGATGCCTCTCTTTTCATGTTCACGGAGAAGTGCTACAAATCCTTTGTTCTTCCCCAACATACAGGGTGCACCATCAGTACAGACAGAAATAAGTTTATCCATCGGTAGTTTTTTTTCTTTAGCAAACTCCATGAAAGACGTGAATAAATCCTCTCCTCTTGTTGTCCCTTTCATTGGCAAAACAGCCAAGCTTTCCTCACGCAGTGTGTCACCTGCAGCATACCTGGCAATTATACTGCACTGAGATAGATGGCTAACGTCTGTTGACTCATCTAACGCGAGAGAAAAGTATGTCCCGGCGTTTATGTCCTTAATTTGTGTTTCCTCGACTTGATTTGCCATCATGATGCTACGATCGTGCACAGTTCTTGCTGACAGGAGCATGTCTTTTATTCGTTTGATTATCTTGTCTTTATTTGGGAAGTCATCAAACAGTTCATTGGCCACATCAAGCATGAATGTTTTGGCATACTCGCCATCTGTGAATGGCTTTCCATTCCTTACTATTGCCAAAGCACCCGCAAAGCTAGCGGAATTCCCGTCACCTTGCTTGGTCCACACACGTAGTTGCTGCTGACTCGTCTGCACTCTCCGCTGTAGCTCCTCGCATGCCCTTTTCCTGCTGTCCCCCGCTGGATATTCCGATGCAAATGAAGCATGGTGCGTATCGAAGTGCCGCTTTATATTTGACCGTTTCATCGATGCAATTTTATCATTGCATATTAGACATACCGCAGATCCTGCTCTCTCACCAAATGCAAATTCCTCTGTCCACGCAGCCTGGAATGCACGGTAATCATCGTCTTTTTTTCTTTTCGCCATCTTTTCCGTTACAAGGGTTGAAGCGGATAAACTAGTTGGCTATCTGATAAAATTGATTTCTTCACCTTTATAATGACGCGGACATGTTCGCGAGCCATTGGTTCCCGACCCGACCCACGGGTGACCCGTGACCCGTGAAATTTATCTTCAAAACTAATTTCTGTTTACTTTAAAATGACACGGTGTTATTAAGAAATATCACAAGTATTTTAAAATCAGTTCCAAACTGATTTTTTTTTATTTAATTTTTTTTTTTTCAACTCAAAATTGTCTGGGAGCCATATGCCGTCACTGGAAGAGCCATATATGGCTCGCGAGCCATAGGTTCCCGACCGCTGGTCTAGGACCTGACTAACATATGTATGCAAATAATTTAGGAGAGGATAACTCAACTGTTATAGGCTAATATCACCCCCAGGAACAACCTGGGATGTGTGCCAAAATCTCTATCCCGGGCGAAAAGCCCGAAAATGACCACGCCCTTTTAAAAATGACCACGCCCTTTTTCATAGGAAGTGCTATTTCCGACATAGCTCTATCTTCTATACCGTTGGAGCTACAGATTTTCTGAGGTGCTTAAAATGTTCAGAATAGCCATGTTTAGGAGATCATATATTTCCAAATGGGTTTTCTACGAGAAAATGACTAAAAAGCCCGAAAATACAGCCATTTTTAACACGATTTCGTTTTTAACACATACGTTTCCGACCTGTTCCCAATACTCAGGAATCTCACCAATTCTCTGCGCTCTGGAGACTGGATTCTCTACCTCAGTGCTGTGGAGAGGGCAACTTCACTGTTCTTCTTTTTTGGGAGAACAAACTACTGTCGATGGACACCATTATTCCTGCAGGACTGCTATCAACTGAAGGAGAAGTTCCCACTCCTGTACGACTCCTACATGAAAGGTGGATTTGTCGTGAACACGACCAAGAAAGGTAGTGGAGTGCCCTTTGACCAGGTGCTAGAGCAGTGCTACAACCGGCCTGCCAAAATAATTGGTGGGATAATTGGGGTCACCAGGAAGGAGTATGGGCGTCACCGGGGGTTCACTGTTGAGGAGCTACTCCAGCATGAGATCACCAACTCTGCGTTTTTCTTGGTTGACAAAGATGGTTACTTGAGGAAGAGTGCCAAATCACAACTTGGGACTGAGCTGCTGAAGTTGTGCCCACTAATAGATAAAAAAAGGGCCAGAAACCTCCCCACAAGCCCATGCCATAGTTATCGACTTCATGGCCATGGTGAGAAAAGTCCCCTTAAAGAAGCTTGATCCACCCGTCAAGACATTCCATGACTTTGCTATTGCCTTGACATCTATGGTCACCAAAGCTGGGCACAGCTGTGATGAGATCCACATCGTTTTCGACGCTTAAAGAGAGGACAGCATCAAGAAAGGAGAGAGGGGGAGAAGAGGAAAGTCAACAGAAATGGTGGTCCTTGATGTGATATCACCGAACCAAAATGTTCCAGTGGTATTAGAGAACTTTTGGTCGTCTTCCATCAGCAAAACTGCTTTCCAGGCATTCTATGTTGAGTGGCTCACCACCAATTACCAAGGCACCAAACCGCTATACCTTGGTATATCACCACAGTCATGGTTGGTGTCAGTTAGGTCACACCGATCACAGACAACGCAGTTGTTCGTGAGCTACTGAAGCGTTCCGAGGCAGCAACTGCTGAGGTGGGTCAGAGATGGGTCCTGAATACATTTGATCTGGGTGTCTGCATGAAAGCCCTTCCCATCATCTGGCGCTGGCCAAATGAATTTGCTAGTCATGTAGTAACGATTGGACCCTTCCACACATCCATGAACTACATCGGGATGCTCACTGGACACAAGATGCGTGGTTCTGGATATGCAGAGATTCTCTTTGAGGCACAACTAGTAACAAGTGGATCTCTCAAAGGTGTTCTCAGTGGAAAGGCCTACGCAAAGTCCCTCTTTTGCCTCAAAACAGTGTGTGAGGCAATGGAGAGGCTGTTGATGGAGAGATTCACTGAGGAGGAGAACATCATGATCTCTGACCCTGCTGTGCTTCTCAGAATGACCCAGTCTTGCAACCGAGAGCACCTCGATGAAGCCCTCAAAGACCCCTCAACTCTACTCCTCATCAAAAATTTGCATAAAATTTGCATAATTTTGCATAAAATTTGCAGCAGTAATTTGCATAAAAATGGTATGTGGGACATTTTTTCAGCTTGGGGCCATAGCTAGTCATTTTCTACACATTTTTTCCAATCTAGAAACACTGATTAGAAGTATATCTCCGGGGGGTGCAGGGGGACCTAGTCTTCCTACTAGACTATACCCACTCCATGATATCTGCACAGCACTGGGAGACGAGCTCGCAAAGTGTCTCCCAGCACTCCATGCGCTGACTGGGTGCGATACAACCAGCAAGATATCAACTAAACTTGCAGCCCTGAACGCTGTCCGCAAACTAGGAAATTCCTCTCTGATCCTGAATTTCGACTGCCCACAGCTAACAGAAAGCACAATAGAGATGGCGGAGACATTCTTGGTCAAGTGTCTCAAACCATCAACAGACCTGGAGATATTTGACGACCTGCGTGTCGCTGCATTTGATAGCAATGCCCTCAAGATGGACTTTGAGAGAACCGCTTGCACGTCAACTAATGCAAGAAAACATATCCAAAGAGGCTATTACCAACAGCAACTGTGGGTCCGAGCCCCATTTAGAGACGCCACCTTGATTATGAATGCAGAGTCTTATGGTTTTGTAAGAAGGGGCAGTTTATTAGTCCCTGAGATTGTGATCTCAAAACCCGAAGGCCTGCCAGATCCCTGTAGGTGTGGCAAGTGTGCTCGTAAGAATGGGTGTCCATGCAGGGTAGCTGATTTCAAGTGTTGCAAGTACTGCAAATGCAAAGGAAGTGATTGTTGTAAAAACCCTATCACTGAATGAACACTGCTCATCATTCTCATAACTGGACTCTGTTGTGTTACTCTTCATGTTCCTGTTCCCGACCCTGGTTTATGTGACACATAAACATAAACAGTACTATTGTGGTGTTCAAAGTTGTATTGTTGGCTGTTGGGCAAATTCCCTGCTGATCTTTGAAACATTAAGCTCTCTCGGTACTGCTGCCTACTAAAGTAATGTTTTTTTTTTGTTTTTTTTTTCATTTTAAGTTAACATTCCATTGATAATAGTATGATTGAAAATACAATTTCTTTACAATAATCAAATGCTCGCTTTCTTTACTATGATATGGCAATTCCAGTATGTAGGTAGTTGTATGGTAATAAGTTGACCTCACGCTTTTTAGTCATTTTCTCGTAGAAAACCCATTTGGAAATATATGACCTCCTAAACATGGCCATTCTGAACATTTTAAGCACCTCAGAAAATCTGTAGCTCCAACGGTATAGAAGATAGAGCTATGTCGGAAATAGCACTTCCTATGAAAAAGGGCGTGGTCATTTTCGGGCTTTTCGCCCGGGATAGAGATTTTGGCACACATCCCAGGTTGTTCCTGGGGGTGATATTAGCCTATAACAGTTGAGTTATCCTCTCCTAAATTATTTGCATACATATGTTAGTCAAGTCCTGGACTAACAGGAACAAAATGTTTTTCATTTTGCTTTTTTGATGGGCGTGCCTTTAAAAACCCTTTAGACACATTTAGCATTTCTTCATTTGAAGCTTTCTTTTCATGCCTCTACAGCTGAAGGCCAAAAGCATTGTTTTTGGGTTATCTGGCTATGTCCGTCCATCAGTTATCGGTTTTCTATTTTTGTTGCAACAATAACTTGTGAACCACTGAAGGGATTTCAACCAAACTTGGTGCAGGTATGGACTGTAATACAAAGATGAATGAATGAATGATCGTTTTAAGGCCATTTTCCCCGCTAGAGCGGGGGTTAGCCTTGCGGGCCCCATGACAATCATGGTTCCCTGTTTGAGGCAATGTTTTTATGGCCGGATGCCCTTCCTGGCGCCAACCCTTGGTCACGCTCTTACGATGCGCAGGGATACGGTGTACCTATTCTAAACCGGGGTACACACCGTGATCATTCATCCCAGCAAGCTGGTACTCAATTTGCCGACCTCGGAAGGATGACAGGCTGAGTCAACCCCCCTGGCGTTAATTCAGCGATCGACCGGGATTCGAACCCAGGATCCGAGGCTACAATTTTGAAGCCAAACAGTCAAAGTTCATGTGCCCTTTGAAAGTCATTTTGCAGACTTTAACTCGAGTTAAAAGAATCTTCCTTGTACTTTTCTCTTTTCCTCTCTTCCTCTCTCTCCTTCCCTCCATCTCTTTCTCTCCCCTCTTTCTCACCCTCCCTCACTCTCTCTCACCCTTCTCTTCCTCTCTCCCTCACTCTCTCTCTCCCTCCCTCACTCTCTGTCCCTCTCTCCTTCACTCACTCTGTCCCTCTCTCCTTCACTCACTCTCTCTCCCTCTCTCCTTCCCTCCATCTCTTTCTCTCTCCTCTTTCTCACCCTCCCTCACTCTCTCTCTCCCCTTTCTTCCTCTCTCCCTCACTCTCTTTCTCCCCTCTCTTCCTCTCTCCCTCACTCTCTCTCCCTCCCTCACTCTCTGTCCCTCTCTCCTTCACTCACTCTCTCTCCCTCTCTCCTTCACTCACTCTCCTTCCCTCTCTCCCCTCTCTCTCTTCCTCTCTCCCTCTCTCCTTCACTCACTCTCTCTCTCCCTCTCTCCTTCACTCACTCGTTCTCTCTCCTCTCTCTCTTCCCTCTCCTTACCTCTCTCTCCCCCTCTCACTCTTCCTCTCTCCTTCCCTCACTCTCTCTCCCTCACTCGCTCTCTCCTCTCTCCTTCCCTCACTCTCTCTTCCTCACTCTCTCTCCCCCTCTCTCTCTCCCCTCGCTCTCCCTCCCTCCCTCTCTCTCTCCCTCCCTCTATCTCTCTCTCCCTCCCTCTATCTCTCTCTCTCTCCTGCCTTCTCTCCCTCCCTCCCTCCCTTAGACTCTCTTCCCCCCTCTCTCTCTGTTTTCCCTCCCTCCCTCACCATCTCCCTCTCTCTCTCCTTCTCTCTCTCCCTCCCCTCTCTCTGTCTCTCCCTCCCTCTCTCTGTCTCTCCCTCCCTCTCTCTGTCTCTCCCTCCCTCTCTCTGTCTCTCCCTCCCTCTCTCTGTCTCTCCCTCCCTCTCTCTGTCTCTCCCTCCCTCTCTCTGTCTCTCCCTCCCTCCCTTTGTCTCTCCCTCCCCCCTCTCTCTCTCTCCTCCTCTCGCTCTCTCTCCTCTCTCGCTCTCTCTCCTCCTCTCGCTCTCTCTCTCCCCCTCTCGCTCTCTCTTTCTCTCCCCCTCTCGCTCTCTCTTTCTCTCCCCCTCTCGCTCTCTCTTTCTCTCCCCCTCTCGCTCTCTCTTTCTCTCCCCCTCTCGCTCTCTCTTTCTCTCCCCCTCCCTCGCCATCTCCCTCTCTCTCTCTTTCTCCCCCTCTCTGTTTCTCCCTCCATCCCTCTCGCTCTCTCTCCTCTCTCCTCCTCTCGCTCTCTCTCCTCCTCTCGCTCTCTCTCTCTTCCTCTCGCTCTCTCTCCCCCTCTCGCTCTCTCTTTCTCTCCCCCTCTTGCTCTCTTTCTCTCCCCCTCCCTCACCATCTCCCTCTCCCTCTCCCTCTCTCTTTCCTTCTCTCTCTCCCTCCCCCTCTCTCTTTCCTTATCTCTCTCCCTCCCACTCTCTCTGTCTCTCCCTCCCCACCCCCCTCTCTCTCTCTCTCCCTCCCTCGTCCTCTCGCTTTCTCTCCCCCTTTCGCTCTCTCCCCCTCCCACGCTCTCTCCCCCTCCCACGCTCTCTCCCCCTCCCACTCTCTCTCCCCCTCTCGCTCCCACCCTTACTCTCTCTCTCCCTCCTTCACTCTCTCTCCCTTGCTCTCTCTCTCCCCCCTTCTCTCTCTCCCCCCTTCTCTCTCTCCCCCCTTCTCTCTCTCCCCCCTTCTCTCTCTCTCCCCCCTCTCTCTCTCTCTCTCACTCTCTCCCCCTCTCACTCTCTCCCCATCTCTCTCTCTCTCCCCCTCTCTCCCCCTCTCTCGCTCTCCCCCTCTCTCGCTCCCCCCCTCTCTCTCTCCCCTCCTCTCTCTCCCCTCGTCTCTCTCCCCCCGTCTCTCTCCCCTCGTCTCTCTCCCCTCGTCTCTCTCCCCTCGTCTCTCTCCCCTCGTCTCTCTCCCCTCGTCTCTCTCCCCTCGTCTCTCTCCCCTCGTCTCTCTCCCCTCGTCTCTCTCCCCTCCTCTCTCTCCCCTCTCTCTTTGCCTCCCTCCCTCTCTCTCTCTTTCTGACCTTCCATCACTCTCTCTCTTCCTCTCTCACTCCCTCTCTCTCCCTCTTTCTCCCCCTCTCTCCCCTCACTCTCTCTCTCTCTTTCCCTACCTCACTCTCTCTCCCCTCTCTCTTTCCCTCCATCACTCTCTCTCTCTTCCTCTCTCTCTCTCTCCTCTCTCTCCCTCCCTCACTCTTTCTCACCCTTCCTCACTCTCTCTCTTCCTCTCTCACTCCCTCTCTCTCCCTCTTTCTCCCTCTCTCTCCCTCACTCTCTCTCTCTCTTCCTCTCTCTCTCCTCTCTCTCCCCTCTCTCTCTCCCTCCCTCGCTCTCGCTCTCTCTCCCTCTCTCACTCTCTCTCTCTCCCTCCCTCACTCTCCCTTGCTCTCTCTCCCCCCCTCTATCTTTCCCTCCCTTGCTCTCTCTCTCTCTCTATCTCACCCTCTTCCTCCCTCTCTCTCACCCTCTTCCTCCCTCTCTCTCACCCTCTTCCTCCCTCTCTCTCACCCTCTTCCTCCCTCTCTCTCACCCTCTTCCTCCCTCTCTCTCATCCTCTTCCTCCCTCTCTCTCATCCTCTTCCTCTTTCTGTCTCCCACTCCCTTCCTCCCTCTTTCTCCTCCTCTCTCGTGTGCCCTTTTAATGAGATCAAGCATCGCGGTGGATTCACATGTGTAACGCAGTTGGATGCATATATATATATCGATGTATTCACCTTGATTTCTATTTTCTAGTTAAATTGCTGTGAAATAACAGAGCAATGATGGATTGGCAGAGTTGTTATGAAGGGCATTTGGAGGAGGCTGCCAAATGCTTTCAATGTTTGCAAGGTTGTGTAATTACATGCTGGCAAGCCAAGATTAACGTTTCCTCCTGGAGGTCACATCTTATGAGTTTTTGCCATTGACTATGAATTATCTTTTTTTCTCATCGGCTGTGGCTTCTTGGTGGGAAGATGTGGCTCGTGTCAAAGTGGGTTCTTGGTTAGGTTTTCACGATGGCCTTGTCACGGCAGAAATCATAGTCTGATTATGTAGGCAGATGGAATGGTTCTCGATCAAAGGGAACACTTTATTATTTGACACCATTACTCATGTTTTTACCATTCCTTCGACAATGCTGTTATTATTGTAGGAGGTCATCTGGCTGAATTTTATACATTGTTGGATGTAATTCCATTATTTTTCTTTTTTTCTTTTTTTTTCTTTCTTGTTTTATTCTTCCTTTGTGTTGCAGGTGACACGATATTTCAGATTGCGGAAGTGCACAGACAAGTACAGTATCTTATGGACGATGCGGTATGCACATCTTCGATCTTGCTCATGCACTTTGCTGTTACGTCTGCTTTGTAATTGCATATCCTAAGATTTTGACACATTTTCTTTTATTATTTTTTATTTCTTTATTTCTTATTATTTTCATGTCCTCGCCTTGTAGCTGAAATCTTTCCGAATTGACATTCTGATCAATGCGGAGCAAAAACTTGAAGCCGATGGGAAGTTTGTTCCTGTGAGTTCAACCAAAATGCCTTTCACGCAGTGCACGTTCTGCTGAAAAGTGTACATTCATTTGCACAAAAACACTCGTTTCGCGTTACTTGGCCTTTGAGCTTTTACCACTTGGGTTGCCTATGTGCCATTTGCATTGGGATGTATAAACTTAACATGTGATTCTATTGGAATTGTAGGAAATGAAATGCTTCTACCACATTAACAGTGCTACCCACTCCCCTCCACCCCCTCCACCCCTCAAATAATCCCTCTCGTGAAAGGATTTTGAGGAGTATTAATTTTTTTCTTATAATTGTTTTGCTTTGAGCAGAATGCCCAAAAGAAGCACCAGTTGTTGTACAAAGAAAAGAGTGATGCAGTTGCTAAGCCCATAGCAGAGCTCAAGAAGCTCCATCGGAAAAGTCACAGCTCTAGGAATCCCAACAAATATGAAGATAAGGCTTCGCAGGTGAGCTTTCCCTTTCTACCTCTGTCATTCACCAACAACTGTTATCAAGGTGTACCAACTCAAATACATCAGCCCACCATCGATTCTGTGAAGTGCCCAATTTGATGATGACACACTAGTGCATCTAAAAACACAACAGAATTCCCTTCATTGACGACGTGGTTTTTCAATCTGCCCATTAAAGGTGAAGGTCACATCGGTGGCTTTCCGATTCTTATGTGGTCGCGCACATATCCCGCAAATCCATCTGCAACTGTCTTCACTCCCCACCTCCCTTTGCATAACCAAATTTGTTCATGCTGCATCTTCCTTCCTTCCTAATCCGAAACTTCTAAATTACTTTCCTTTAATTGTGCTTTTAGAACAGATAGCTTTTAACTCCAAAACTTGCGCGGGTCTTTTCTTTCTCCGAACAACAGAGATTGAAGTATGTTTGATTTTTCTTCCTGAAGTCGCAAAGGAAAGAGGACAACTTGCTCCTGTCACCCAATAGTCTCGCGCAGCAGGCAAAAGCAATACAGTTGACCACAATGTTTCAGTTTGTGTGATTGGGCACTGCTTGGCAACCTTCATTTCAAACGCCTGGTTTATATCATGCAATTTTTTTTACAATATGGACTGCTTTACACGCTCGGAAAGCGCATGGTTTCACAATTAGCTGCAGAAACGTATTTTAAAACTTCCGTTAATGAAACAAATTTGGAGAAGCTTGGATCGCATTATTTATTTACATTAACTGGCATTTCTAAAATAAATATATTATCGTTTTGAACCCTTTCTTGGAATGTTTTGAACCCTTTTAAGTGAATTTCTTTAAGCATCCTGCATTTGATTCTTGCGTTTAAAACACAAATGGATCAAATGCATCGTTTGGGTCTCGAGTAGATCCCATACTGCATTTGGGGTTTAATAATCCTCCCTCATTCTAACTTATCGAATTAACTTTTTAAAACATCTTGCTAACCTGCAACATTCTTGTAATCTAGAAATAATGGTGACATATGGGAGCGGAAAAGGGAATCTGAAGTTATTTGTGGATAGAGAAGGTTGGGTTTGGTACTTTGTCGGCTTTTTGACGAAATGCCCTTTTTTGGGCGCAGTTCTGTGCCAGGTTGAAAATAAGCCCAGATGTGGCATTAAAAGGTTGGAAAAGACTTTTATTGGAATTCAGAATTGGCTTTTTGGCAAGGGATGTATGATTTGAAAAGTTTTAATCCATGATGGAGGTGATTTCTTTTTAAACAAAAATCCAACTGCTTGATAGTTTGAGCAGGATACTTGGTAAACCATTTTGGTTTAATTTTGTATTTGCAACGTGTATAAATTTTTATTATAATTGAGCAAACGTATATGGTTATGTCGTTATGTTTATATGTGACGAAAACGGCTTCTTCTTCAAATAAGATTAACACCCTCTTAATTAACCCTCTTAATTACGTTTAGACTGCTGAGACCCCGAAGACCTTTGATGACCCTTTAAGTCCCCCAAGACTCTTCAGACCACCAAGACCCCTGAAGACCCCCAAAGACCCCCAAAGACCCAAAACACCCCAAAGACCCAAAATACCCTTGAAGGCCCAGAGGCTCAAAAAGACCCTGAAGAACCATAAGACATCAAAGACACCAAAGACCCAAATGCCCCGAAAACCCAAAACACTCTGAATACCCAAAAAGACCCAAAACACCCCAAAGACTTTTAAAGACCCTTTTGACCCAAAAGACCCGTAAATACCTCCGAAGAATCAAAATACCCCAAAGACTTAAAGACTCAGAGGAAACAAAAGACCCTTAAGACCCCAAATCCCCTGAAGACACCAATGACCCAAAACACCCCAAAGACCCAAAATACCCTTAAAGGCCCAGAGGATCCAAAAGACCCTGAAGAGCCAAATGGCCCTGAAGACCCAAAACACACCAAAATGGTCAAAGATGTCTATCCCTCTGAAACGACGTGTGGAGAGGCGTGCTGAGCGCACCGAGTCACGCTAGTAACAATAATAATACTATAGTGTAGATGTCTTCACCTTTTGTACTCCTGCACTTACTGCAAATGAATTTGATGATTTTATAATGTCACACCATGCTTCCCTCACCATACTATCTTAGGAGCTCTTATTAACTATTCCTTCACCCCGTGTTTTCTCTCCTGGTAGATCCTGGATCAAATCGACACACAACAGAAAGACCTAAATTCCTTCTTGGTGGAGGGTTACAAGCAGGCTGTGCTTGAGGAACGCAAACGGTTTTGCAGCTTTGTCGATCGGCAATGTGAGATTATTGGAAAAGTTTCGAGCTACCATGAAAAGGTCTGTTTGAGAAAGTGAGCACGGAAATATCATATTTTATCTTAAACATCATCATCGTTGTCATTATCGTCGTTATCGACATTCACTTGAATTTGGTCGATATTTTGTTTCCATTATAAATTGCTTCAATGCAATACAAGGAAATAACATACGACTCCTTTCATTCTCTGCCCAACCCCACTTATTGTAATTTCTGTTCTCTCTCTATTTCTCTGCATGGAAAATTGAATGCCTTCCCAGACTCATAGGCATCTGTAACCTTCTTTCTGAAGGCCTCAGAGAGCTCTTTTGATCTAGGCATGGTGACGCCGCACACTACAACAACAAAGAGCAAACCAAACTAAATGTCAGGTTTAAATAAGACAGGTTCCTCCAAGATCCTCTCTAACGATGTTCTAATCATTTGCACCTGAGCTGGTGCACCTGATTCTAATTTTAGGTATTTGAAGTAGTGATAAATGTAGGGGTTTACTTACTTTTTCCACATGCGAAATTTGCATTTATGTTTATTTAAATTATACAATGGACTACAAAATGTAAATGTTACATGATATTTGTTATATTATATCACCTTTATCTATCAATATTGTTGAAATGAAGATCAAATAGCTGTATGTTGAAATATTGTCGTGCGACTCCGGTTAACACCAGAGACCGCGGATAGGCCTAAACGGTTTTATTGGAGGCGACGACCAAACATGGATTCGGCTATAAAACGCGGGAGGAAGAAGGAAAATGGAAGGCTGTGGCAAAAGCTTACCTGGATCACGCCGACGGCAGCTTCGATCCTGCAAGGAAAATTAACTCGACACGGGCACAGGTTTGACAGGGAATAGAAAATAATACAAGGGTTTATTGCAAAGAAACGTAGGGACAGGAAAACGCGATATTATATAAAGTTCCTAGATTGGGATCCCACACACTGGCGTCAAATACAGACGGAGGGAGTGAACAACCAAAATAACACGTCCGTTATGTAATTGGGTATGCGGAGCTCGGTCTTATCTGTCTTGTCGTCTTCAATCTCTGGCCTGGAGGAATCCTCCGCCCGCCTCGCACGCATCGCTAGGCCCGTTCACAGCACCGAGCCTCGCTCCCGCACAAGCACCTCTCCAAGCACCACGAGGTCGATCTTCACACACGATCGACAAGCCAACTCAAGCCAACTCAACCAGGGCCAAGACTGCGAGCCAACGTAACCAGGGACAGGACTCTCTCCTTTCGAGATCGCACCGGGACTGCCAGGGCCAGGAATCTCCAAGAGCACGAACCGCAAGAGCCGCAAGAGAGAAAAAAAATGTTCGGCGCTCCCTTAAATAACCTTCCAGCGGTGGTGACGTCAGCACTGGTGCGCCACCCAATCTGTGCCCTCCACCGACTCGTTGGCTGGAGTTTCACGCCTACCGCGCCACCCCAACACTCGTTCCCTGTTCCATGGTCATAGTGCATGGCACTCAATGTGGCTAGGCCTGTCGGAAGTGTAATTGGCGGCGGCCATCATCGGCGGTGTCCCGGCCTGGTTTCCTTGCCTGTCCGGCTTCCAAAGTCATGTCAGGGAAGGGAGTTATTTAGTGTTGCAATAAAGATCCTACCTAAGTGTCTAAATGGGTGCAGTACCAAAACGGACAAAGGTTTGGCTACCAGGTGTGGACACTCAGGGGCGCTACTCTTTAATCCCTACGCTACTTATCACTCGAACATCCTGGTATGCTCACAGGTATACTCTTAACCGACAATACGCCTACACATGAAACTTATTACAAGGTAGATTCCTTACCGCGACAGACGAAGCACGTTACCTACACAGATCTATCTGGCTCTACATATTGCTACTCACCGACATAACAATATGTTGAAAAAGTCAAAACTTTACATGGGGTGTACTTACTTTTTCGTGTGTGTGTGTGTGTGTGTGTGTGTGTGTGTGTGTGTGTGTGTGTGTGTGTGTGTGTGTGTGTGTGTGTGTGTGTGTGTGTGTGTGTGTGTGTGTGTGTGTGTGTGTGTGTGTGTGTGTGTGTGTGTGTGTGTGTGTGTGTGTGTGTATACATGTATGTATATATATATATACATACACATACACATACACATACACATACACATACACATACACATACACATACACAGTCACATGAAAAAGTAAGTACACCCCATGTAAAGTTTTGACTTTTTCAACATATTTCAACATACAGCTATTTGATCTTCATTTCAACAATATTGATAGATAAAGGTGATATAATATAACAAATATCATGAGACATTTACATTTTGTAGTCAATTGTATAATTTAAATAAACATAAATGCAAATTTCGCCTGTGGAAAAAGTAAGTACACCCTTGGCTCTAATAGGTGGTATTGCCCTCTTTGGCAGAAACAACCAAGTCGGCATTTCTTATAACTGTCTACCTGTCTCTGACATCGACTGGGAGAAATTTTTGCCCACTCCTCCATGCAGAATTATTTCAGCTGTGCGATGTTTGAGGGGTTTCTTGCATGCACTGCTCATTTCAAATCCCCACACAACATCTCGATGGGATTTAGATCCGGGCTTTGACTTGGCCATCCCAGAACCCTCCATTTCTTTCTTTTCAGCCATTCCTTGGTGGATTTACTGATATGCTTAGGGTCATTGTCATGTTGCAAGGTCCACCTTCGGTTGAGCTTCAACTTTCCGACAGATGGCCTCACATTATCCTCAAGCACCCCTCTGATATAATGAAGAATTCATCGTGGATTCTATGATGGTGAGCTGCCCAGGCCCTGATGCAGCAAAGCTGCCCCAAACCATAATATTTCCACCACCATGCTTTACAGTTGGTATCAGGTTCTTGTGGTCAAATGCTGTCTTTGGTTTTCGCCAAACATGTCTTCTGGTACTGTGGCCAAATAGCTCTACCTTTGACTCATCTGTCCAGAGCACATTGTTCCAGAAGTGCTGGTCTTTGCCGAGGTGTTCATTGGCAAACTTTAGTCTTGCCCTGATGTTCTTTCTGGACAGCAAAGGTTTCCTCCTGGCACACCTCCCATGTAGATCAAATTTGTGCAGCCTCTTTCTAATGGTAGACTTGTGCACTTTGACATCAATAGTGGCAAGAGCTACCTGCAGGTCCCGTGATGACATTCTGGGGTTATTAGAGACTTCTTTCAGCATCTTGCGGTCTGCCCTCGGGCTGAACTTGCTGGGGCAGCCTGGCTTGAACAAGTTCGCAGTTGTTTGCAATCTTCTCCACTTGTAAATGATCTTCTGGACAGTCGAATGATTGATTTCAAATTGTTTGGGGATCTTTTTAAATCCCTTCCCAGACTCGTAGGCATCTATAACCTTCTTTCTGAAAGCCTTGGATAGCTCTTTTGATCTAGACATGGTGACGCCGCACACTTCAACAACAAAGAGCAAACCAAACTAAATGTCTGAGGTTTAAATAAGACGGGTTCCTCCAAGATCCTCTCTGATGATGTTCTAATCATTTGCACCTGAGCTGGTGCACCTGATTCTAATTTTAGGTATTTGAAGTAGTGATAAATGTCGGGGTGTACTTACTTTTTCCACATGCGAAATTTGCATTTATGTTTATTTAAATTATACAATGGACTACAAAATGTAAATGTTTCATGATATTTGTTATATTATATCACCTTTATCTATCAATATTGTTGAAATGAAGATGAAATAGCTGTATGTTGAAATATGTTGAAAAAGTCAAAACTTTACATGGGGTGTACTTACTTTTTCATGACTGTATATATAGAGATATATATATGTGTGTGTGTGTGTGTGTGTGTGTGTGTGTGTGTGTGTGTGTGTGTGTGTGTGTGTGTGTGTGTGTGTGTGTGTGTGTGTGTGTGTGTGTGTGTGTGTGTGTATATATGTATATATATATATATATATATATACACTGTATATAGTGTGTGTGTCTGTGAAGAAGAGAGAGACAGAATTGTAGGGAACAGAAATGAAAAAACGAGATTAGTATGTGTGTGTGGGTGATATGTGTGTGTGGGTGTGCACGCACATGCATTCACATGTTATCAGAAGGAAATACATTGTGTAGACGACATCATTTGTGCCTCTGATAAATTGGCAGTAACCATTTTGTGAAACTGCATGTGCAGGTGCAGCATCTAACTCAATATATCGAAATGTCACACACGTCCATGCCCGTGGGATTCCCACGGGTGACCCCACTAGTTTACTATATGTTAATATATGTGTTGGCTCTTGCACGTACCTTGACTTGGTATACAAAAATAAATAAATAAACACGTTGCATTCGTTTTTTGTACCTGTCTTTTATTATGTCGTTAAAAACAGTACGCTTCCTGTTTGGAATGATTTTCAGTTTTGCTTATTTGCCGGGCAGGAAGACGTAGTACAAAAAAAATTTATCTCGCTCTTTGGGAATTTACAATTGGGAGGAATTCAGAGACAGTAATGTTAAACGGTGGGTTTGTTTTCCGATTCATGCTCCGATTTGTGCTCAAAATCTAACATTCAATTTAAATAAGTTGTTCCTCAATCATAAACGGACATTTGTAGACAGACAGACAGACAGACGGACGGACATTAACAAATTGCTTCACATAGCTTTTTGCTTTGCGTGCGAGGGGTAATTAAAGTTTAGTGTTAAAATGTATAACTTTTCTCCCCGCAATTGTTCATTTTTCTTTTTGATGATTCGTTTAAATTTTCTTTGACAAACAAACTCGTTACCAGTGAATAAACATATACTGTTGTCATGACCAGTATCATTCCGTTACAAGTTTATTTCTTCCATTTTTCTCATTTGTAAACCATTGGGAGGTCATTCTGAGAGACGAGCTGACTTGTGTGCACTTGTTTGTGAGCTTTAAAGTTGGTTGTTTTATGAGCAAGTGTAGGCCTTTTGGCTAGTCTAGCTGCCACACCCAAAATGCTATCTGTTACTAGTTTATTGCTTTATAAAAACAAATATTTTACCAAAGCGGTGACTAAAACACAAACTAACAATGTCAGGTTGAAACGGAACTAGTCACGTACTCTCCAAGTGGCAGCTAAGTTTTGAGACTTGGACTCGGCATTCCTTGTATCCATTTGTAAACTCTCTTGGAAACCGCGTTGTATTACGTGCTGCTTCCTCTGCTTTCAAAGCCTGTCTTGTGCTATCCGTCCATATTCTCATTCCACCACTCTTTCTTGCAAATTGACAATTTATCCCTTGCTCCTCTGCTCTTCTTCGTCCTGCTTTCCTCGCAGGCAAACTTTATCATGCAGCAAAAGGTCACGCCTTGGAAAGAAACCGCTGGCTCCTATGCCAACATCCCCGATGCAACAATGACGCGAGTGAAAGCCATCATGGGCACCGTTGCAACGGTGAATAGACTTCCGGAAAAGGGCTCCGGCAGCAATTCTTGGATATCGGCACCGATTCCCACCACCACTGCTTTTCCTTTGCCTCCAGAACTGGCGGCATTCAAAAGGCAGGCCAATCAACAGCCAATAAAAGTGAAGAACTTGCCCACAAACTTGCCGGGGTCAACGTCGGACTATAGAACTGTGTCTGGACGGTCTGTGCCCCCCAAGCAAGTAAGCGATGCTTATGCATGCACACTGCCTTCCCGCAGACTGCAATCCCCTGCCACAGATGGTCATTCTGTACAGCCTGGTGAGTTTAAATCCACTCTACCCTCCACGACGTAACTACAAATGCTGTTGTTGGTTAAAATGCACCGGATTATTAATATGCCACCTCTGCTTTATAAACTTTTACTTTGTACTTTTTTACTTTTTTTTTATTTTTTATTTTATTTATTTTAACTTTTTACTTTTTGGCCAACCCCCGCTCTGCAGGGAAAAATGGCCTCCAAAGGTGGTTTTTCTTCTTCTTCTGCTTTATAAACTGTATCCATTTTAATTTTTACGCTTTTGTTTCTTAAAAATATATTTGGAAATATTCTGTGTAATATTTAATTTATTTCCTGAACATATTTTGTAACAACCTTGGGGCTCCACCCCCACGCTTTCTCCTTTATAACTTTTTAAGGGACTTTCTCTAATGAAGATCCTAACTTAGAGTAGCAGTGGGCTCATAAATAAAGCAAAATCAGCTTCTGGGTTTAAATGTAGCGATGAGAAAATAATGATGAGCCGACGGGTTTTCACTGTACTGTTTAAAAAAAAATTACAGGAGAAGCTCGGGCCCCTCAACGACCCTGGGCCCTGAGGCAGCGGCCCCTCCTGACCCCACCGACCCTTCCTCCGACGCCCCTGTCTCTAGGTATTGTACACTCATTGAAGAACGCTAAGAACAAAGTGAGGAAGGGGGAGGGTGGAGGTGGTGGGATGTCACTATAATACAAAATGGTCGTTTTAAAAGTAAGCTATAAATAATTTCTATATAAAAAAAACATTTTTAATCTTCTATTTCAATCAAATTTCAAGTCATTCTCATTGAAATAGTAATTGTTTTCTGTTGATACACAAAATCGAGGCTCAAGGAAGAGTCGGGTAACAGCGTACAAAGGTAACGTAGTGGCAATGGGGCCCACAGTTGAATAGAACAAGGGAGGGAATGAGCCAAGAGAAGGGGAGGAGAAACACGAGACTTGTTTCCATCCTTCCGCTTCACTCCTTTCAGTCCAAGAGGGAGCAGGCCTGCTGAGGTGCGAGGGGTGACCATGTAGGTATATTGGCGGTCACACCACACATCCACACATATGGATGATCCGTGTGATGTCACATGTTTCCACATTCTCCCATCCTGTGTGCAATCAAAATGATAGAGCTGTCTCTTTTCAAACACAGGTAAAAATCTAACTTCAAGCACAAGCATTTTGTCACATTTTGTTTTTACTCCATATAACCATTTGGTGTCCAAAGAGACACAAAGTTCTATACAATAAACAACTGCACTGCTTAACAAAATCATTGCACCCAACCGGCCATGCTCTGCTTTTTCTTTACCGGTACCGGCACCCTTTCAAACCACTCGTTGCAAGGCCAGAGGCAGGTAAACCTGGAAATAACGAATGCCTCTTACCCCTGCTTTTAATGGAGTAGTACAAACAAGCCTAAAGTAACCTACGAGTAAGTTGATTGGGTTAGGTGGTGTTAATGGAAGTGATAAAGTTTCCTGATAGAGGGGGGGGGGGGGGGGGGGGGACATGAAATGGTGGAACACCAATTACAAAAAAAACCCTAGAAGGATTAGTGCAATTGAAATGTCTCTTGAAGAATGTTCCACAAATTGGAGAAAATATGAGAAAAAAAAAGTGGAGGGGATGGAAATCCTGAATCGTGTAACTTTAATCAGGAAGGAGTTACTGGCAGAACGTGTTCCTCCCAGAGTAGCTGTGGAAGTTTGGAGTTCCAAGAGAGCAGACGGCGCTCGACGAGGGAAGAGGTAGTTTCAAAAATAAAAATAACATCACCGAACTGTCTGTGACGTGAGAGCAACATTTGTTGTGCTCCAGCCTCATTGCAGGAGATTCCAATAATGTTGAGAGCTCTAGATTCTGAAAACTTATCGACAGTCTGTGGTGGTACCTGACATTGTTATATTGTGACCTGTATCCTCTCCCACACATGTTCAGTAGGATACGGGGCAAGCAAGGTGGTCATTCTTCAAGATGGTCTCCAAGGTTCTGCTGACCAGTGCACGCCCCATGAGTTTGAGCATTCCTATCATAACAAAGTTGGGCATGGTAGCTTCACCAAAATAGGGAATATAACAATGCAAGACCTCATCAATACAGTATATTGCTTTCTCGTCAAATTGTGCTCACGGAATATGGAGAGGCTTCTGCATCCATTATGAGTGGTCAGAAACATGGAAGGAAATGTCAATGCTTGCAAGGACATTACCATGTACTTATCCTGTCTTTAGAATAGTTTCAACATTATAATCTTAAGAACATTGGCATCCAGGCATGAGTATCACCTGCTCAATTCAACCTCGGCCTATGGTGTAGGAGATTCACAATAGTGTTTTGTAATGACGAGTACAGTGTTTATGCCCCCCCCCCCCCCCCCCACCCCTTCTGGGGACTTTATACCTCATCTTCAGCTTTATGCCTCTGGGAAATTTATGCCTCTAACAGCCCCTCCGCGTTGCGGTCAAGAGGTCAAATACCAAAAAATGCAATTATGGGTGCATGAAGTATGTAAAGATTTTTGGGATTTGACCCCCCTCCCCCCTCCTCTAATTTACAGGTCATGCCTCAGGGGGTGGGGACTTGGAGTCACAGGGGTCAAAATGGCGATTTTTAAAAACTGTAATTTGATTTTTTAACTCAAATTTGGGTCATTCCTGGTAGAACTTTATGCTATTTTTCAAATTTGCTTTAGGTGGGAAGTGTAGGGATTTGTGGTGGGGCACAAATGACTTAGCTCCAGGTAATCTTACCATTACTTCTCTGTCTATTTACAGGTTGCCTCTTCTTTCTCCTTCTCTCTTTTTTTTTTTTTTCATTCTCTTATTGCGTCCACATGTCCCATTTAAGTAATCTTACCATTACTTCTCTGTCTATTTACAGGTTGCCTCTTCTTTCTCCTTCTCTCTCTTTTTTTTTTTTCATTCTCTTATTGCATCCACATGTCCCATTTAAGTAATCTTACCATTACTTCTCTGTCTATTTACAGGTTGCCTCTTCTTTCTCCTTCTCTCTTTTTTTTTTTTTTCATTCTCTTGTTGCGTCCACATGTCCCATTTAAGTGCATTCCCTTCTACCTTTTGTGACCTATTGTATTCCTCCGCCGATGAAGTCGCCAGACGTTATGTTTTCGGGTTGTCCGTGTGTCTGTCCGTCTGTCCGTGATAGGTCTTCGTTACTGCAATAAATTGAGAACGGCTAAATCAAACTTGGTACAAGTAGGTGTAATGACGTAAAGATAAACGGATGAGATTATGGGGTCAAAAGGTCAGAGGTCTCATTGGGTAAAGATTCTGTTACTGTGTTAACTTGTGAACCAGTGAAGGGATTTTAACCAAACTTGGTATAAGTACATATCATGATATAAAGATGAACTGAATTGAATTCGGCATCAAAGGTCAGAGGTCATGTCAGATATAAATGTGATACTTTAGAACAGCTGAATGGATGAATATCAAACTTGGTGCAAGTATTTATAATGATGCAATAATGCGGGTTGAGGCTTATCAGACGACGTCGTGACGTCAGAGTGCCGTTCTGGTTCTTCAGTGAGCCTGGACTGAATACAAAGAACGCATCCATTCAATAATTCCTCACATATAGCAATCGTCCCGTAAGATGACCTTGCTTGACCTCCACTATAATCTGCTGGATGATTGCCATTGGAATCCTGGAATGATGTGTCACCCAATGGCGGATATGTATGGTTATTTATGTTTGACATCGTCATTGTAAAGGCATGGGGACAATATTGGTGCCCACACCCTTCCAATGACTCGAAGAGGCACACCTACCTGTCATGGGTTACACATTGCACCAGAAATCTATTCACATTCCCAAGTTACTGTTCCAGTAAATGTCATCCATGAGGCATTCCAGTGATAAATGGTTAAAACGATGTAACAATTGAAAGGGAATTGCAGGTTTTCTATTTTTACAATTTGAAAACATTTCCACAATAACTGGACACGCTTTGCCAGATTGATACGAGGAGTGTGTGCATACTGTACTGTAGATGCTGCCAAAGTGGATTCTTGGCTGCGGTTCCAGTCCTGGATGGGTTGTCACTCCAATGCAGGATGCTCTACAGATTGTGAAGGAATTTGGAATTTGGCCAGAGTGCCGGCGATAGCTCACCTATTCTTCACAAAGAACTCCATGGGATGTTTAACATTCACAAACTAATGCCGATAGACGAGATGTCCAGTTTATTGTCCGTATGCAGGAGTTGATGTATCGCTCTGCCTGCGAAGCGCTGGATAGAGGTTCAATCCCAGGCTAGACAGCTCACAGAGGTGTGTGCATAACTCCACATCTAGGCTATCCTGCCAACCCAGTGTGTGCGTGAGCAAAATTTGCTTTCGGCACACTCTGAGTAGACATTATGAAGACAATCGATGAACCCTACTGTTGGTGTGCCCCCCCTCCCCCCTCCTCCTTTTACTGTTCCTTTCATTCTTTTACGTCCTGATATGTTCTATGTTCTAGCTCCTCCTCGAGCCTTGACTTTGTATTTAATAAAATAAAAAAGTATTCTTGCTCCAGCTTGAGAAATTGTTCATTCTCATGTCTTCATAGGCCTAGTGAGCACTTTTCCTACAAATGCTCAACTTTTGTTTGGCCCGGTGAAAACATACCAACTATAATAATCGTCTCGCTAGGGTAAGGCTCCGGTTCATTAGTCGAGGACGATGCGAAGAATCTGTGCCAGAGTGTTATACTCTCTGCAGGTCGGGGTCGAGTGGCGGGTGGGAGGGTGAGGGTGAGGGTGAGGGTGAGGGGGATGGGAATGTGAGAAAATAGGAGATAAGGAAGAATGACGTAGGTCTCACCATCCCCCCTCTTGCCCCCACCTCTTTTCCCTACCTCACCCCTACTTCCCACCTTCACTCTAAGGGTGTTTAATCTCTAGCACACAATATTCTCGTACTCCTGAATGTGAAAAACATAGGTTAAAATATTAGTCCTTGAACATTTAAAAATATATAATAAAACGTTGATTGTGCTTTCACTGTCATGCATCAATACTTGTAACTGCTAGTTACCTCCACCACCAAAGGTGGATGGAGGTTATGCTTTCACCCCTGTCTCTTTCTCTGTCTGTCTCTTTCTCTGTCTGTCTCTTTCTCTGTCTGTCTCTTTCTCTGTCTGTCTCTTTCTCTGTCTGTCTCTTTCTCTGTCCGTCTCTTTCTCTGTCCGTCTCTTTCTCTGTCCGTCTCTTTCTCTGTCCGTCTCTTTCTCTGTCTGTCTCTTTCTCTGTCTGTCTCTTTCTCTGTCTGTCTCTTTCTCTGTCTGTCTCTTTCTCTGTCTGTCTCTTTCTCTGTCTGTCTCTTTCTCTGTCTGTCTCTTTCTCTGTCTGTCTCTTTCTCTGTCTGTCTCTTTCTCTGTCTGTCTCTTTCTCTGTCTGTCTCTTTCTCTGTCTGTCTCTTTCTCTGTCTGTCTCTTTCTCTGTCTGTCTCTTTCTCTGTCTGTCTCTTTCTCTGTCTGTCTCTTTCTCTGTCTGTCTTTTTTTTACCTACGCCACCAAAGGTGGATGGATGGAGGTTATGTTTACACCCCTGTCTGTTTGTCCGTTTGTTTGTGAACAAAATATCTCAAAAGGTTGTGGAGGGATTCGGGCGAAATTTGGCAGAAATGTAGCGTGTGTGACAAGAACGAAATGATTAGATTTTGGTGAAGATCCGGATTCGGTTCCGGCTACTAGAATTTTTAAAGTGATTCTTCACCATTGGGAGATCGGACCAAAACAACACATCGCAGGATATATCAAAAAGTTATGGATGGATTTGGACGAAACTTGTTGGACAGGTTGTGTATGTGACAAGGAAAAATCTATTAAATTTTGGTGAAGATCCGGATCCGGATCCAGCTAGTATAATTTTTTAAGTGATTCTTCACTATTGAGTGATATGGTTAACCAGGCAGAGGTATGCTCTCGATTGAGTGCTGTTCTAGTTGTGTATTGTGAATCTCCAGTTCCTAAAACATCATGAATTCTTTGGCGAAGAAAAGTGGTTCATGCAAGTATATCGACTGTTTTCTGAACACACAATATATATCTTTTTTCCTGAAAGTTTTTTTTTTTTAGTGTATTTTGACCATAATTTTAGATTTATTTAATATAATAATGCTTGTTTTATCACTATAGATGTTGACTTGTGACTGCAGACTTAATTTATATTTAATTAACGAACCTTTTTGTGAGAGAGCATTTCAAACTCTTCTTTTGTCTTGTGAAACAGAAAACAACGGGATGCTTCCACGCACAACCTCAATGGCGTCAGGCCTTGACCATTCCGGTTCGCAGAAGTCCAGAGTGAAAGCAATCTTTGGACATTCAGCCGGGCGAGACCCCACGCTACTGAGCTTCGATGCCGGGGATGTCATTACACTGCTCGTGCCATCATCACGTGATGGGTGGCACTACGGAGCCAATCACGGAACCAATATGTGAGTTTTGTTTTTTTTGTTTAGTTTTTTTTACAGAATCGAGGCTTGTGTAAGAGCTAACACATTGAACATGAAAACATGCACAGACACTAAAACATGCAATGAAGGGAGCGGGAGACAAGGGGAGGAGAGAGGGAAGCACACAATCACAACAACAGAAGAGATCAGGAACGTCAGTAGGTCTGTGGGAGGAGGGAGGGGTACACGCTATAAAGCAAATGAACACTTCGAGGAATTTCAGGAAAGAAGTTGGGGATTTAAAGAGGTGGATTTGCGGTGTTTTATCGGCACAGACAGAGCTGGGGGAGCAAGGCCGGAGAGGAGTCCGTAGAAGACAGAAAGACCACCTACCTGCCTGTGGTGAGAGAAAGAAAGGCCCTCAGAATCGGCTTCATCGTGGGAGATTCCAATGATTCTGATTGCTTTGGTTTAAACCGCGTGAAGCCGAGCTAGGTGTGAGGCAGGAGCGCCAGCCCAGAGGGGAGAACAGTATTCCATTGAGCTGCAGATGAAAGCTTTGTATGTGGTGAGGAGCTCAGAAGTGCCCAGAAAGGACTTCGCACGATGGAGGATGCCCAGTCGGTGACTGGCTTTGGTGGCCAGCTTGGAAATGTGGTTTTCTCAGGGAAGATCATGGCAGATAGTGAGACCCAAAAGCTTAAGTGACAGAACTTCTTCAAGAAGATTGTTCAGAAAATAGATGGGAGGGTTGTGCAGACGGTCTTTTTGGAGAGACAAAGTGGGGTGATATTTGTGAGGATTGAAAGACATGTTCCACTTGTTTGACCAGTTTGTGATATTGTCCAGGTCTGCAGAGAGTGAAGAGGCTGCTGCCTGCCGATCTGAGGGGTTGGATATGGAGCAGCAGAGAGTGGAGTCATCAGCAAAGAGATGGAGAGGATTTTCCAGAGAGTCAGAGAGATCAACACTACCTTGAGGAACTCCAGCCTGAACAGGAAGGGGAGAAGAGAGAATTCCATTCAGGGCCACACGTTGACTGTGACCAGAAAGGAAGTCTGCAAGCCATGCGTGGAGAGTTTGGTGAGCAGAGTGGGGTGCCAGACCGTATCGAAGGCACGAGATATGTCAAGGGAGACGGCTCTGATTTCCTGTTTGGCATTGAGGACCTCCATCCATTGTTGAGACAGCAGAAGTAGCATGTCCAGAGTAGAATGACCTGGACTGAATCCAAATTGATGATCCGAGATCAAGCCATTGGAGAAGAGGAAGAATTTGATGTCAGAAGCGATGATTGATTCCATGACCTTGCTGATTATTGGGAGCAGGCTGATTGGTCTGTCGTTGCAAGGATCTGTTTTTGCACCTTTTTTGTGTAAAGCGGTAATGTTTGCTGATTTCCAAGCAGATGGCAGATGACCTTAAGCAAAAGAGAGGGCGAAGAGAACAGAGAGAGGGTGAGATAGAGCGACAGAGCAGGATTTTAGGACCCGTGGGCTGATGCCATCTGGTCCAGTTGCAGAATCAAAATCCAGGTTTGACAGAAACTTCTCCACCTTGACAGGAGAGAAGGACACAGAGTCCAGGGCAAGGTGGGTACAGAGAGAGATGGGTTTGGGACACAAGATCTTGAGGCAAACAGTGTTGAGGCATTCGGCTTTGTCACGTGCGGTATCGGCTGTCTCGCTGTTTGAGGTAAGGGAGTGGATGGAGGGGGAACAAGATGATGAGGATGGAGAGGAGAGGATGGAGAGGAGAGGATAGAGAGGAGGGGATGGAGAGGAGGGGATGGAGAGTGTTTGTTTCCATAATTGTCTCGTTATTTGTGTGGTGTCATTAGTTGAGATAGATGGGCATGATAATGCACACCCATTCTTAGTTATGGCTCGTATATATACCTCTGGGCTAATCAGGGTACTCGTGATGGGTCATATACATTTCCCCAACGTATAATTTCATCTGGACAAGTCGTGAATCCATCATAAACCCATTATCTTTTACTGCATGCATGCTTGTTTTATCTTAACTTTGGCATGGTCTTAAATTTGCAAAAATACTAAACAGATAGTGTTCGCCAAATGGCCTTATACGGCTTGTACTTTTATCACCATCCAAGAGGATTGCACGGAAGTAGCACAATCTACCTTTGAGCTTCCTGGTGTCGGTTTGATGCCCTGCCCTGCTATAAACTGTTTGATTGGTTGCTTGCACGCACGGCGTTGCATGATCGAGTACGGCGTTGCATGATCGAGTACGGTCCCTCGAATGGATGTTAAACTGGTTGTCCTGTCTGCTAGGATGAGTTGATGGAGGTTAATGTTTCCACGCTGTATTTTGGGAATAGGATGCGAGTTATCGCCGGCACCCTGAACAAATGTTGAATTCCTGCCTTAACTCACAGGGGCACTGGATAATCGGCTGTGCCGCTCCTAGCAATAATGCAAACCAGCAACTACATGCATTGCTGCATATTAATGCCCAGGAGAAAGATAAACAGCTTTTATTTACTGCAAGTTCCATTCTGACAGCTTTTATCAGCCAATGTTGCTATTTTTGTGAGTAAGCAGAAAATCTCCAGTCACGTATTCATGTTCATCTATCTCACACCTATAATTATAACTACAACCAGAATTTTTTTTTGTGTGTAGTCGCAGCAAAATGGCAAAGGTCTGAAAAATAGTGTTTAGCAATTGGATCAATAAACACCCACTTCCTTTTTCCATCAATATGGCAATGGGTGTCTGAATTGGATGTTCTCTTGCTTTTGTTGAGTAGTAGGAGGATGGGGAGGAGGCAGGATAGATTACTCTGGGTGCAAGAAACTGCACAATGTAGCGGAGGATTTGCATCTTAAAGATCACTTGCTCATGCTTCTTCTCCTCCATCTTGTTTCCAAAATGCACGTGGGTCTGATGTCGCGTATATGCACAGCCTCTTACCAGACAAGAGACTTTATTGTTTTAGTTTTAGCAGGAAAATGTCACTGCGGAAGAGAACACTATGATAGCTGTCATTATCATTATAATTATTGTTCTGGTGTGACCACCTTTATACGTATGCACTGGAATGATCTCTTTATCCTTATAGTCATCATTAGTGTAGGTGTGAGCAGGGCCTAAGAGTCAGCAGTCAGCTAGACTTGGGGAGATAATTTTAAATCTGTGTATCCTGCAGGAGTGCAGCAAATGTGGAATTATTCAAGATAAAACAAGGAGCTGATACTCTGTCTCCCGTCTCTTTCAGATTGTATGAGAAATATATCTGTGTAATATGAAACCTAAATTTTGAACCTTTTTAAAATATTGTGGACACAAGCCAAATTACTGAGATGGTTGCCATGGCAACATAATTCAGCCAATCACAGATGTGATCTAATTGGGTTTAGATATTGCCATGAGGAATATATATCTACAATATGGAAGCTAAATGCTGAACGATTTTTGAAATATTGCGGACACAAATGTACATGGACGGATGATCGGTCGATCGGACTGGGCACATTTTAGTGTCCTCCATCTCCAAACTTGTCGGAGGGGTGTGGGAACCCGCTTCAGCAGGTTGTTACCATGCTACAATTCCTGCAACAATAGCTCATTGTTCTGGCCTCTAAACTTCCTTTATTCAGTACTTTTCGTGAATCTTTATTTATTTATTTTTAATTCCTGTATTTTTTTAATTATTACCTTCTGAGAGTTGGCCATAAAATTGTTTTGGCCCTGCATTTATATCATGGGACCTTTGTTGGCAGTAAATAGTCTCTTATAATATTTATTTTACATATATTAAACTTTATTTGGCTTGATTTTGTTTGAGAAAGTGAGCAGCGAAGTTTGTAAGGGGTCAGCCTGGCCTACGCTGACGGGGTTACATGTTTTGCATATTGGGGCTTTGCTGGACAGCATACCCATGCAGGTTGGGGCTTGCCAGACATTTCCGAGCCAAAAATTGCTTACCCGAGAAGACGTGTTGTGAGTCTCCTTTGGTCAAGCCGACTGCAATAATTGTTTTGTACTTGTCTTGTTGAACTAAATTTGAAGCCTTTCTTTATCACTTTGCTTAAATGTATTTGAAGGTAGTTATTCGTGTTAATAATAAATTAACACAGGGTACACTTCATTTTGGTAGAATGATTATGAATCGGGATTATCTGGCTTTCATTTTGAGATGCATTTTGCATAATTATAAATGTGAGCATTTGATTGCATGTGTGTAGGTTTTGCTAAGTTTCTGATTTCTAATTGGCTGTGTGCCATCATGTTTGTTTCTACATCAATGGCTTTGTTTTGGGTATTTTGGTGGTGGTGGAAATTGTGGCAGGGAGTGGAGAGTGATGTTGTAATTGTAGCTGATTGTGTACATTTTCTAACTGTGATTGTGCTGAGTTTCATTTAACTTTTTATGACTCGAACTTGGCATTCATGAGAAAAAAGAAACAGTTTTACAGTAACGTTGTCCATCTGGTGGTGAAGGGCTTAACCCATAAAGCATGTGGAAGAGGCTTTTAAGATGCTTCGGAGAAGCAGGAAAGTAGCATGATAAGGACATTGGGTATGACAGTTTAAAGAATGCTATAACTCCTCACCCTTCCTTGTGCCGAGTGATTTGAACAAAGAAGCACGGTGAGGGAAATGCATCAGTTTATTTTTTAGGTTTATTTTGTAGGTGCGGCACTTGGTTGGGAGGGGCAGGAAAAGGTTGATGAATAAAACTAGGAACCCTTTCCATCTCGCTGTGGAAAGACTTGCCTTCTTTGAACAAAGCTAATCTATATATAGTCATGCAATCTTGATAATTATCATGGATATTGTAATTCCCATTATTATAGCTATTGTTTAAGTTTGTTCAGGTTTTGTACTCGGACAAGTTGTTTTTATTATCATTTTTTATTTTTTGGTTTCTTTTTCTCTTCCCATATTAAACATTACATTCCCATGTTGGCTCCACTCATCCCTCTTTTTGTTTGATATTCTAGGAAAGGCTGGTTCCCATTCTCCTATACACGACCTCTGGATGACGCACCCTCTCGTAATGGCAGGTACGTTGTTTGTTGGACATTTGTAAGTTTAGTATTGCGAACGATACTAAAGGAAAATGTTAATTCACAAAAAATGGTTGTTTTAAATAAAATATCTGGAGATGAGTTCACAATTAAGTTAATTAAGTTTTCAAGCAGTAATGAAAACAGAACTATTGCATGAACTCTGTTAGCCCAGAATGGCCATGGAATGCTGCGAGTTTCAATTTCCCATGCACAGGGATTATTGGCCTTTTAAGACCTGGCAACAGACAAGTGCCCACGATCGGACATGTCACTGCCCACTCCTTCACGTCACACATCTTTGTATTATTTGTGATTTGAAGGAGACTTTGTTGATTCTCAGTGCTTACTAATGTATCTTGAGTGTAGACTTGTGGTGATTGAGTTATTTGCTGCTACACCCAACACATCTTGTCTTGGATAAAATGAAACGTTGCAACCTCAACAGTTTCTAATTGTTTGTGTTTTTAAACGATGAAGCCGCTTCAATATTTGGGTATGTCCTTCCATCCATCAAAAATGAAGAAGAACCTTGCTAACCAACTGTTTAATTTTAGAATGTTCTGAAGTGTAATTTTAGTGGGTTCTAAAGGGTGATTCTAATGGGTTCTTGTTATGAAATCAAGTCGAGACCTAGTTTCCAGATATGAGGCTTTATTGAAATCTATCTCCACATACCCTAAAACACAAAATAAATGAATAACATTAGAACTACAAAGAAAGGACGAAATAGCATTCCCAACTCGTCTATAAGCAAGCAAGTGACCATTAACATTCCCCATCATACCTTACTCAAGTGTCCGCTCACAGAATACAGAAATGAAGCAAACTCCCCCTTCTTCCTACACGACATTCCATTATATATCAACTCCTCAAGTTTCATCACACAACCAAATCTTCTTCTTCATATTTCATCTCAGTTCTACAATGTAATTCTAGATGATACTAAAGGGTAATTATAATGGGTTTCGTTTGTTTCTAGGCTTTGCCTATTTCATATTAAAAATGCCAAACTAAACAGCTTCCTTCGGACATGGGTGCCATTTATTATTATTTTTTCCTTTCTGTGGTAATTATCTAAACAGTATTAATTGGGCACTCAAACCAAATGTTCTGATGATTTCACCAACAAGCTCTTTAAAAACAAAGTTCAAACTTTTGAGTACATAGCATGGATTTCAGCACCAACGTGTAAAAATAATAATAAGTGGAGCAACATTCCAAGTACAACGCCCCATGCCAAATAAATAAATAACATATCTTCCAGCGCCCGGCATTGCTGCAGTGCAACACATGGAGACGGAATTGGGAGGGAGTGGTGTACAATAATTGATTGATGCATTGCATAATTAAAATAAAATTAAAATAATCATAAAATAATTATTTTCTTAATCAATTGGCTAATAGCATACCAAAACTACCACTGCTTCATCCAAATCTAACTTTTTGAAAATTAACTAAACTAATAATCAAATAATTAATTGATTAATTGATCAATAAATCAAAGTACTCTTTACAGCCAAATCACTTCATTATCGTGACCAAATATCAGCTTCATTGCTCAAAACGTGCCTGAGATATTGCCCAGATGAGAAAGGAAGTAAATAAGTTCTTAATTGATAATTAAGGAATTAATCAATTAATGAAAATATAAAAAATACCATTTTTGCGAAACCACGGGCTCGCTATTGTGAATAAATTTCAGCTTCCTAGCTCAAAGGATGGCTGAGATATCGCTCGGACAAGCAAACAAACAAACAAAAACAAACAAGAAAACAACCGGAGTGAAAACTGAGTACTCCCTTTCGGCGCGCGTCATTGCAGGGTCCCCTTCGGTGCCCATAGATTACTTCATGCAACACCTGGAGATGGAATAGGAAAGGAGCGGTGTACAATAATAAAAAGCTTACATTGTAATTCTTTAAACCAATAATATTCTGCAGTCAAGTCAACATTTAAGCATTTGTCTCTCATGTAGTTCTTTCTAACAGTTGAGGGAATTGTGTATATGTAGAGTAAACCCTTAAATATCACGGTTTCGTCCATTCATGGACAACTTCTATGTATACCTATTTAGTTATCATGGGGTTTAATGTCGACTATTTGTGTTTATTTTATCTTCTTTGGTTTTTTTTTTTGTTTGTTTTTTTTTTTTAAAGAGCTTTGAGCCATTGTTTGTGTCCACGTAGGTGGTTTTCTCGCACCAGAAGACTTTGTTTCTCGTGCACCATTAATAGTACAAGGGAGATACCCATGCTACACACTGGTGGGAGGCCAGAAGCAAACAGGCAATGCATATACGGCGAATGCTAAAGCATGAAGCCAATAAATTCCACATTCCTGTAGCACCTTCAGTCACACGTCAGACATGGACAGCAAGTTCGTGAAGGACTTCCATGAAAAACGTACCCGTTCGCAAACAAACGGGTACGTTCACATATAGAAACATCGATCGTGGGACCGTGGCGAATCTGCATATGGCGATCCACGAAGTTCACGTTCAGAAAGTAGAAACCATCACGGCATGTCGTTATTCACTTGAACTCGATATCTCTTTTTTCATTCCAAACAACATAACTCCAATTAATCACAAAATAAACTTTTAACAACATTGTTAATGTTTCCTTCATTGTAAAAACTACCAAGTCAACAGTTAAAAGGATTTTGAGCCGATAGGTGTTACGGCCTTGGCAAGATCCATGGAGACGGTGATCTGTTAGCGTATTCACCGCCCAAATAGCTATGTGGAATTCTCTCATGTAGAGATTAAATGTCGTTTGAACTTTGGCCGAGATCATTATTTACTTTTCATGATGTTTATATACGAATGATGTTTAATGATGTTTATATTGGTTTTGGGTTGTCCTTTCCACATATCTCATGGGATTGTAAGTTGGAGAGATGGCCTTGATGGCGGGGAGGGGTTTGGATTTCTCTCAAGCAGGGATTCAACCCGTGTCCTTATAAAAGGTCTTTGTCCGAGGTCACCGAGTTTGATCGGTGCAGCCGTGCAGCGATTGGTGCAGCCGTTTGTGCGGCACCCGGGAAAACAACATCGTCACAATGAAAACATCGTCACAATGAATGTTATGCGAACGCGAATGTTATGCGGGAGTCCAAACCTGAGAATGCTGGAGACCAAAGCTGAAATTGGGAAAACTAAATGGCCTATTTTACTCCTGGAGATCCCAGGATTACCCACCCAAAATATCGTTGCGATTGGTTCAGCAGTTTTTACGGTACCTTCGAACGGACAGACAGACAGACAGACAGACAGACAGACGAAAAACTGTTGCACTGGGTAATGTTGCACTATCTGTGTATGTCATATACTCATCAAAACTTGGTGTAGTATAAGCATAATTCAACAAATAAACCCGAATTCATCAAATAAACTGTCAAGCATATGTGATGTTACTTGACATACACGAATAGTGCAACATTACCGTTGCACTGTACAGCTTCCCCCTATACATGTATTATACACGTACATGGTAAAACTTCCAAGGCCTTGGGTGACCTCTAAATATTGATATTTGAAATAAAAAAATTACACAGAGTGTTTTTGTGGCAAATGGAACCTTTTGGCAGGGTCAGAACTTAAACTTTTAAAAGTCAAAAAACGAGGACCACACTATCCAACAGCCCTTATCATATACCAAGTATTGCACAATGTTGCTTTTTTTATTGCTCTTTAACAGTTTGCATCATTGTTTTCAAATGTCATTCATGAACTACTACAAGCAATATTGTGTGCTTTTCAGTGTTTTGTTTTTTTTGTCACAAACATTACCGCTTGCACATCTTGAATGTGATTAAGACTATATTGTAGCGGCTGCCGCTGAGTTTTCACAATCGCCTTGCACCTATCAAGGACGCGGAGCGATCACCATGCCGGGCTCGTCCAGGACGCCCAGGCTCGCCCTCAACTTGCCAGGCCGCAGCCAGGACGCTGGGCCACGCCCCCTGGCGCCGGGCCTGGGCAAACCCCCTGGCGGAATAGATATATATTGCTGACTGATAAACGGTTTTTCAGAGTGCCTGAGTGTTTGATTTCATTAAAGCAACTCAGATGAATTCTAGCTTTTTGTCGCGTCCATTCTTCCGATCGACGTGGGAGCCCCGGCTCCTTCATTGGTGACCTATCGACATGGACACGGCAGTCGCCCTTAAACTGCCTACCTTCTGGGAGGCTCACGCGGCGGTTTGGTTCGCACAGGCGGAGTCCCTGTTCGCCCTGCGAGGCATCACGGCCGACGACACCCGCTTCCACCATGTGGTAGCTGCGCTCGGGTCGGTTACCGCGGCCCGCGCCCTGAGCCTCCTCGAAAGCCCGCCAGCCGCTGACAAATACGGCGCGATTAAGAAGCTGCTCCTCGATGCTTTCGCCCTCCCATCGGCGGAACGCGCACGGCGCCTGCTCGATCTGCCTGAGCTCGGCGACACGCGCCCTTCCGAGCGCATGGACTACATGCTTTCACTGCTCGGCGAGCACTCTCCGGCATTCCTGTTCCGGGAGCTGTTCTTCCGTCAGCTGCCTAACCCGGTACGCCTCGCCCTGGCAAGCACGACGATCACAGATCCCCGGGCCCTTGCCAGAGAAGCCGACAAGATCTCCGCCGCAGGACAGCGCATCGTAGCGGCGACATGGGACCCACCGCCGTCCGACGCAACACCCAGGGCGCCCGAGCACCCGGCACGGTCGACGGCCGAACTGCCGACGCCATTGGCGGCCGCTCTACCGAGCCGACCACCTCCGGCACGACGACCGAGGCCTCCACCTGACCAAGCGTGGTGTTACTATCATGCCAGGTTCGGACAGAAGGCCCGGACATGCCGACCCCCGTGCACCTTCGGCAGGCCGGGAAACGGCCGGGCCGGCGTTCATTACCAGCCATGAGCGCCGGCCACACGGGCAACTTACTGTTCATCACGGATAAAGCGTCCGGACGGCGCTTCCTGTGCGACACCGGCGCCCAACTGAGCGTCGTACCCGCCTCTGACCAGGACAGGCAATCCGCGGTTTGCGGCCCCTCCTTAGTTGCGGCCAACGGATCGACTATCCGCACCTTCGGCCCGCGCAACGTCACCCTCTGCTTCGGCGGCCAACGCTTTGCTTGGACGTTTGTAACCGCCAACGTGCCCGTGGCTCTGCTAGGCGCCGACTTCCTCTGCGCACACGGACTGCTGGTGGACGTCCAACGGCGTCGTTTAATCAACGCTGAAACCTTCAGCTCCCTGGTATGCACATTGAGCAGCTCCGCGCCGACCGAGCTGGCATGCGCCGTCCCGGCGGCGAACGAGTTTGCTCGCCTGCTCACGGAGTTCCCGGCCCTCACGCGGCCGACGTTTTCGGCCGTCGCAGTACGGCATGGGATCGAGCACCACATACCAACCACGGGCCCGCCGGTCTACGCCAGGGCCCGCCGCCTCGACCCAGCCAAGCTCGCCGTAGCGAAGGCCGAATTCGACGCGTTGGAGCACCTCGGCATTGTGCGGCGCTCCGATAGCGCGTGGGCCTCGCCACTGCACATCGTGCCAAAGCCGGGGGGTGGATGGCGCCCGTGTGGCGACTACCGCCGTCTCAATGACGCTACCACCCCCGACAGGTACCCGATCCCGCATATCCAAGACTTCTCCGCCCGTCTGGCGGGACGGGTCATTTTTTCGAAAATTGACCTCATACGGGGATATCACCAGGTACCTGTCAGGGCGGCCGACGTCCCTAAAACGGCAGTCATCACGCCGTTCGGCTTATTCGAATTCTTGCGGATGCCGTTTGGTCTCAAGAACGCGGCTCAGGCGTTCCAGCGCTTGATGGACGGCGTGCTGCGTGACCTGCCGTTCCTTTTCGTTTACCTGGACGACATCCTCGTCGCCAGCACGTCCCGGGCCGAGCACCTCCTCCACCTCCGGACACTGTTCGAGCGCCTCAGCGAGCACGGCCTCATCGTCAACCCGGCCAAATGCCACTTCGGCACGACGGCCGTTGATTTTTTGGGCCATCACATCACCAAGAACGGGGCCGTGCCGCTGCCAACCAAGGTCGAGGCCATCACCACGTTCCCGCGTCCCCGCACCATAAAGGCCCTGCAGGAATTCCTGGGAATGGTGAATATTTATCACCGCTTCGTGCCCCGCGCTGCTCAGCTCATGCGGCCCCTCTACGAAGCCCTCCGGGGCATGCCGGCCAAGCACGACATCGCCTGGTCCGCAGCAATGGATGCGGCCTTCCAAGGCTCAAAGCGGGCCCTCGCCGACGCAACACTGCTCGCTCACCCGGTGCTCAACGCTCCCATCGCCCTCACCACGGATGCCTCCGACTACGCGGTGGGCGCCGTACATGAGCAATGGGTGAACGGGGTTTGGCAGCCACTCGCTTTTTTCAGCCGGCAGCTCCGGCCGAACGAGCTCAAATACAGCACGTTTGACCGGGAGCTCCTCGGTCTACACCTGGCCGTCCGCCATTTCCGCCACCTCCTGGAGGGCCGACCTTTCACGGCGTTCGTCGACCACAAGCCGTTGGTTTACGCCATGGCCAAGGTCACGGAGCCATGGTCGGCCCGCCAACAGCGCCACCTCTCCGCCGTGTCGGAGTTTACCACGGACATCCGGCACGTCGCCGGCAAAAACAACGCCGTGGCCGACTGTCTTTCCCGGGCCAGCGCGAACGCGGTCCACCTGGGCGTGGATTTTGCGCTTATGGCGGCGGACCAAACCACCGACACCACGGTGCAAGCCCTCCGGGCGGCGGACACGGGCCTCCGCCTGGCCGAAATCCCCTGCGCGGACACGGGCCTCCGCCTGGCCGAAATCCCCTGCGCGGACACTGTCCTGCTCTGCGACGTCTCCCAAGGCCAGCCTCGCCCCATCGTGCCCGTCGCCTGGCAACGCCGCATCTTCGCCTCCCTCCACGGCCTTTCCCACCCGGGCCGGAAAGTTTCCCAGAAGCTGGTGTCGGCGCGTTTCGTCTGGCACGGCCTTCGTCGGGACGTCCGCGATTGGACCAGCGCCTGCACGGCCTGCCAACGGGCCAAGGTCCACCGACACACCCAGGCCCCGCTGGCACCTTTCACCGTGCCCGAACGACGTTTCGACCACGTCAACGTGGATCTGGTGGGCCCCCTCCCCCCGTCACGGGGGTTCACACACCTGCTCACCATGGTGGACAGGACCACCAGGTGGCCGGAGGCCGTTCCCCTCGTCTCCACCACCACCGCCGACGTGGCGCAGGCTTTCATCGCCACCTGGGTCGCCCGCTTCGGCGCACCGGCGGACATCTCGTCAGACCGCGGTCCACAGTTCACCTCCGAGCTGTGGGGCGCGGTCGCCCGCAACCTGGGGATCAAGCTCCACCGTACTACGGCCTACCACCCCCAAGCAAACGGGTTGTGCGAGCGATTCCACCGCTCCATGAAGGCCGCGCTCATGGCCGGCCTTCAAGACGTCGGGTGGGCCGACCGGCTGCCGTGGGTCCTTTTGGGCCTTCGCACGGCCCCCAAGGAGGACCTCCAGGCATCCACCGCCGAGCTTGTCTATGGCCAGGTGCTACGCGTCCCGGGCGAATTTGTGCCCGACGCTACCAGTCCCTGGTCCGCAGCTCACCAGCGCTCGGACCTCCAGGAGGCCGCCCGACGGTTTGCCCCCGTGCCAACATCCCACCACGGTGACCCCCAGTCCTACGTCCCCCCAGCACTCCGCACAGCGGAGTATGTTTTTGTGCGTCACGACGCACATCGGTGGCCACTCCAGCCGCCGTACGACGGGCCCTTCCGGGTGCTGCGACGGGACGACAAGTCGTTCGTCATCGACATCGGCGGCAGGTCGGACCGGATTGCTGTGGACCGCCTCAAGCCGGCGCACGTGGACGTCGACCACCCACCACGGGTGGCCCTTCCGCCGCGGCGAGGCCGTCCCCCGTCCACGGTGCCCCCCACTCGACCGCCCACCACCTCACCGGACCCCCTCCCACGACCCGCCAGGGGTCGCTTCGGCCGGGTCATCAGGACCCCCCTCAAATTGACCCTGCCGGTGCAAGTCGATTCTGGGGGGACGTGTGTAGCGGCTGCCGCTGAGTTTTCACAATCGCCTTGCACCTATCAAGGACGCGGAGCGATCACCATGCCGGGCTCGTCCAGGACGCCCAGGCTCGCCCTCAACTTGCCAGGCCGCAGCCAGGACGCTGGGCCACGCCCCCTGGCGCCGGGCCTGGGCAAACCCCCTGGCGGAATAGATATATATTGCTGACTGATAAACGGTTTTTCAGAGTGCCTGAGTGTTTGATTTCATTAAAGCAACTCAGATGAATTCTAGCTTTTTGTCGCGTCCATTCTTCCGATCGACGTGGGAGCCCCGGCTCCTTCAATATTGCACTATTCAAACTTCATAGCAGGATAGCTTAGTGGTATAGTGTAAGCTCTAGGGGGGAGTTCGTGGCCATCGCAAAAGTACAAAGTCACGCATGATTTTATTGTTGTACATACCAAGACCTTTCAAAAAAATTTGGGTGACAAGCCCAAATGGTCAAATTCAGACCTGGTCACTCTACTCTGGACATGCTGCTTCTGATTTCTCAACAATGGATGGAGGTCCTCAATGCCAAACAGGAAATTAGAGCCGTCTCCCTTGACATATCACGTGCCTTCGATACGGTCTGGCACCCAGCCCTGCTCACCAAACTCTCCTCCTTTGGTATCCATGGAAATCTCCACGCATGGCTGGTGGACTTCCTCTCCAGTCGTAGTCTACGTGTGGCCCTGAATGGGTTTCTCTCATCTCCTCTTCCTGTTCAGGCTGGAGTTCCCCAAGGCAGTGTTCTGGGCCCTGTGCTTTTTCTGGTCTTCATCAATGATCTCTCTGACTCTCTTGAAAATCCTCTCTATCTCTTTGCTGATGACTCTAATCTCTGTCGCTCCATTCTTCATCCCTCAGATCGGCAGTCTGCAGCCTCCTCACTCTCTGCAGACCTGGACAAAATCACAGACTGGGCAAACAAGTGGAACATGTCTTTCAATCCTGACAAATCTCACACTCTTACGATGTCTCTCCGAAAACACCGACTGGACAACCCTCCCATCCACTTTCTGAATAATCCTCTCCAAGCAGTTCTGTCACTCAAGCTTTTGGGTCTCACTATCTGCCATGATCTTTCCTGGGAAAACCACATTTCAAATCTGGCCTCCAGAGCCAGTCGCCGACTGGGCATCCTCCGTCGTGCGAAGTCCTTTCTTGGCACACCTGAGCTCCTCACCACATACAAGGCTTTCATCTGCAGCTCAATGGAATACTGCTCTCCCCTCTGGGCTGGTGCTCCTGCCTCACATCTAGCTCGTCTTCATGCTGTTGAAACCAAAGCGTTCAGAATCATCGGAATCTCCTGCGATGAAGCTAACTCCAAGGGCCTCTCACTCACTCACCGCAGGCAGGTTGGTGGTCTTTCCGTCTTCTACCGCCTCCGCTCTGGCCTTGCCCCCCCCCCCAGCTCTCTCTGGGCTCTGTCCCCCAAATATTCCTACAGGTCGCACAAGATCTGCCTGCAACCCTCTTATGGTAAAACTACCAAAATCAAGACTCTCTGCTCACCTTCACTCCTTCATTCCTCTTTTCTCCCACCTCTGGAACAAACTCCCTCACTCTCTTCAATCCCACTCCACCCTCCAGGTCTTTAAAACAGCTGTTCACCACCATCTCTTATCTTCCCCCATCCAAAACCTTGATCTTTTCTACCCCCACTAATTTCACCCCAAATCCACCTATTTGAAATACCAACTTCTGTCCTGGAAGTCCTGGAAGTCCTTGGTGTCCTTGTGTTTTATACTTCTCCCACTCCCCCCCCCCCCCCTTCCCACTCCTCCTCCCCCCAAGCCCTCTCCCTCCCACACATCTCCCTGCTCTCAAATGTTATGTTTGTGTGCTTCCCCTTCTCTCCCCATCTTGTCTTCCGCTCCCTTTTTATATGTTTTGTTTGTCTGGTTGATTTGTTTGTGAAATAAATGTTAGCTCTTTCACGAGCCTCGATTCAATATACCAAAAAAAAAAAAAAATCTGTATAGATTTTGCTACAGAGGGCGATTTTCAAAATGGCCACCATAAGTATTACTTTTGACCATATCTTGGTCTGTGAGACTCATCGAGACATGATATTGGTGCCTAAACCTATGTTTTCAGGGTCAAGGAACTCAATAAGACCAATAACAATTACATTGGCTCCTTCGTTTGGGGCAGCCATCTTGAATTTCAAAATGGCCGCCATTCAAAATCGCAGTTGTCCATACATCAGTCATCAAAACACATAGACGCTTGATGTTTGTGGTTATACTCATGCATTTAAGGCCAAGGAATCCAATGATAAGAGTATAATAATACAGTGGTTCACTGAGACCAGCAAAAATATTCTTCAGTATATCCAGGTAACCTATAAATCCAACGTGGCACCAATAACTATTATCACCCAAATCATGGGTGACTTTGTACTTTTGCTATGGCCACGAACTCCCCCCTAGAGCCAGGAGTAGTATACACACTTGCCTCTCTGCTGTCTACCTTGGGTTCAAATCCTGACCAATCTACAAATTACCATCATTCGCAACGGTACCCGCCCTACAGGTGGGGCTTCAATTGGGAGGCCCAAATGAAAAGGCAAAATATCAGAAATTGAAAGCTTTTTAATTTATTTTAAACGATTTATGTAAACATCCATTAAATCATATCACACGCAAATCATCAAAATCTAAACAGTATTTGTAGAATTTCAATAAAAGCCACATCACTGTTCATATCGGTAAATATTATTCCGTGTTTGGAAAAACTGAAAAATTGGAAAAATTGGAAAAATTGGAAAAACAATATAGCCTATTTTACTCCAGAGGGTCCCAGGATTACCCACCCAAAATTTTGTTGCGATTGGTTCAGCCGTTTTTGCGGTACCTGGGAACAGACAGACAGACAGATATTTGGTGAATTATAGTAAGATGATGTTTGGCATGTAGGGTCCTCAACACACATAGTGTGTGCTGTTCCTCAGAAGGCCGTTCAACTGGGTGTCCCATATGCCAGCATTAGTTGGTGGGTGTTAAGGAATCCATGGTTTCCTTTTCGAAGAGTAGGCGAGCTATTGCCGGCACTCTGAACAAATTTCTCCACATAATCAAATATCCCGTGTCTGAGTAGCAACCCATCAGGGATTTTATTCCTAGCCAACCAAGTATCTGCTTTGGCAGAACTGACGCTTTGTATAGAGCATGGTGCACAGAAAGGCACACGTCATGGAAGAACATTTTAATTAAGTCATTGCCCATCATTTTGTTGGAATGGGTAGTAGTTTGTGCTCGAGTGTATGTTGTGTGTGCTGTACACACCGCTCCTTTCCTATTCCATCTCCAGGTGCTGCATGACATCATTGCCGGGCACCTAAGGAGGCCTGGCGATGACACGTGCTGAAAGGGAGTACGCAGTTTTCACTCCGGTTTCTTGTTTTCTTGTTTGTTTGTTTGTCCGGGCGATATCTCAGCCATCCTTTGAGCTCAGAAGCTGAAATTTCAGCACCAAAGTGAGCACGTGCTTTGGCAAAAAGGTTATTTTTTATTTTTTATTTTTTGCTAAAGGGAAGCACACAACTCAATTAATTGATTAGTTACTTAATTATTATCGATTAATTAAGTTCCTCAGTGGTACCTGGCGTTGGCTTAGCGGCTAGGGTGCCAGCTTAGGATCCTAGGATCCTGGGTTCGAATCCCGGTCGATCACTGAATTAACGCCAGGGGGGTTGACTCAGCCTGTCATCCTTCCGAGGTCGGCTAATTGAGTACCAGTTCACTGGTAATTCCCTGTTTGTCGTAAAAGGCGACAAACAGGGTTGGCGGCAGGAAGGGCATCCGGCCGTAAAACATTGCTTCAAAAAGGGGACCGAAAAACAACAACAACCACGGTGCCCGAAAAAGGCCAACCCCTTGCGTTGGGTTGCGGGGAAAAATGCGGGGGAAAATGGCCTCTAAAGGTGGTTTTTTAAATTAAGTACTTATTTATTTTCTTTCTTATCTGGGCAATATCTCAGGCACCTTTTGAGCTAGGAAGCTGATATTTGGACATGGCATTGACCAAGTGATTTGGCTGTAAAGGGTAGTTTTGATTTATTGATTAATTATTTAATCGAATAATTATTTAATTACTCGATTAATGACATTTAATTTTCAAAAAGTTACAGCTTCGGATGAAACCCCGGTGGTTTTGGTATGCTATTATCCAATTGATTAATAAAATATTTTACGTATTATTGTTTATTGATTTTCATTACACAATTAAGCAATCAATTAATTATTTTACATCTCTCCCTCCCAACACCATCTCTATGTGCTGCACAGCGTTATCGCCGGGCACCTAAAGAACCCCAGCAATGCCGCACTGGAGGATGTTATTTATTTATTTGGCATGGAGGCGGTGTACTTTGAATGTATCTGGACTTGTTTTGGGGTTTTATTGATCTACAATACTTGATATACAAAATGAATAATCTGAGTTATTTGTATGCTTTGTTTTGTTTGGACATGCACCTTTATTTGGAGCAGTGTGGTGTTTTGAGTAATAGGTTCAACCATTGGTGTGTTCACCCAGTGCATCAATTGAGGACCCTGGAGGGCCACTGGCACGTAGTGCCAGCACAGGAAACCTCATGGACACAGAGGCTCCGACACTTCCCCCTCCTGACTATGAAAATAATTCTGCCAGACTTAGACTTCCCAACGTCAGCAACGGCACCTCAAGTCGGGTGGGTGGAAAAGTACTGACGAGAGGAAAAGGTGTTTCGAGAATGGATAAGCACTATGTTGTTGGTGTGTGTATAATTTGCATTCTGAAATTGTCAGTTTTCCGTCATACACAAACGTTTGTGGGAGACAGGATAGTTTGGTAATAGTGTTTGACACTATTTTTTTCCAAAACATTTAATCTGACCATAAAATGCCGATCTTGTGAAATGTGACGTCATTTGGGGCGCGTAACTGCAGTCACTTGTGGGCACGAAATAAATCTCAGAATAAGCGAATTGCAGACCTGAGACGCTAAACTTCGTCTGTATGCACAACCGCAGCATCTACATATTACTTATGCAAAAGAGGGAAGGAGATGGAAATATTTGAAAAAGAAGAAGAATTGAAGTGTGAGAGAATAGGAAAAGAAAATAGGGTAGTGGGTTTTTTTTTGGCAAGACTAGGAATTGGGGAGGAGGGAGGGAGGAAATGAGCCAAAGTGTTCTTTTTGTTTTTTTAACCTTGCAGTTTTTGGATATGCATTTTACAGCCTCTTCGGAAAAGATTATGCCACCCTTGCCAACTAAATCCAGGCCATTGGGTTAAATTGGCTTTATCAAATACTAAAGTAAGGGATGGTACGTGACTTAAAATATTGTTACGGACCGCGGATAAGATGTTGGTTTTGCCGAGCGGAGGCCCCGCGGCCCTAACAGTTACCCCGATTAACCCGATCCCCGAACGTTGGCCGGATCGCGCCACAGATATTCAATGGGGAAAAGACAAAGGCGACACGGATGTGAAGAAGAAGAAGACAGAAGTAGGGAATACGAATATAATTTATTTACTATTTACAACCAAAAGTAACCAAGGAAGAAGGAAGGATAATAAAATAATTTACAGAACTCAGACACAGTGAAAATCGCTAGCTTATCTATTCAGTCTTACTTAACCCAGGGACAAGACAAACAGAACAAACTCACATACACAAGAAGGATGGAAAGGCAGGAGGTGGATGGCTGGAGGGAAAGGAAGGTCCAAGGATGCTGCAGCACGATCGGCGCGTTTGGCAGCCGCCGTTCCTTCACGGCCCCGCTCAAAACTGCCGTCCAGGCCCCAAGCTGCGGTTACTGAAGCTGCTGTTGAAGCTGCTGTGTTGCTGCGTGGACGTCGCGTGCTTTCTCCAGGACTCGTCTGACTCGTCTGGTCCAACCACTCAACTCAACAACACGCACGTCTCCCTGTCCAACTCCTCCAGGCTTCTTGCTGTTAACTCCTTTTTTTGGTCCAACTTTGGTGAGCAAGGCGACGAATAGCAGGCTTTGTGCTTCCCTGGATATCCTATTGCAGTACCTTGCGCGCGCGCTTTTATAGCGCCTCTGGCGATCAAGCCACCGGCCTTCAGGACACGCCCCTCGGTGAGCTCGCTTCGGCCCTGATTGGTGGGCACAGGCCCTCTGACTCCACCCTTGATGACGATGGGCGGGCACGCCCTTCTTCCCCGAGCTGAGCACATGTTTAATGGCGGCTATTGTAGTTGGCAGTAGAAGTTTTGGGAGTGGGAATGGGGAATGAAAGGGAATCTATCTTATTTCACTTGGTGCAATGGAGTGTCATCTTAATGGAAGACAAGGCCTTACCCTGATACACATAATAAAGATATAACTATCAACAAGGGGGAAATCTATGATTGGCTGACGTGATTGCTTTATGGACTAATTATGGGACGCCCTTTGACCTTTATACATAACTGGAGTAAGGAGGGTCCAGAATAAAGCACTAATAATAAAAAAAACACAATAAAAAAAACACAAACCTCATATCCACAACACTGCACCCTCCTCCTCTTAGGCACGTCCCGGGCCTATAACTTTAACTTAGTGTGACACGTAGGTGTAGTTCCCTCTACTTTTAACCTGACCCTGAGTGCGACAGTTTTAAAACATAAATAAATATGTCCCGCTGCTCCATTGCACCCTACCTAACAGACTCACGCCCACAGCTAACCGAATTGCAGAATGGTCTTCAAACTATACACTGACGGTGGGGAGCATTATTTACAATGACGTTACTTTATTTACAAAAACTAACCCAGGACCTGTGATTGTTCTTTCTGGGGGGGAGACAGTCTGCTCTGCATCAATGCACCATGAAAGCACCCAAAACGCACCAACACACCCTCAAGCACCAATCGGTGCACAGTCATCATTGTTCATGAATAAAATAAATCGACAACCCCTAACCCTGCTGGTGGTCTCTTGCTCTTCGGCTCGCTCTGCTGGCTATTACTCTCTTCCTGATGTTGTCATCTTCTTTGCTGGCGGCCTATTTGGATTAATAAAATGCACCCAACGTGTCAATTTTTATTTATTTATGGCCCTCAGGGGGCCGACTACGTGTGGTTCACCTGTGGGGCATCGGTGCCCTGTGGTCAAGGTCCGCCAGCAAGATTTCGGGCCTTCATGGCCGGTTCCAGCAGAGGGGCCATGCCCCAACCCATGGGGTCCATCAGTGGTGCTCAGCCACAGACATGTGGTCCATAATGTGGTGCATCGATGCAGACAGCTGGTTCTGGGAGTTCCGGGCGCACAATGGCGGACTCACGCACGCTCCCCTCAGCGCCCAGTGGCGCACAGGCCTTCATGTGGGAGACAAAAGGGGGGGAAAGACAGATGAGCGAGGGGTAAGGTCACAAGGGTACACATCAATCAAGGCAATGCAAGGTGAAGTGCGTACGGAGAGCAAAGTGAGAAAGCTCGTCCCTACCGTACGTCACCCCCCCTGTCACCTACACTACCCTTGCCCTTACCCCATATTTACAACAATCTACACATTTACAAATCCGTTGCTAATGTCACGTCTTCCCCATATTTCCCCCACACCAAATTCGTCTCCACAATCCCTCTAACCAAAATTTGCCATCACCCAATTCATCATCAATCCTCATAAGGAGGAAGAGATGGAACAACAAAGCACAATGTCACACCCACGTCATGATGCGTCTCACAATCCAAAACATTTGCATCATAAAAATAACAAAACATGGCATGGTGTGGAGTTACGTCACCTCAGGTGAGTGGATGTAGATGGTGCAAGGAGATTTTCATCCTAACTACTTTCTAAATGACATTAATACACTTTACACTACCTGGGGTCTTTCCCTGCCAAACCATTGGCAATCTTACTCTATGGGTTCTAAAAACCAATTCCCATTGACCAAACTGTGGTGCTTCTCAATTTGGGGTCTCACTCCCCCGATTCATCTCCCGGTGCCCTTGCACAATTTCTGGGCTGAGACGTGTAGCTCTCCCAGCAGGTCTACCCACCTGCACACCTCCACCACTGTAGTTGCCACCCGAGCTTACCTGCTCCTTACCCTAACCTATCTACCTGGGGAAGGCCCCTCCTGGCTCTGTCACCCCACTTGGTGCCCTCTGGCACTGGGCTACCCGGGTCCGTCCTCCGGATCCTCGGGCCCCATCCACAACAACTCTACCGGCTCCCAGAGCCCACCTGCGGCCTCACCTGGCCGACATCCTCACAGTGGTGGAGTGCCCAAACCAACTACACACACTAACAGGCTACACGCCCAGCCATTTCCACAACACTAATGCACCCATCCAAATACCATTCTTTCACCCGCACCACAGATGCCAATATCCAACCACAATTTACCTATACCCTCTACCTAACACCTACACTACCCTCCCCGGGTATTCGTGATGGGGGTCCATCCTTCCCCCATTCACACCTTCGCACCATCCACTCCACTCCATAGTTTCCACCATACTCACTCCACGACCATCCATTCCAATACTCCATATATTCCACACTCCATGTATTCCACACTCCATGTATTTCACACGACCATTCTCCATACACCTGTTGTTGCACACCTGTGCAATCACACCTGGTGCCACCTGCACCCTCCTTCCTTCCTGGACCATTCGGTCAATACAACACTCATCACCATCACTCACTCATACACTGCTCCATACACCTGTTCAGTTGCACACCTGTGCAATCACACCTGTTCCTCACACACTTTTCACAATACACTTCTGAATACACCTCCAACACTCACACGGCATCATCTGAACTACCTGTTGCCCTGCTAACTTAGTGCTCCCCGTCTTCCCTTTAAACTAAGCACATACCACGTCATTATCATCCACTCTAATCTACCTGCGTCCCCACTACAGGTATCATTGTCACTACCTAATCTTAACGTTACCTAAGGTCATCTTCTAGGTCCCTATCATTATATCCTAACCCTCCCGGGCTAGTTTTCACTGCCATAAACCCCATAACCTAGTGCTCCTTTGCCCCCGTTGTGAGAGATGGCAGAGTTACCATCCCATCACATCGGGTATCTCTAACTACCAATTTTGCTCACCCAATTGCAACCAATCAAAAAATTTCCAATTACTGCCAATTCTATTCACTTTTCTAAATTTCGGATCAAAAACACTATCAGTATCATCATCATCACAGTTCGCTATATCCTAGCCTCTGTGCGTCGTCACATCATTAAAACTCGGCTTCGCAAAGCCGAGCAATGAATTCGGGTGGTTTGGTCGCCTGCAGGTCAAATCCGTCCTGCTTTCGGTTCAAGGGAGGTGGTTTGGTCCGGCCGAGATTCCACACACCATCTCGGCGCGGTACCTTGCGGTCCCGGGCCCGATGACCGAGGCTCGCCCTGTCGGAACCCCGCCCCCGCCAGGGGGCACCGTTCCGCTTCCTCCCACTCGCCCTTGAACCGGACCGGTCGCCTCGCCCGACAAGGCCTGGACTCGACCGTGCGGGGCGGGGCCAAGCCCGAATCGGCAACGACGCTTCGAAGAGAAGCGACGCAATATCGATCCGCGCCGGGCCTGGCATCCAACAAAGCGCACCACGCCCCAAGTGCTCGCATCGGCTATCCGTCGCCCTAAACGCTAACCCGTCCAACGTCGATGCTTTACTCACATGCCCACACGCACACGCGACCCTTTTGACCCTCACAAAACCCGGCGTTCCAACGCCGTCCGTACATTCCACCAACGCACTCCCTGTTACACACCACACCTCTCGCGCACACTCACCGTCCGCACACTCTTAACACACCTCGCGCACCGTCTTGCGCACTCTCCCTCGGTACGTACTCCGTACCACTCACCATGGGCGTGCTCTCTTGCATCCACCCACTACCGCGCTCCGATGTGCTCCCTCGCACTCGCGCTACCACCAACTCAGGTGTGCTTCCTCGCACACGTTCCACCACCACCTTACTCTCCGTGTCACACTCACCCTCGCACGTACACTCCGTATTGCTCTCACTCGCTGTGTCACACTCCGTACACCCCGACGTGCATTCTCGCTCGCACTCGGTACCACACTCGCGCTTCGTAGCACGGTCACCCCTTGACGCACACTTTTTTTTCACACGCGTGCCATTTCCACTCACACGGGATGCTTCACCAACGCCCGGGTGCCATATTGACCCCAATCGCGCGACAATTCTTTTGTCGCCAAACATCCTCCTGCAAAATCTCCCAGCACCACATGCAGCCCGTCTCACCTTCGGGGTTCTTCTTCCTCTCTGCACCAACACCTGCAAATCTTTATAAGGATTAATGAGTACAGCATCGTGATGTGAGCACGGACTTTGTACAGTTTCCATTCCTTCCTCCGCTTCCTGGGCTACCTCCGTCGTCTCTTCAATTTTAATTATACCCACTACTGCTTTTTCTTTATTCCCCTCGACGACCGCTGGCTTTAATAAAACACCCTCTTCTACCTCAGCGGTCGCCGGCTGCTCCATACCCCGTGTCGCGATTTCTACCCCCGACATTTTACCCGCGCTTTCCTCCGCCTCGCTCAACCAGCGCTTCTCGACCCGCGTTACCTCCTCGTGCACCCCTGGGTCCTGCTCGCTCAACCCGCGGTCTCTGTCCCTCTCCGCTTCCCTTACTTCATATGCGACTTTGTCCCTCGCCAGTCCCCCATTTACTTCTTTGGCCTGGGCAGTTATGTCCTTAAATTTGTCCCCTTTTATTCTATTACACCACCCTTCAATTAGATTTCCCAACATTTCTCCCTGAGCCCTCCTTTCGTTCATTATTCTGTTTTCCATTTTTAGCATGAGGGCCTCCATTTGTAGCAAAAGGTTCGAACTCACCAATGCTGCTACGGTCACGGGCGCCACTAAATTTGGTGCCGCTGCACCCACGTGCGCGAGGACGCCATTTTGCGCGCCTGACACCTCCTCAACCACCTCCTCATTGCCCTCCTCCACATACATTTCCCCGAGGTCCTGGGTCGATTCTACCCCGTCTATCTCTCCCACCGACATCCCGTCGCCTTGACCAGCCATGGCGCGATTTCAAAATTCGGGTTTTTCTTTAAAACAAAACAAATTTTGGCAGCTCGTAATTTTGAGCGCGTTAAGCGCGCTTCGGGTCCGACCCCGCTCCCGACACCAATTGTTACGGACCGCGGATAAGATGTTGGTTTTGCCGAGCGGAGGCCCCGCGGCCCTAACAGTTACCCCGATTAACCCGATCCCCGAACGTTGGCCGGATCGCGCCACAGATATTCAATGGGGAAAAGACAAAGGCGACACGGATGTGAAGAAGAAGAAGACAGAAGTAGGGAATACGAATATAATTTTTTTACTATTTACAACCAAAAGTAACCAAGGAAGAAGGAAGGATAATAAAATAATTTACAGAAGAACTCAGACACAGTGAAAATCGCTAGCTTATCTATTCAGTCTTACTTAACCCAGGGACAAGACAAACAGAACAAACTCACGTACACAAGAAGGATGGAAAGGCAGGAGGTGGATGGCTGGAGGGAAAGGAAGGTCCAAGGATGCTGCAGCACGATCGGCGCGTTTGGCAGCTGCCGTTCCTTCGCGGCCCCGCTCAAAACTGCCGTCCAGGCCCCAAGCTGCGGTTACTGAAGCTGCTGTGTTGCTGCGTGGACGTCACTTGCTTTCTCCAGGACTCGTCTGACTCGTCTGGTCCAACCACTCAACTCAACAACACGCACGTCTCCCTGTCCAACTCCTCCAGGCTTCTTGCTGTTAACTCCTTTTTTTGGTCCAACTTTGGCGAGCAAGGCGACGAATAGCAGGCTTTGTGCTTCCATGGATATCCTATTGCAGTACCTTGCGCGCGCGCTTTTATAGCGCCTCTGGCGATCAAGCCGCCGGCCTTCAGGACACGCCCCTCGGTGAGCTCGCTTTGGCCCTGATTGGTGGGCACAGGCCCTCTGACTCCACCCTTGATGACGATGGGCGGGCACGCCCTTCTTCCCCGAGCTGAGCACATGTTTAATGGCGGCTATTGTAGTTGGCAGTATAAGTTTTGGGAGTGGGAATGGGGAATGAAAGGGAATCTATCTTATTTCACTTGGTGCAATGGAGTGTCATCTTAATGGAAGACAAGGCCTTACCCTGATGCACATAATAAAGATATAACTATCAACAAGGGGGAAATCTATGATTGGCTGACGTGATTGCTTTATGGACTAATTATCGGACGCCCTTTGACCTTTATACATAACTGGAGTAAGGAGGGTCCAGAATAAAGCACTAATAATAAAAAAAACACAATAAAAAAAACACAATCCTCATATCCACAACAATATTGTATAACAAACCGATTGTTTCATTCAGGGGCAACGTTACCTGCATTATCACCTAGGTGGCACTTAGCTTAAGTCCGAAACATTTGCCTATCGCTGTAATTTGATCCTGTTACTCGTGGAACACATCTTTAAAACCACAACATTCTATACAAGAGCTGAAGATCCATTGAGTTAAAAAAAAAAAAGAAATTGTGTTTTTAACTTACCTGGAACGAAGTTCAGGGAATCTTATGCGATGGCACGTCGTCAGTCAGTCAGTCCGTCCATCCGTAAACACTTGCAACTTCTTTTCCGAATCTGCTGATGGGATTGTGACCAAATTTGGTATGTTGTGACTAAATTATGTTCACCGCATAAATAAAAAAAATCGAGGTTTAAGGGGGTTTACCGGGGTCAAAGTGGATCCAGGTTTGACCCCCCCAAAATAGTAATTTGCTTTTTCCTCTGAAACTACAAACATTATTTCGATGAAACTTGACCACAACCTTCACCCCCCCGTGATGTACCAAAGTTTGTTCACGGCATTAAAAAAATCTAATCTAAGTTGTTAGCGTCCCTCAATCAACGTCCTGTTAAAAAAATTTTAAAATCCATTTCGTCCTTGGGTGTGGTGAGCAGGTGGGAAGGGCATGCGATGTCTTTGTTTGCCGAGCCTTATACTTGCCACAAATTTGTCTTGCCCTACTCTCAGGCATGCACCTTTGCAGAGTCGCAGGGAGATTTGGTCAGAAAAACCTGAAGATCATACTCCAGATTCTGTTGTTTTTTTTTATGGCACTGTCTGATTACTAACTTAGTTGTCTATCTAAAGGCCATGTTTGCCGAGTTTTAAATTTGAAGAATTCCTTTCGACATTTACCATAGATATCTGTAAAAATGTAACCTTTTGGTATGCTTCGTCAATCCCCTGTGGCTTTTTGAATTCTTCGGAATTGCTGCAAATGTGTGTTTCTTTGTTGTGTGAGGGTTTGAGCATGAATTAATCAGGAACTTAAAAATACGTACTCTACTCAGCTATGCGGAAATGCTGATATGATAACCGTGGTCTGACTGCTCCAATCTTTAGCATGTTTGGATACATGCGTCCCTGCATTATAAGTTAGAGAAGGGCCTAAATAGTGAGTGGGATCTTATTTGGTCTGAAAAGTGCACCAACATGCAGCATGGATTCCACAAAATGCCACAACCCATTCTGTATATGTAACAATGATTCTGGCATTGCTTGTCGTCAGTTTGGAGAGAAAAGTAGCTGTGGATTGCTTCTGACCTCTGACGTGTCTTCACAAGACATCTTGCAAAATGCTCATTTGCATTCACTTCAGAGAAGAAAGATGTCCTGGAAAGATGTGTGAAAAATCTGTCATTATCCCATTATATGAAATCCTTTGCATTCACAAATGAAATTTTGAATGAAATCCATTTGCATGAAATCCATTTGCATGAAATCCTTTGCATGAAATCCATTCACAAGACATCTTGCAAAATGCTCATTTGCATTCACTTCAGAGAAGAAAGATGTCCTGGAAAGATGTGTGAAAAATCTGTCATTATCCCATTATATGAAATCATATAAAATCATTATCCCAATATATGAAAAAAAATCCCATTATATGAAAGGGTGCTGAAGAGTGCGTTCCTGATGGACTTTGAGGAACAACCAGAAGACCAACTTTATGGACGTGATTTTCAGTGTAACTATGGTATCGACAAATAGGTTTTTTTATTCAAACATGGAACAGCATAACAGAATTCGAGGAGATTTTGACCAGCACAAGGGAGAAGGGACCAAGTTGAGAGTTAATTGACATGCAAACCTGACATGCTAGAAGGATTAAACGAGAACGGTACTCAGTAGACCACATACCTCGCCAGGCTTAATTGTTTGTTTTGTATCCCACTGATAGGCCAGATCTGCATTGGTGGATTCGGACCTGAACCATAATTTAATTGGCTTGTTCTTGTCACCTAACGAACTCATCCACCATGTTTTGTCATAACAGGTCCACAACTCTTTGGTATATCCTGCTATGTAGCGTTTTGGCCCTATCACTATATGGTGAAGAATTCCTGAAAATTTCTAGTATCCAGATCCACATTTTCACCAAAGTGTAATAATTTCGACCATGCGACATTCCCAACTTGTCCATCAAGTTTCGTCCAAATCCGGCCACAACATTTGAGATATCGTGTTCAAAGACAAACAGACAAGGGTGAAAACATAATCTCCGTCCACCTTAGGTGGTGGAGGTAATAAATATATAAAATCATGAAATTTGGACATTGGAGACAATACAACATGCCAGATTCAATCTCTGACCAACATCTCATGTTCTCTCCCAAATGTGATCCAACAATGCAGCGCCTATTGGGGTATGCCAACCATTAACCCTTCACCAGAACACAAATGGAACAATATTATCTCTTTTCCTCCAACGAAGGGTTTAACAGCCTGAAACGTCAGCTTCTCCTTGCTTCCCATGGTGGTTAGCTTCCCTCGATCAACGTCCTGTTGATTTCATCCATTTTGCTTATCGGAATAATGCCTCGGCTTATGAAGTTGTATTTGGGATCTTATGAAAAACCCGTGGTTACAATGCCTAACAAAAATGCGTATTACCCGTTGGAGACGTTGAAATCTTTCGAGCAACGTGCTGTGTTTTTCAGGCCGTTGAGCCTGGCCGAGGAAACAATGCCGTCGCACCTTTCCTCTTGAGGTACGTTTTGTCATTCATCTTTCTGTTCCTTGCATCCTCCTTGCTCCTCTCATTCATACGTCATGTTGGCACCCTACCCGTGGGACTTGCTGGGGCTAGTTTCGTTCTCCATTTATAAGGATGCCGACCCAAAGTGTTAACGAAGCAATCGTGAGTTAACTGTTTTTGAGACACAAATCAAATCTTCATCCCCCGTTAGTTTGAGGTAATTTAAAGGATATTTTTTGATTTGAGTATTTTTCTTTCATTTGGGCAAATTGACACACGTTACTTGATTTGTTTCGTAAATGCACATTATATGCATATTAACATTATTCACCAGCTTTCCCTTGAACATACTCGATTTTTTTCAATTTAACTCATAACTTTTGTTCACGAATAATGAAGGTCCTCACCCTGGAGTTCCCACAGCGGTGTGATCACGATGTGCTCTTACAGCCCTTCCACAGATGGAGATTTGCCTAGTGCCAGATTCTGATAGGTGAAGGGGGCACACAGAGGCTGGGTAGAGCCCCATGTAAGTTATCGAAGCCGGCTTCTCACCCGCTCACCACGGCTGGCGGTGGCTTTGTGCCTGGTGCCGGTGTGGCCCAGTTAACCTTTCTCACCTGCATGCTTCTTTGCTTAACCTCACACTTAGCACATCGAAGGAAGCGTCTTGCATGATCTATAGAAGGAAAAGCAAAAGTGAATTTAGTCTGTCTTTCACTTTGCTTTCTCGATGTGCTGTTGAAGGTCAGACTACAGCAATGTCTGCATCTTTGTTCTTGTTTTAATCTCCCATTTTGTTGCTGAATTGGTTGTGAACAATTGCTGCATTGGAAAAATGTCGTCTTAACTCGGCCAATAACTGTGCCCTTATTTTGGATCAATACATACTATTAACGGTGTTATATGTATCAATTTGTATTTGTATTTATCTTCTAAAGTATACACTTTTTCCTAAAGCAAAAGGTTTATTATTGTCTATCTATAGGCATAGGGGGTTAAAATGAGCTTGTGTAGATTAGGCCTGGTAAATAACGTTTTAATTTTCACTATTGCTTAATGAAACACTTGTGTCGTCTTTAGCTTGTGTGGGAGTAGCTTGGTGGATAAATGTGTAAAGCAGTGCAATTTTGTTCTACTGGTGAAAGCTTGCTCTAAATAGGGAAGTAATTCAAGGCGGTATTACCAGTTCTTCTGTCTGCAGAAGAACGGGTAATACCGCCACTTTGGATCTTCTGTCTACAGAAGAAAACCGCTGCTTTCGATTTTCTGTCTCCAGAAGAACTGGTAATACCGCCGCTTTGGAATTTCTGTCTCCAGAAGAACTGGTAATACCGCCGCTTTGGATTTTCTGTCTCCAGAAGAACTGGTAATACTGCCGCTTTGGATTTTCTGTCTCCAGAAGAACTGGTAATACCGCCGCTTTGGATTTTCTGTCTCCAGAAGAACTGGTAATAACGCTGCTTTGGATCTTCTGTCTCCAGAAGAACTGGTAATACTGCTGCTTTGGATCTCCCGTCTCCAGAAGAACTGGTAATACCGCCGCTTTGGATTTTCTGTCTCCAGAAGAACTGGTAATACCGCCGCTTTGGATTTTCTGTCTCCAGAAGAACTGGTAATAACGCTGCTTTGGATCTTCTGTCTCCAGAAGAACTGGTAATACTGCTGCTTTGGATCTCCCGTCTCCAGAAGAACTGGTAATACCGCCGCTTTGGATTTTCTGTCTCCAGAAGAACTGGTAATAACGCTGCTTTGGATCTCCCGTCTCCAGAAGAACTGGTAATACCGCCGCTTTGGATTTTCTGTCTCCAGAAGAACTGGTAATACCGCCGCTTTGGATTTTCTGTCTCCAGAAGAACTGGTAATAACGCTGCTTTGGATCTTCTGTCTCCAGAAGAACTGGTAATACTGCTGCTTTGGATCTCCCGTCTCCAGAAGAACTGGTAATACCGCCGCCTTGGAACTTCTGTCTCCAGAAGAACTGTTAATACCGCTGCTTTGGATCTTCTGTCTCCAGAAGAACTGGGAATACCGCTGCTTTGGATCTTCTGTCTCCAGAAGAACTGGTAATACCGCTGCTTTGGATCTTCTGTCTCCAGAAGAACTGGTAATACCGCTGTTTTGGAAATTCTGTCTCCAGAAGAACTGGTAATACCGCTGCTTTGGATCTTCTGTCTGCAGAAGAATGGGTAATACTGCTGTTTTGGATCTTCTGTCTCCAGAAGAACTGGCAATAGTGCTGCTTTGGATCTTCTGTCTCCAGAAGAACGGGTAATACCGCCGCCTTGGAACTTCTGTCGAAAGAAGAACTGGTAATACGGCGTGGATGCTTTAGATAACACTGTGGTATTGGGAAAAAGAGTAGGCCTTTGTGTTGGGATCATGAATTGATATCAAAGTAAGGGATGAAATCCCTTTTACACCCTAATTATTGTGTTTGAGCTCATATCATCCTAATGAGGAAGTAGGACACCAAAGTTGGTAAATGAATTATGATCAAACCTCCCAATTAAGCCTCTTTTATAGACTCTTCAGAAATGTTGTTTATGAATCTCCTTCAGAGAACTTGAACCTCTGACTTCTCCTTGAGATAACACCCCATTCCCACCTCCCCCCCCACCCCCCAGCTTACCTACCTTTGTTTGCCCATTCATCTGGGGATGATAAAATTTTAAAAGCTGTTCCTTATTGTTTTCTTAGCTTAAAGTATAACCTCTGTCAGGATTGTATCAATTCCTGTTCTCATTCATGTTCTCTTCATGAGTTCAGAGCGCACATGTTGCACGCGTTAAACATCTTGCTTCATGCAATCGTTTTGCTGCCGCCCGTCACATTAACCCTATTAACGTGTGTGTCTCACTTTTCTGCATTGTCCAGTCGATGCACACTGCTACTAATAATGAACCCTTAAACCATAACGTGTGTGTATTTGTCTGTGTCTGTCGACCATGCATCACTGATAGATATATTTGCTGTGGATTATGTGGTTGTGCTTTGAAATGGTCCTTATAGCATTGAACCAGATTTTCGGCCCTTTCGTGATTAAAAATATATATAAAACGATGTTTTCGAAAATTAAAATTAGTTTCTCTGACTCAACATTGTCGTTACGTTCAGTTTTCACCTTCTGGAAGTAATCCTGTTGTATCGAGCGGAGCATCCGATGAAGCGATGTTTTTACCATTTCCCACCTTCCAAGTTCACCACTCATCGTGGTAGTTTTATTTGTGCCCTGGGAGTGCGGTCGGCACGAGGATACAAGCATCAGAGATCGATGGGTTTTTTTTGCAACTTTTGTTTCAAATTCGCACCGTCTCCGATCTTTGTGTTTTGACACATTTTTTTTTTCTTGCTTTTTTAATTTGCGTTCCATAAGGGAAAAGTGTTTTCTAAATCTGGCACGAATGATCCATCACACATTTAAATCAAATAGTTTCATTTATAATTTATCCAGTTTGTGCAAATAGCTTTGTAATTCCAAAAAATATGTGAACTGTGTCGTCACAAGGTCAGCAGTGTGCGTGTGTGTGTGTTTTTGTCTGACTGTTAGGTGCTCTAGAGGAGTAACTGTCGTGTCCTACACACAAACGTGTCTCTGTTAGCATGTTAAAACAAATTGAGGCCAGCACATACCTGCCTCTAACCGTTTCTTTGTTCTGCTTTCTTGCAGTGGTAACCCCTTCACCAGCGTCAAGCTCAAACCAACACTTACCAATGATCGTTCAGCTCCAATAATCGACTGATGTTTGGAAAGGGATACCAGGACAGAGCATCAAAACCTGCTTCAATGCAGCTCGATCTTGAACCGGAAGTCTCCTCCCTTTCTTTTTCTTTTTCACCCAGCTCTTTCTTCTCGACTTGTTTCCTGTTGCATGTGGATTACAGTTCTGGTTTTCTAAGCCACTTTCAGCACCGGGCAATTGAAACGATAGCGTCCTGCTAATAGAGTGCCGCGCGCATGCCTTGAAAGCAGCCATTCCATCGTCTTGTGGACATTGTGCAATTTTTTGTAATGGCTGGACCAAAGGTCACGTTACCGAACCATGCTTTTTAACAATCAAAATTGGTTTTCCTGGTGGGGAAATGGAATTGGTTCTGTCGGATACAGATGGGTGCCTTTGTCGTTCTGCTCAGCAAATCTACTCTTCTCCGTTCCACAAGGACGTCACGTCAACCCAATGGCATTCCCTTGATGATTATTATCACTTGTGATGGAACAATGATTATTGCCGATTTTGATCGCTTTCACTTAACAATCAGTTGTTATAAAATCGATATTGTACTTGTAATATTGCCAGTGGACATGGTAACGGTTTATAACCAAAGATTTGTATATAGGTTAAGTAAATGCCAATGTTCCATTTGGCGATCTATGAATATTCACAGATCACCAAAATTCAATTTTTTGAAATAGACTTTGAGTCGTTTTTTTTTTTAGGTGAAATGCATGATATATTATTATTCATTTCCGCTATGAATGTGGGGATTTCTTGGATATTTCAGAATAGAGCACAACAGTGGCGACAATACGGAAAAGCCTTCCGTTGCACTTTGATGCAGTTGTAGCAGTGATTTTGACGCGCAGCGTGTCACACACTCGCACCGCATTTGCTTTAGCTCTCCTTTTGAGAAGTTTATTTGTTTTCATTCCTATGAGCATCGTTTGCCTCAATCCAGTTAAAGAGAAAATCCTGAGGTCTATGATGGTTAGTATAATCTCGTCAAAGAGAGTTTGACCATGAGGCCTTATCTGTTCACCTGCGGCTCGCAGGTTTCTTGCATTTACCTTTAACCGGCAATCGTATATGTTTAACTATGTATGTTTGTATGTAATATATGTATACTTTGATGGAAGAGGAAGAATGGGAAGCTTGGGAGGCTCGTTTAAGCTTTTGATATTCTCTCGTTAACAAGTTCACTGCTCTGTCTCACATTTTTACTTGTAAAGCACAGTATCGGCTATATTATGCAAAATATTATTTTTTTGAATTACATTAACCCCTTAAATGACAGTGGTTGAAAATCCAACTAAAATTTTGAACATAGCAGCAAATTATGCCATGATCTTTTTGTGCTTAAGGAAATTGTATTGCATCATAAGTCTTTTGCAAACCATTTCCTGACCTTAAAACAGATACTTAACATGAGGGTTTGTGCTCCTGGTGATTTAAAGCAGAATGTAACTTTGAGTCAAAGAAGGCAGAGGGTCGTTGGGGAAAGTACAAATACGAGTGTTAAAGGGATAATAAGAATTGAGTTTTGCTTTGTGGTGGTTTCCATGCGCAAAGAGGTTTGGTGATGCATTTGGTTGTTGAAAGGGACCTCGCGGTGAAACACAGTCTGGTATTTTTGGCGAATTTTCCAGTTAAGTGGAACCGCATAACCTTGAAATGCAAATATCTATTCCTTTCTGTAGCCATGTTGATGCAGCTTATCCGCAATTCTGTGACACTGCAAAGCGATGACTGCATGCGTGGAATATCCGGCGCAGGAGGAATTTGGGACTTTTTGAGGGCTGATAATGTTGGAATATCTACTAAATAACATTTCCTTCCTTCAGGAATGATGTACAAGTTCGCCTTCGCATTAAAATGTATCTGGAAATATGGAACCCATTCAAATTGGTGGTAATCTCGTACAATTGCATCTGAAGCAGGAAGGAAATTGTATTTTCTGGTCATTCTCCACCATGCCAATGTGCTTTAACTAGGCTTTACGTTTTGAGGTTAAAAAAAATAAATCTGATATCCTTGTTATTCAAAATGGCTACCTTTCCCCATGTGACATCCTGCATCTCAAAGTTGCTCTTGTGCAGACTTGAATGTTCAGATGGTTTGTTGTTGCAATAATTTGTTACTTTCATTGCAAATGATCAATAAATGCTAACGAACTAGAATGAATGATAATATTTTATCTATCTATAATTCCAGTAATCTCTGTCTGTACGTTTGTACGTTTGTACGTCTGTTTGTCTGTGACCGCTGTTTCTCGACAACCACGGGTCCGATATACTTTTAACTTGCCAGGTATATTGCTGGGGACCCGAGGATGTGCCTTTTCAAGGTTTCATATTAATCGGACAATTACTTACCGAGCTATGTCCAAAAAACGATTCAACCAATCAGAGAGCAGCGAACTATCGCGTGTGCCGAACGTGGCGGACACACTCTGCCTCGGATGGCACATTTGAGAGCGTATTCATTTATTTCACGTTTGCAAACTATGTTGGCGTTAAACTATGTTTTAAAACTAATAACAACGAATTTCCGATTCATTCGCTTTCCTGCGCGTTTGTGCACGCGATGGCGATTTCTTTACCAAACTCCGGAAGCCGTTCGCTTTGGACCAAACCATTTCATGTAAATAGAGGGGGGGGATTGTCACCGTACTCGCAAGCCGTTCGCTTTGGACCAAACCATTTCATGTAAATAGAGGGGGGGGATATAATTTTAGATATAGATATAGTACGGGCAATGCCCTAGTATTTTAAAATGCGTTGAAGGATCACGCTGTCTCATTGAAATGACAGATGTCCCGAAGGAGGGCACTCAAGCTGCCATTAACATCTTGAGCCACGGAAGTGTTCTCAGCATTGCTCACTTTACCCAAAAGGCATAGACTGGTGACCATGGGTGAGTTCCGGTGCAGATTAGGTAGGAATCTGGAATTTGGCTGTTGCTGACCTCGGCCAAATCTTTGTGAGATATACTGTGGGATCTTTCAAGATTAATAAGTGAGTTTTTGCAACTAGATGATCTAGCAACACTAATCCACCACCATGAACGACTTACTATAATGTTCCTGTGTACAAGGCATCAGGATGAAAGTGTTTTTTATGGGGGTTTTTTTCATCAAGAATGCAAACCAAGACTAGAAAGCATCTGAAAATGCAAAGCCCATCCACATCCATTTGTGTTCAGACATCTTCATCTTCTTCCGTATCAGTGGAATAGGCTATTTCAGCCACACCCATGCTGACAGGTATATATAATCAAGCACACAGCCATGCGATCTCCATAGACAAACATTGGCAGTAGTTTGGGTCATACTGAAGAGCTCAGTGACTTTCTATGTGGCACCGTCATAGGAAGCCACCTTTCCAACAAGTCAGTTCGTCAAATTTCTGCCCTGCTAGAGCTGCCCCGGTCAACTGCAAGTGCTGTTATTGTGAAGTGGAAACGTCTCTTTTTTTTCTTCTTTTTTTTTGTATACAAGATCGAGGCTCGTGTAAAAGCTAACATTGATCACAAAAAAACAAACGGACACGTAAAACATATAATAATGGGAGCGGGAGACAAGATGGGGAGAGAGAGGGAAGCACAAAAGTACAACAGTAGAGAACAGGGACATCGGGAGATCTGTGGGAGGGAGAGGGCTTGGGGGGAGGAGGCATGGGAAGGGGGTGGGGGTGGGAGAGGTATAAAACACATGGACACTGCTACGACTTCCAGGAAAGAAGTTGGTATTTCTAAAAAGTGGAACTGGGGTGAATTAACGGGGGTAGAAATGATCAAGGATTTGGATGGGGGAAGATAAGAGATGGTGGTGAACAACTGTTTTAAAGACCTGGAGGGAGGAGTGGGATTGAAGATTGAATTATTGAAAAATCTTTAGCAACCAGATCATTTGAAAAGTTTTTTAAAACTCCTATTAGACTAGTTTCAAGGGAATTGTTTCATCTGAGAACACTTTCCAATGAATACTGTAAGTCCTCATTTAACATTGTAGTTACAAGTTCTTGAAAAGTGCGATTTTAACTGAAACGACTTCAAGTGAATCCAATTTTCCCATAATAATGAATGTAAATAGGGAGCAGGGTTTTTGAGGTTCCAAAAAAAATTATCGTTCGACAAAAGACATTATTTACATATATAATATAACTTTTAAATAATTTTAAACAATTAAATATCATCTCTGGTTGTTTTTTTTTCTCATCTCCAGTTTCAGATCTTCATTTGGTAGTTCTTCTCCATGTGATTGGAGAAGTTGTGCAATGTCGGATTAATTATTCCAAGCAATGTCGGATTATTCCACCTCGTCAAAACCCGCTTTATTGTCTTGGCCGAGGATAACTTTCTTCTCAGCGGAGCCAACATCTTTAAATCCTTTCAAGTTATTAACACATTAAAGCCACAACTTCCTTCATACATCATTCATGCACACCTGAGTAACTTCAGCCCAGGACCCACCGATGTGATCAATGCGCTTCAAGATGTTTCCATCAGTTTAACATCGAAACATGGCAGCTGGTCAGGTGGATCACTACTTGTCAAACACCTGAGATCTGAGAGGGTGATGCAACCACCGATGTTAATGATGCACAGCTCGGTGTATACAAGACCGAAATTGTATGTACTCTGGGTGGGCTTATACACTGGTATTTACAGTACGGCTTATACACCGGTATTTACTGTATGGTTAATACTGTAGCTTTATTAAAACGAGGAAAACTATTAGTTTGGTACCAAATTAGAGATGTTAAGGCATTTTGATGAAGACAAGCTTGTGGTAGTTATTTACTGCACACAACAATTTAACGGAATGGTGAACGACTTTAAACGAGTATGATCTCTAATAGATCAGCGACTTGTTAACAAAACAATTAACAATGACATTGTTAACAAGGACGATGCTAAGTGAGGACTTACTGTACAGTACTTTAAACGTTTCTTTCCAATATTACAACATTATAAGCTTTCTTTGAATGATACATGTTTTGCATGATAAGCTGCGAAACTTGTATTTTAAAAAATCCCATTATGTTAAAAAGGGAACATCCTGAAGATGTTAACACGCAACATATTGTTGGTGGAGACTTTTGAACTGGGTGTGGAAATGGTGAAACTATTATTGATTTCCAAGAGTTTTATGAAAAATGTCTGGAGCTTATACAAGTGGAGTACAGCCAGTCCACTTTTTAGTTGTTAAATTTCGGTAAGAATTTTTGCCGCAATTTTTACATGTTGGACTTCATCCATTAATGGCTATGGAACCGGTATAGGTTGTGCATCCTGCTGTGCCATCCTGCAGCATCCTGCAGCATCCTGCTGTGCCAGGGCAGTTTCTGGACTATCACAGTGGTGGACCCACCCTGCATTCCCTGTTTTTGTTTTTTTTAATCAGCGTGGTCGGCTTGGGTGTAGTCGCAACTTGTTACTTGACCATGGCTGCTTACAGCGTTAATGCAGATGATTGCTTCAATTTGAATGCCATGCTCTACAAAACACAATTTTGACCTTTAGTTGTCATCTTGGCATTTGGCTTTTTTGCAATAACTTGTCACACCAGTCTTGGTTTGTTTTTGTTTTATCTGCAAAAGTGCTTAAAGTAAAAGCTTATTCTTAACAATAGTATCCAGAATTATATGGGATGGGTGTTTGTGCTCCAATGGAATGATTTGTTCATTATTTAAATTGTCAATCAAAAGTTTTTGTCCCTATTAATTACCAAGCGTGCAGGAAATAACACTGGCTGATACTGATGAGTGATCACTGATCAGCCATGAAATGTTAGGCTTAGATGCTTCAAAAATTGGAAGAAATATTTTTTGTTAAATGTCAATAATTAGTGTGTGCACGAAACTGGCTTCCAATCATTCATATTCAATAGAAACATCAGTGAAAGATTAGTTTGCTTTTTCAGTGAAAGTTTCAATTTGCAACATTTTATGCTGGACCACAAAATTTTCCCTTGGATTCTTTTTGCTTTGTGGGACTTTTCTCTTTGCCAAGTGGGACTTTCCTCTTTGCCACGTGGGACTTTTTCTCTGCCATTTGGGACCCCCTCCCCCTAGCCACCCCCTAAAAGCCATGGAATATCCCAATTGTGGCTCTGACTTGTAATATACCAAGTATAAGTGAAATGAAGTGGTCCACATCATACAGTTGGATTTGGCTGAACATCACATTCAGCCTGCTGTTGGCTTTATGGTTAACGTGGTTTGGCTTGAGATCTTAGGGTCCTGAGTTTAAGCTCCTCATGGGGGTTCACTTCACACCAGGGGGGTTCACACCAGGGGGGTTCACTCAACCTGCCATCCTTCCGAGGTCGGCAAATGAGAACCAGCTGATTGGTCATGTGGGGAATTGCATCAGCAGCACAGTCGCACCTCCAGAAAAGGATGCAGTCAAGCAGCAACAAGTTGCATACCAACCTCCACCTCCACATTGTACGCAATAAATCTTAGATTCTGCATTGGTCTACGACGCCAAAGAAACAAATTATGCAAAATCTAGGCTCATGCAAGAGCATGGGGACAGGATTCAAAAAGCAACGTACTGCTATTGGGGCAACAGTTGGACACAAACAAGGAAAATGAACAAACAAGAAAAGAGCAGATGTTGTTCGACTGGAGAAGTAAAAAAAAGAGGCCATTGCCCTGACTCCAATTTGAGAAACAAACGTACTTGAACCTCATCAGAAGGTGCCAAAGATGTTGAGAATTATAAATTCCAAATTAAACAGCCCATGTAACACGAGAGAGGATTACTACCTTTAAGGAGGCCTTTGTAGGCTGTCATTTCGATTTTTTCCGGAATGATTAGTGGTGCACAGTCTGGTGAGTTTTGGAGGTTAGCTTTGCAATATGATCTGCCCAGGAGAGGACATGGCTGATGCTGAAGTCTAGCAGTTCGAGAGACTAAACCTCTTCCAGTGGTTGTCTGTGGTAATAGGTAGGTTTGTTTGGCAATGCTTCCATAGCAACAGGGTGAGGCTGGGATTTACCAAGATTGAAGGATTCATATCGCCAAAAAAAATTGAGAACCACATTTCTTGCTTCTCAACTCCACCCATTCAGTACTTTGCATCAGTCAATCAGTGAGTGAGTCTGCACTGGTTCTCAGATCTACCGTAAACTACGCACCATAGCAAGGAACTACATTGTTAAATGGTCTGTCTAAAATTGGAGTATTGTTGCTAAACAATGCAAGTGCAAGGTGGTGTGTGGCTTGAGGATTTTGAGAGAGCAACATGATGATTTTGGTATGTTGCTCAGTCAAAGTTTGGTCACCCTTATTATACACTAATGTTTGAACCAATTTGTGTGAGGGAGCGGGAGACAAGATGGGGAGAGAGGGGGAAGCACACAAGTACAACATTTGAGAGCAGGGACATCGGGAGATCTGTGGGAGGGAGATGGCTTGGGGGGAGGAGACATGGGAAGGGGGTTGAAGAAGTATAAAACACATGGACACTGCTAGGACTTCTAGGAAAGAAATTTCAAAAAAGTGGATCTGGGGTGAATTAACGGTGGTAGAAAAAATCAAGGTTTTGGATGGGGGAAGACCTGCTGGTATAAATTAATTTACGAGAGGTTGGCACAATTATTGTAGTGCTTTATTACCCCCACCACCAAAGGTGGACGGAGGTTGTGTTTTCACCCCTGTCTGTTTGTCTGACTGTGAACAGGATATCTCAAAGTTGTGGACAGATTCGGACAAAACTTGGTGGACAGGTTGGCTGTGTGACAAGAACGAACTAATCCGATTTTGGTTCAGGTCTGGATCCAGATCCGGCCTATCAGTGGGATGCAAAACGTAAACAGTTTAGTTTAGATTGTGTGACGTCTAACTCTCCGATAGGCTAGTGCAGATGTAGCACACTTATTTTGGTGCTGTCTATTCTGGGTTCCATTCCCGACTTGACCATAAACATGTTCCGCAGGCATGGCATTGCATCAAAGTGCACCCTCTATTCTGCCCAACTTTGGCAAAAGGAAGCAAGTTACAAAAACATTTTTGGCTGCGTGCTTCTTTTTGGGATTGCAAATCATTAATATGCTGGCACTTGCTTCCTTTTGACATGGCAGTTGAAGAACCACCTTTAGAGGCCATTTTCCCCTGCAGAGCAGGGGTTGGCCTCTTTCGGGCACCACGGTACCCTTTTTGAAGCAATGTTTTATGGCTGGATGCCCTTCCTGCCGCCAACCTTGTTAGTCGCCTCCTGTGACACACAGGGAATTACCAGTGAACTGGTACTCAATTTGCCGACCTCGGAAGGATGACAGGCTGAGTCAACCTCCTTGTCGTTGAAGCTAAAACAAAAACCATATTAGAAAAATCAGTGTCAGTGGATGCTTCCATGATGTGATTGGGCTACTTAACTCATTTTCTCAGGTACGTCAGTTGCTTCCTTTTGTCAAAGTTGGGCAGTATTGGATGGAGGTTGAACGGGGTGTTCTGTGTGCCAGCACTAGGTGGTGGACGTTCAAGATATAATGGCATATTTTGCGAAGACTAGGCGAGCTATCGCTGGCAACCTCAACAAACAATTCCTGCTCTGACTGCCTGGAAAGCAATGGCAAACTACCTATAACACGAGAAAGCTTTGGTAACATCACTCTGGTACATTGATGATGCGGATGTGGATACAATCAGGATGAACTCAGTTTTGTGTAAATATCTTCCTTCTACTTCAAGATGATCATAAATAGTAGTTGTTTAATATGAACAATGAAACTTTCTACACTATTAAGTGTTACTAAATACTGGAGGCCAAGTTCATCCCAATTGTAGCTTCTTTCATGTTAAGTATAATCGAGCCCTTGTTCTAGACATCATTCCCCTAAAGCGGGCTCCACTCTTTCCTCAAAAATATAACTTAGCTCTTTTTTTTCACCAACATCAGTCTTCCATTAATATTTTGTGATTAATCAAATGTGCAATTCATTGTGGAGACGTAGCAAACACAAATACTTCTTCCATGTTTGATGAACCCAGTCTACGAGCTTGCTTTGTGATGACGACCTTGGATTATTATTTTCTTTAACGAAGTAGTATTTGCCAACAATGCTGAAGTTCTAAAAGGTATACATTCTTTTTCTGTAAGAAAAATATCACATTGGGCAATAATTATCAGTTGAACAAAAACCGTAAGTTTATTCCTCCCTTTGTAAATTGAATGAACCGCCTCAAAGTGTGGCGCATACGAGAAAGGCCTTCACGAAGCACAGCAACAGGTTTTTTGCATAAACCTGCAAGTGTTCATAAATTATCAATAATACTGTATAAATAAACAATATTGTACCTGGAGTAGTTTGTCAAACAACCCTAATCTTAAAATCCATCATTCTCTGGCCAAAGTGCATGTTGCTTTCACTTGAAGACCAAAAGTAAACTGGCACACAATGTGTAACTTTTTAAACAAACAAAAAATGAAATCTTCAAACAACTTTTAAAACTTCAACTTCATTACTACTGCGATTGTTGAGATCAAACACTTCAATTTCTTGGCCAAGCTCTGAAATGTCATTTGGAATAAGCACACAAACCCTGGTGTTGGGCTAGCGGCTAGGGTGCCAGCTTAGGATCCCAGGATCCTGGGTTCGAATCCCGGTCGATCGCTGAATTAACGCCAGGGGGGTTGACTCAGCCTGTCATCCTTCCGAGGTCGGCAAATTAAGTACCAGTTCACTGGTAATTCCCTGCTTGTCGTAAAAGGCGGCAAAAAGGGTTGGCGGCAGGAAGGGCATCCGGCCGTAAAACATTGCTTCAAAAAGGGGACCGAAAAACAACAACAACCACGGTCCTCGAAAAAGGCCAACCCCCGCTTTGCGGGGAAAAATGGCCTCTAAAGGTGGTTACTTTTTTTTTTTTACACAAACCAATTATATCTGATGAGTGGAAAATGTTACACTGTCATTCGGTGGTTTTGTAAGTCTTCCCTTTTCAGTTGAATACGGTTGACCTCTTAAGACGAGCAGAAGGTACACGGCGGGCACCCAGGTACTGTTCTTCTCAAACAACTCTGTGATAGTTGCATTATTTAATTAGTTTCAAATTAAATTAACTTTTATGCAAATATATCTTTACAATTTAATTGTAGCTTCAGTTTGCCATCCACTTCTGGGCTATCGCACACACCACCAGGGGGAGGTATTTTGGCTACATAAATACATACGTACCCACATATACGCAATAGCTGCATTATAGTAAAGATTATGTTTAATATAAGATCTAAAATAGTTTACAGAAAAGAAAAAAAAAGCTAGGAAAAGTCATTAATCAAAGGAGACTGGTGAGCATGATAAAGGTTTGTGGGATGATCAAACCAAGTAATAAAAGCTGCAAGCGTAACTTTCTAACCAGCTATTGGAATTACCCAATGTGGTGACTAAATGCATTTTTTTAAATGCTCTTCTCTAATTTTCATCGCTATCCTGCTCGGTGGACAGCTACAAGTACTAAGAGGCATGTGTCCCTTCAAACTACCGAGCCTGTGTTTGTATTCATGAATCTGGGCCCAGCTATAAATTGTCATTCTGGTGTTTCCATGCAGGACGAGCCATCCATCGGATGGACTTTAAGCTGGAAGATCCGTCGACAATAGCTCTGGTTGTTAGGGGACATTAAAGCTCTTTCAGTGTTATTTGCGAAGAGTAGGCGAGTTATCGTCGACACCCTGAACAAATTACAAATTATACCCTCATTAATCCTCTCCATGCCACCTCTTTCCAAGTTTCCTGCATCAGGATTCCCTGCTCCTTCACCCCCTCTTCGTTTTTTTTGTTTGGTTGGTTCATGTCTGCTTCTTCTCCAGTTTTCCCTTCCATTTATATGATTTAGAGTTTACTTCTGTGATCCAATCTGTTTACCCCTTAAGGCCTTAATGTACCGAGCTGTTTCTTCCCAGTGTTCTCTTCCACCATGTCTTCCTCTATATTGTCCCTCTCACCTGCTGCTGCTGGTGGTGGTGATGTTTATTCCCCCTGCCCCCTCTTTACACTTATATGTCTTGGTCCATTTTGTTTATCTAGCTCCTCCACGAACCTCGACTTAGTCTAGTCAAATTTCTGGGAAACGTGAATTCATGAGGCATTTTTGAGTAAAAGCAAGCAAACCACTTTTTCTGGGGTAGTTTTTCGTGCTGAATACGAATCTGTTGTTTGCCAAGCCCAAAAATGCGTAATTAGGTCACTAATCAAGGTCAAAGGTCTGAGTGCAAAATTCAAATTTTTTGAAAAAATGTTTTATTTTACATCACCTATCTGTACATTTCAATTATTTTACAGTATTTTGTCTGGTAAGGTTACTACAGCTTTTCACAATTATGAAAGTAAAGGGAATTGTGAAGGGAAAAAATCAGATGTTTGTGAATATATCCGTAATGAAGCAACTTTTCGTTTTTTGACATACTGTTTTAATTCACTTGAATTGTTGCCTTAAATACCATCAGTGAAGTGGTTTACCTGAGTCCTATATAATAGCAAGATTGTTTTCTACACTAAATGTCAATATTTGACTAATTAGCCACTTAATTAAGGCTAACGGTCACAAGGCGCAAAGTGCACTTACATGGCACAAGGCGCAAAATGCACTTCATGGCAAACATGTTTGGAGTGCAGGCAGTTGATCATTATCACATGTATTCTTAATTAATCCTGAATCAATTGCAGTCTGTCAGACTGATTGGCTGGAAGGAGGAGCCATCCAGGGGAATGCCAATTAGCTTAACTGTGTAAGCTCTGACCCCCCCCCCCCTACTTTGGCCTGTTTCGACATGGTGTTTCACTGGCATTGCACTTGCAGGCCTCAGTGCAGAACTGTTTCCCCCACTTCCGACAAGAGCAACTATCAGAACTGCAACCTTTCTTGCAACCACACTGAGTAAGTTCTCGGCATCCCTTTGGAATTGACGGTAAAGTTGTAAGAACCGGTGACAACTTGTCATCAACGAGTTTCCATCCACAATCAGTCGGCGGTGGCAGATCTGTCATTGGATTACTGGCCTCTCTCCAAATGAAACTTTGGTAGTTTGCACGCTCTATGTGGAACTTTGCTGCATCACTAGATGGAGGTAGGGTCTCCGTTGCATGGCATTTGTTGAACAGTTTAATGCGGGCTTGATTACAGTTCTCAGATGGTTCCTTGTAGATATGGCAAATGAACTTTTCAGCATCTTCTGTGACCTTCTTTGATGGTGTCGGAAACTGCTGTTGTTGGATCTTTTCAACTGCTGTTGGTATATCCAACGTTGACGTATTGGATGGTTTGATGTCTCCAAGACCGCTTTCAGCAGATGGCCCCCTCTGCCAGGCAGCTAACTGAGTAGCGTGAAATGTATTTTTGCCATCTAGGGTAGAGTCATTGATGTCAATATTGTCGCCAGAAAAATGCACAAATCGTCCCGAAACCAGGTTGCTGGTAACAACTGCCCCAGTTTCTTGATCAAGCGCTTTCAGAGTGTTTTCAGCCATGGCAGTGTCATACCTAAGAACCCGGTTATAGCTGATTATGTGCCCAGCATTATGGAATAGCTCAACTAATTTCTTTGATCGAGTTGACTGGTGCAGCGTCATACCCATTCCAACGTGTTTAGGCGGTGCCTTCTTGTCTCCACATACACCATAGACCATGTCTTGTCCAATGCTAAGGACCCTTGTCTTCTTCACCCAACCAGTTTCAGACATCTCACTTTCGTCAAACTCAGCATCGACACTACTTTGGCCTCCAAGCAAGATATTCACAAACATGAGTACAGATGGTGGTACACTTGCCAACTCTGCTTTTTCGCTTACATCGCAACCTTCGAATGCAGGATGTGACATATCACTGCGGAGTTGCAGAGCAACGTGCACTAAAGACAGAAAATGATCATCCTGTTGTCTAAATATGGGAATATAGTCTGCACTGTTCTGACCGCACACCATTTCTGAAAGAGGTATGTGACTGAAATGTCGTGGAAGAAGCAAAGTTTGTTTCTCTGAAGGCGCCAAATTTCTTAGCACAAGAAATTCATAAATGTCCCCAATGCAATTCGACAAAGTTTCTTTAAAAGTCCCCAGTCTACTAAGATACGATGTAGGAATTGTGCCGTCGCACTCACTGGCTAACTCTTTGTACCTCTCGAACACTGCAGATAGTTCAAATACGTGCCCTTTCTCAGCAGAGTGACGCAGCTCTTGACACAACCATGATATCGCCATGTCTGCTGATTTGCTTTCAGTTTCCGCCCTTTTGACATCCCTAAAGAATTTACTAAGACAGTTAACATGGTAACATGCCTCAGCTGAGATTAAATCATTCTCATTTGCAGTACGGACTAAGATGTTATGTACAAATTTAGCTTTTTCCGTAATTTCATTACTCATTTTGAAGGTTGTGACACGACTTGTCTTCTGCTTCTTGTCAAAGTTCTGGCAGAACATACACAATGTCCAGTTCATCTTAGTAGTACTACTGCGTAAAAACGGACATGCTTCAGCTGAAACACTCTTTCTTTCAGGATCTTTTTCGTTTTTCGATTGTTCCTTGGCTAGCTTAGCATTTATTTTCCCCTTGTGTGTGTATGCAGAGTAACATAGCTTATGCCATTTAAGTTTGGGGAGACTTTCTGGAGGCTCTGCAAAGAGAGTCGAAAGCCTGTCCACGGCTGATCGAAATTCATAGTGTCTAAGTTTGCATCGGAGCTCGGTCGCCTCTCTGATGGCAGCAATACCCTGGTTTGTCTGGTTGAAAATCGTATCTTTGACCTGGCTAGTTCCCTGACAAATGATACAAAGTTCAAACGACACATCCTCACGCTGTCGCTTGAGGCTGGCAATAGGTTCCATGGTTGGCCTGAGGGGAGAAACAGAAACCAAACTAAGCACCAGGCACGCATGTTCTGACCATGAAAACTACAACGTTGTATGATATACTGCAACAGCCCTTAAATGATCGAATAAGCGCAGGCAGTGTTGGCCCGGGTTTTAATCTTATTCTCAAAGACACAAAGTAAAGCTTCTTCAAGACAAAACATCTAACCGATATCACTAATTCATTAGTGGTAGATGCATTAGGCACTCATCGTCAATGCCCATGCCCTGCCTGTCTTTTTGCTACTGTTAGGTAAATGTACATGTATGTAGGCCTGCCTATGATGTGAGATGTCAAGCATACATTACACATTTGTATGTACATGTATCTCACCAAAGAAGAATGCATTCCTTTACTTTCATTTGATTTTATATTTCATTTTTTAACAATCTTAAAAAGACCCTTACCTGTACTCCTGAAATGTTTAATGCCTGATGCCTAGGGTACGAACTAGATGGCTTATGCTAGGCTATTAGATTCATTCTTCATCATAAAGGGTCTATTGAAGAACACCCTGCTCTGTCTGAATGGAAATGATTTGACAAACATGGAAAATGCATTGGGGTCAGAAAGATGAAGCCACTTTCACTGTTGAGTGAAAGGGATGGTTTCAAGTGCAAGTAACTGTTACGTCATTGCAAGACTTTCGCACTCATTGACCTTTGACCTATGTTGTTTACCGGTGACATTTAGATTCTGTCTTTATAAAATCTATCTCTAGACCATCAATAGGAGCATAAAAACTCTGCCCCATTGTGCATTTAGAGGTTAAACTGCAAGCAAATTACGCAAAAACTAATTGTCGCCCCTTACAGAGATAAAGGCAAATGAGCATAGATGTGTCCTCACGTTTTCCTTTAAAAATAAGATTTTGAAAAGCTTTAGCAACCTTACTAGACAAAATATTGTAAAATAATTGAAATGTACAGATAGGGGATGTAAAATAAAGCATTTTTTCAAAAAAATTGAATTTTGCACTCATTGACCTTTGACCTTGATTAGTGACCTAATTACGCATTTTTGGGCTTGGCAAACAACAGATTCATATTCAGCATGAAAAACTACCCCAGAAAAAGTGGTTTGTTTGCTTTTACTCAAAAATGCCTCAATCATTCTATGAAGGCACATTTTCAGATTTTTTGACTAGGCTAACTCGACATATAAAAAAATACTTCCTGCCACTTTCAGTCGAACAGCAGGCCTAGCCAGGCGGGTTGTGAAAAGAAGAACTAGTCGTAGTCGTAGTATTGTGCAGGATGGAAAGATCTCAGCTGAAGACAGCCCCACAGCTTAGACAGCGCTGCTCCCGCAAAGCAAGGCACATAATGATGCCAATTGGGAAGAGCAGGAGAGCGCAGCAGATACCTGGCCACGTGTACACATCTTTGAGAATCCCAATCCTACAAAGGAAGTTGGGAGGGGTTTGACAGATTATGTAAACAAACTATTATGTTTATATAACTTGTAAAAAGTAACGCTTTTGTTCTTAACAGGTCAAAAACAAGGATTTTCTTTAAAGTATCAAAAATACTTGGTGGTAATTGAAATTTAAAATTTTTATACAACAAACAACAACAGCCATTTTAAGGCCATTTTCCCTGCTAGAGCAATTTTTTTTGGAGTAATTAAATGTTGAAGGCTTGTATACGAGTAGATAGTTTGTAAAAACTAGAGGTTCCAGGGAACCTGAACTCAACTGGTCTATATCAATAGGGTTAGAATATGCATAATAGAACCACGAACTATATAGTTTATATGTGCTAAAAATATATGACAAAAATTGATTTTTCAATATGGCCACCCTGCCACGCCCATATGCAATCCCAAACTAGTTTATGTCTTAAAGATGCTGCATAACAAGTTTCATCAAATTTGATCAATATTTGTGACTTTTAGAGCGTAGACGTCGAATTGTTTACAGACGACAGACAGACAGACGTCAGACGGACGACGGACACTGGGTGTCGACAAAAACTCAGCTGGACATAGTCCAGTTGAGTTTAAAATGTTTAACTTCTCATTAAGTCAGAGAAACTTATGAATCACGAGCGAGAGAGTCGTATATCAGACGAGTGCCATAAACCATTGTTGTTTACTGTGCCCATCTTTGTTTGAAAGGCCGTGGGTCAGTGAGGAGTCTGATCCAATTTTGGATTTTCTCAAATAATATCTGAAGTGTGGTAATTGTACACATTTTGTGCTCCAATCATATCAAGAATCTTCTCTCAATATAATGGAGCTAATGGTGCTCTGTTTATAAAACTTCAAAATGAAAACTTCAAAATTGACTACTTGGTGTTTTACATCACAACAAGTACAAAAAGTTTTAATTAAAACAAAAGCCGCGTCGATGTTACACAATGCCTAGATGCAGCTGTGCCTATGACGTCGATGTTATAGGCACAGGACATTCCTATTGATTCGATTACTTGATGTTATTTTTGTGCAAAGTGAAAATATATCTCGGCAATTTCCCGTGTGTGGCGACGAATTTTTAATATATCTCGGCATTTTCCCGTCTGTTATTTCAGGCGGTGTATGACTGACCATGCCGCGATTTAAAAAATATATATCTCGGCAATTTCCCGTGTGTGGCGACACGTGAACGAAGCTATGCTCCTCTCTCCACATTATTGTGACGACGTATAAATTAAATATTTCATCGTGACGATTGTCATCAAATGGACGAATTTTTAATATATCTCGGCATTTTCCTGTCTGTTATTTCAGGCGGTGTATGACTGACCATGCCGCGATTTTAAAAATAAATATCTCGGCAATTTCCCGTATGTGGCGACACGTGAACGAAGCTATGCTCCTCTCTCCACATTATTGTGATGACGTATAAATTAAATATTTCATCGTGACGATTGTCATCAAATGGACGAATTTTTAATATATCTCGGCATTTTCCCGTCTGTTATTTCAGGCGGTGTATGACTGACCATGCCGCGATTTAAAAAAAAAAATATATATCTCGGCATTTTCCCACGGAGGTATATAATAAACTGGAGAGCCAATGACGGCTGTCGGCTGAAGCTAGCGGAAGTTGCTTGGCGGCCATATTGGGAAGCCGATTGTGTCTGCGTCCGTGTTTGATCTCACAATCAGCTGATCTCACAATTTCTGATTCATTTTGGATGCTTACCGACTGTAAGGAGTCTTATTTGTGAACGCGCTGTTTCAAAATGCCACAGTGTGTTGCATTTGACTGCACAAATACCTCAGGGAAGGCCTCCACATGCACATTTCACAAGTAAGTGACAAACCGCGATCGCGGGTGTTCTGCTTTTTCAGTTTTTGGCGTGGTCACGGTGGTGGGGCTAGGTAATTAAGTTTCAATGAAGTTTCAATGAAGTTTGAACACTGTGTTTGAATTTGATGATGTTAGACCACGCGCAGGGTGTGCAATACGACACAGATCTCAAATATAACTGTATTGTGTATTCACTAGGGCTATGTGAGTATGTCAGACTGATGTCTGATTGACTCATTCATTGATTCAGATTGAAGTATCGAGATTGACTCGTCAGCTCGTGATCATTGTCAAGTGATTTGATTTGTGATGAGCTTCACTTAATTGTCCAGTCTACTACTGTCAGGGTTTCCATGCCCTCCTGTGTCACTCGTGAGCAGAAAGAGCAAATGGGGGTTACTTGTGGAAGGTACGAAAGTCCGACACATGGCAAACATTAGCAGATGAAGTTGTATTTAACTATACATATGAAACTCAAAATATTATTTTGATATGGAGTCGTTTTGACTCGGATGTTTTGACTGCCCTCTGAGGTTTTGACCCGCAACCACATTTTGTGACCACAATGTATTTTGTTTCAAGGTTTCCAAAGGATAAGGACTTGTGCTCTCGATGGACATCTGCCCTGAGAAGGGAGTCCTTCTACCCCACCCCAGGCACCACAGTTCTGTGCAGTGATCACTTCAATGAGAGTGACTTCGACAGGACTGGTCAAACCGTCCGACTGAAGCCGAAGTCCGTCCGACTGAAGCCGATAAGCGCCTCTTGATGCGACATGACATCAAGTCTGCAAGTGGGAACTGTTCTGCACAGGACTCAACCAGAATCCTGAATGCGGCTTCCTTCAAGTGCGTTGCAAAGCAGGCTGTGCCTGACGAGAGTCACGACATGTTGGTGGCCAGACGATACGACCTGGAGTTGAGATCGCCGGCAAAAGAGGACCACGACTATGCGGATATTCCAAATTTTGAGCAACTTTCCATCTTTACAGAGTCATGTGTTGGCTATATTGCCCGCTATGTGGTGAGGATGGTGAGGAAGACTCTGAAGTGTAGCCAATGTCTTTCTGCATTGACCAGTAACAACGAAGAATGGCAAACCACACCAATGTACAGCCTGATTGTTACCAAGAACAGGGGTGGCCTCATAGTTCCCTCGCACAGTGTTGTTCGTGTCTGTGAGGCGACTGAACGCTGTGTCAAGAGGCTCCTGGCTGTAAGCAATGGCAAAATGCCTCGTGAAAGTGGGATAAGAGTGGCAATTTCCACTTCTGTCCTTTCTGAGGTCGGTCGGTCTACATTTGCTTCCTTGGATCGGCACATGTTTGACTGTGAGGCAGACAGCAACCATGTGTTTGCTTTAATACATTCTGTATCACAATCATACAGCAAGATACGTTTCCATCATGTTGTGAGAACACTCGATGATGACATGAAGGAAGAGCGCATCAGGAAAAAATATTGCAAACTGGTCCTGTTTGCTCACCAGTGAGGCAACACCAGAGCAAGCTGAAATATAAGAGCGACCTCATCTCTACATGGTGTGGGTGTGTTTTGTGGGTTAACTGTGAATTGTGTGGGTTAACTACATGACAGCGTTTCATGTCATTTATGTGACTGACTCACTGTTGATGTGTTGCTGACCCATGTCAGTGTAGAATAAACTCTGGTTATCATTATATCTGCGTGGTTTCTAACATCTCGGTAATAGAAACATACACATCTTAGTTACAATATAATGACTGAATTAAGTAACATCATATAACATGACAACAAATCAGATCTTTATATTGAGGAATATTATAGAACAAGCCAAAGAATGGCAAACGACGATGTACCTCAATTTTATAGATTTCTAGAAAGCTTTCGACTCCTTGCCCAGAGAAAGTCTGGGTCATAATGAAGAAATACAGCATACCTGGAAAATTAGTGAACCTTGTAAAAGCCCTTTACCAAGACTTTCAATGTGCGGTCGTCGACCAAGGTGAAACAACAGAATGGTTCAAGGTGAAGACAAGAGTTAAACAGGGGTGTAACATGTCAGGATTCTTATTCCTACTAGTGGGTGATTGGGTCATGAGAAGAACGATAAAGAACACCCAGCGGTAATTTTGGGCACTTTTTTTTCAAACAAGCTCTAAACCATTGGATTCCCCAGGAAAAATGCGTCTAGAACCAACTTCAAACTTAATGAACACCATTTCCTTAAAGAACGGGATTCTGAGCCCGAATATCAGTTCAAATATTAGTATTCTATATTAATTAAATAGTCGGCGGTCCTAAAATTCGCTCCAGCTGCATCATCAGTGCGCCACGCCTTTGCTTTGACAGGCTTACGATCGGCTTCCCAATATGGCCGCCAGACTATTTCCGGTGGCTTCACGGCGGCTAATGCTGCGAGGTGGCCAATTGGCTCTCCATATTATATACCTCCGTGCATTTTCCCATCTGTTATTTCGGGCGGTGTATGACTGACCATGCCGCGATTTAAAAAAAAAAAATCTCAATGGACTTGAAGTTACAGGCCTTTGAGAATTCATTTCGTTCTATAAAGGGCAACTTTCATCGGATTTTCTTCCCGTTTTTTTTCAACCGAGTCTAAAACTATGTTAGCGACTGTGAAAAATGAAATGATATATCGAATTTGATTTGAAATAAAACTGTGTGAGAGAGGAAGACACCACGGGCCTACAAAACAGGCCTCAAAGCTATGCGAGTTAATAAAATGGTGGATATTTGTTTATATGAAGCCTCTCCCAAAATGGGTGGAGCTATGGTTCCCAGAATGGGTGGAGCTTTGAGGTTTTGTCTTCTCTGCAAGAACAACAAGAAGAAGAAGAAGAACAAGAAGAAGAAGAACAACAACAACAACAGAGGGCACTCTATGAGCAGCGTCTGCGACGCGGCTAAAACCGTTAGTGTTGTCCAGCAAGGCAAAATTTGGTTATAGTATTTTCCAAAAATAATTTCAGACGTACAGTGCATTCCAGAAAATATTTTGTAGAAATTTTATTTTTGTTGCATTTAATATCACAAAAGCATTTTACAGTATGGTCCAGAAAGGTCAAATATGGTTACAGTATATCCCAATTTATTTTCCAACTGTCCAATGGGTTCCAGAAGAAAGTATCACTTTGTGGACAAATTACCACTTTAAATTGCCCACCGAATGTGGGCCGAGATTGGCACTCCCGCCCGGAGGACATTACACCCTACCCAGCATCGGCACTGCCAGGAGGGCGGCACTGCCAGGAGCGTGGGAATGCCAATGCCAGGAGGGTGCAATATTGCTATAATTCACCAAATGTCCGTCCGTCTGTCCATTCGAAGGTACCGTAAAAACTGCTGAACCGATCGCAAAGATATTTTGGGTGGGTAATCCTGGGATCTCCAGGAGTAAAATAGGCTATTTAGTTTTCCCAATTTCAGCTTCAGTCTCCAGCATTCTCAGGTTTGGACTACCGCATAACATTCGCGTTCGCATAACGTTCATTGTGACGACGTTCTCATTGTGACGATGTTGTTTTCCCAGGTGCCGCACGAACGGCTGCGCCGATCGCTGCACAGCTGCACCGATCGGACTCGGTGACTTCGGACAAAGACCTTTTATAAGGACACGGGTTGAATCCCTGCTTGAGAGAATTCCAACCCCCTCGCCACCATCACGGCCGTCTCTCCAACTTACAATCCCACAGGATATGCAGAAAGGACGGCCCAAAACCAATATAAACATCATTCGTATATAAACACCATTAAAAGTAAATAATGACCTCGGCCAAAGTTCAAACGACATTTAATCTCGACATGAGAATTCCACATAGCTATTTGGGCGGTGTATACGCTAACAGATCGCTGTCTCCATCAATCTTGCCAAGGCCGTAACAGCTATCACCTCAAAATCCTTTTAACTGTTGATTTGGTACAGTTACACGTATCGGGAATTTGGTACATGTATCGGGAGTACATATGACATAGCGATTGTGATTGTGACAGCTGTGAGGCGTCTTTCGCTTCGCATCGCAGTGACGGTGAGCACCAATATGGCGGCTGTAAGATTAAAATCTGGCTTCAAGCCCCCTCACCACCCAAAGCCTTCAACCTGACATATTAACACGCTCCTCCCCCTTCATTCCCGTTCTTCAAAGCAAAGCGGTAAAAATTGTATCGCCATTATATATGACGAGCAACGGTACCCGCCCTAAGGGCGGGGCTTCAATTGGGAGGCGCGATTAATTTTAACATCCGTTAAATATCACACGCAAATCATCAAAATCTAAACAGTATTTTTAGAATTTCAATTTTAAAAAACCACATCACTGTGATTTGATGATTTGTGTGTGATATGATTTAACGGATGTTTATATGAATCGTTTAAAATAATAAAAAGCTTTCAATTTCTGACATTTTGCCTTTTCATTTGGGCCTCCCAATTGAAGCCCCGCCCGTAGGGCGGGTACCGTTGCTTGTACTACAAATTCTAAACTTTCTACCCCCTCATATCTGGTCTTGCATCCGATGCTCTTCCCATGCTTTGTCACCCCTCCCTTTCCTCCAGGTTTCTGCGGGGCTCACATGGTCCACCATCACCATCCTTTTGGCAAAACTCCCGAAGTCCAAGATCACTGGTCACCTCCACTCATTTGTTCCTCTTTTTTTTCCACCTCTGGAATCAACTTCCACATCTTCTTCAATCTCGACTTTCTCTTAGAGGGTTCAGGCCAGCTGTTCATCATCATCTCATGTCCCCTATCGACAACCGTTATACAGTTGTGGCCAAAAATATTGGCACCCTTGCACTTTTTTCAAATAAAGGTTGAAATTGACAAAAGTATTTGGTCTCCACAATTCCTTTTCATTGTTAATATTACAGAACCTTTGTTTTTGATTCAGAACTTCATATATCCTTTTAAATCAGAAAATAAAAAGAAATGGCATTGACAAAATTATGGACACCCTCGACTTAATAATTGGTAGCACACAAAATAACTGCAGTCAAGCTCTTCCTGTATCCATGAATGAGCTTCCTACACCTCTCCACTGGCAGTCTGGCCCACTCTTCTTGTGCAAACTGCTCCAGTTCTCCCAGATTTGAAGGGTGCCTTCTCCCAACTGCTGTTTTCAGATCTCCCCACAAGTGTTTAATGAGATTTAGATCTGGGCTCATTGCTGGACACTTCAAAACAGTCCAGCGTTTTGTCTTGAACCATTCCTAGGTGTTTTTTGAAATGTGTTTGGGGTCATTGTCCTGCTGCAAGACACATTTCCTTTGACGGAGACCTCGGACCTTTAGTTGTCATCTTGGCATTTGGCTTTTTTGCAATAACTTGTCACACCAGTCTTGGTTTGTTTTTGTTTTATCTGCAAAAGTGCTTAAAGTAAAAGCTTATTCTTAACAATAGTATCCAGAATTATATGGGATGGGTGTTCGTGCTCCAATGGAATGATTTGTTCATTATTTAAATTGTCAATCAAAAGTTTTTGTCCCTATTAATTACCAAGCGTGCAGGAAATAACACTGGCTGATACTGATCACTGATCAGCCGTGAAATGTTAGGCTTAGATGTATAAAAAATTGGAAGAAATATTTTTTGTTTATGGTTAACGTGGTTTATGGTTTAACCATAAACACTACAATGTGTTTTTTGAAATGTGTTTGGGGTCATTGTCCTGCTGCAAGACACATTACCTTTGACGGAGACCCAGCTTTCTGACACTGGGTTGAACATTGCGCTCCAAAATACCTTGGTAATCTCCTGATTTCATGATGCCATGCACACATTCAAGGCACCCAGTGATAGAGGCAGCACAGCAACCCCAAAACATCACTGAACCTCCTCCATGTTTGACTGGAGGGAAGGTGTTCTTTTCTATGAAGGCTTCATTTTGTTTTCTGTAAACAGATGATGTGTTTTACCAAAAAGCTCTAATTTGGTCTCATCTACCCACAGGACATTCTCCCAGAAGGATTTTGGCTTGTTCAGGTGTGTTTAGGACAACTCCAGTCGTGCTTTCTTATGTCTCTCTCTCAGCAGTGGGGTCCTCCTGGGTCTCCTTCAATAGAACCCCATTTCATTGAGTTGGCGACGGATGTTGTGAGTTGAAACTGTCGTACCTTGTGTCTGAAGGTCAGCTTGAATCTGTTTTGCAGTTGATCAAGGTGTTTTCTCCACCATTTGAACAATCCTTCGCTGCAATCTTCAATCAAGTTCTCTCTTGCGGCCACGTCCAGGGAGGTTGGCTACAGTACCATGGCCCTTAAACTTCCTGATAACATTGCGTACGGTGGACACAGGAACATCAAGGTCTCTGGAGATGGACTTGTAGCCTTGATATTGTCCAAAGTCCATGCTTGGCTACAATCTTGTCTCTGACCTCCTCAGACAATTCTCTGGTTTTTTTTCCTTTCTCCATGCTGCTTTTCTTTATTCAAACTGGTTAAATGAGTGATTTTAAAAAATATTGCAGGCACCTGGAACTCACCACAGAAGAGTTCAATTCCAAAGTAAAGGAGAATCACCTGCTTGAAATCTAATTATTTCTAACAACTTCTAAAATGTGCCAATAATATTGTCCAGGCCATTTCGTGATTTCTATATGGAATAAGCTAAGATTTGGTGATTTTTTCAGCTTTTTTTGTTTTGTTCCACTGCAAACCAAAGAAATACATCGGTGGATTACAAAATGTTTTTTAGTTTTAACAATTATCTGGAAGAAATGGTGCATTATTTGAAAAAAGTGCAAGGTGCCAATATTTTTGGCCGCAACTGTATTTTCTGCCACCCCATTCCAAGTTTGCAGTTTTTCTGTCCGATAGTTTGTGGCTGTATACATCATGTTCACACCCTCGTTCTTCCCCACATCCCTTATTTGTCCAAATCTCCCTATATTTACCCCTCATCCCTGTTGTTGGTGTTTTCCCCCCCATCTCTGTTATATCCTGATCCATTCTATTCTCTCGCTCCTCCATGAGCCTCCACTTTGTATTAAAAAAAAAAATGTTTGCAGGCTGAAATGGTTGAAAATGAAGAAGTTAGGTTGAAAATGCAGAAGGACGCAGCTAAACCTTCCTTTCACATCACAGTCAGAGATGCCCTTCCCTGAGCTCTACGCAGGCCTGTGTTTAAGGTATCCGTTTTTAAATGGTCCTTGGTGTTGATGTGTGTCAATCCATAACAACTAATATTAGAGTAAAATAATATTGTGCAAATACCATATTCTCTACCTGCTTGAGAGTTGCATTACAAGGTCAAATGAGCCGACAACCAACGTACAGTGGTCTAGTACCTATACTAGTCGTACTAGTGGGGACCGAAAAGACGAATGTGGGAAACGATGACATCCCTCAGTACAAGCAACAATTCAATTATATTTCTCAATGTGAATACAATGTCCAGTTCATTCAAATTTCTCAGTCGTGTTCAGGACTCGGTTGCATTTCCTGACTCAGCGAAACGACAATGGATTTTATCAACTGAAATTGATAATTGTATATTTTTACTTAGATAAATGAGGTGTGGCTGATATTTAGAGTGTTAGCTTTTAGTCGGAGAAAAAGTTTACAAAATCCACAGTTTATCTTGTCTGCAGACGCATACCTACACTGGCCTTCACAGATACGTCAAACGAGTCAATCAGACATCTTCAAACCCCTAGAAAATCACCCTTGGCAGGACATATGGCTTGTCTTTACAATTCGATCAAGGATATGATCTTAAAACTAAACAACAACCTGAAACAAAAAATAAACCTTTCAATCTGAAAGGCAGGTAACACTACAAAAAGCTCCTATTGCAAGGCTTCTGTTAACACTGCACGTTGCCATTTAAAAGGATACATATGGGCATCGTATGAAAGCTTCACCTAAAGATAAGGAAAATGCATGGAATTTTGTTTTTTTCTTTTGACTCGTCTTGAGCTACAATACTCTGTTTTAAAGACCTTGAGAATCCATTCATGCTCCTCGTGTGTTGTGTTTGATTTCAGGTGAATATGTTGTCCTGTGATGTCGCAGAAAACCTCACCTGTAGCTTGTTCCATTTTTCCCTACAAGCTTTGGCTCAGGAATAAAGTGAGTAGTGAGGTGACGGAGATAAAACGACAACGAACTGAAAGTGGGGGCAGTGGGGCAACGGTTGCACATAAAAAGCAGGGGAAAGATGAACAGGAAAAGAAGAGAGAAGAGGGGAGGAAACATTAACCTGTAATACCCCGTTCTCACCTGAACGATTTTCTACGCGAATGCCATGCGACTACCAAATCGCACAGGGCATACGGGAGTCGCACGGCAGTCTGTTGATTATTCACACAGCTTGTAAGGGTGTCGTATGTAATCACTGGTAATTCGGACGGGTCGCATGCCCGTGCGAGTTTTTCAACTGTTGAAAATTTCCATACGGCTGTCGCACGTTTCGCATAGTTCGCATTGGTCGCATCGGGGATTTACGGCAGTCGTACGACAGTCTGATAAGTCGCACGGGAGTCTGAGGAGAGTCGCACGGCTCGCCATCAGACTGGCTCGCCGTGCGACTCCCAGCAGACCCCGTGCGACTCCCGTGCGACATCCATCAGACTGCCGTGCAACTGCCGTGCAACCTGTGCGAATCTCATGAGAGCCCAGTGCGACTGCCATCAGACTGTTGTACAAGCTGTAGGAATCTCATGCAAGTGCGGTGCGACCCCATGCGAGCGCAGTGCTACTGCCGTCCAACCTGGGCGGATCTCACAAACAAACATATAAAAAGCGGCCTCAGCGGCCGCAAAATCATTCGCTACCTGATGTTCAAGCTGTCCACATCAAGATGGAAGACAACCAGAGAAGACTGAGAAGACTGAGGCTGCTGGGGCTCCTGGCAGCACTGCAAGCAGATGATGTGTGCAACAACCTACTGATGGCCCAGGTGCTGGCACAGAGATGAAGAAGAAGACGGCAGAGGCGGGCCAAGCGCTACCAGACCAGGCCATGGCTGCTGTGAAGGCACCTCCATGGCCAATACGAGCAACTGATGGTGGAGCTGCGGGAAGAAGACGTGTCAGCCTTCCGCAACTTCGTGCGCGTCAAGCCCCGCATGTTCCAGGAGCTGCTCGACTGGCTGGGAAGAATAAGAAGGCTGGAGAAGGCTGGAGAAGCCGGAGAAGAAGGAAGAAGGCTGGAGGCTGGAGAAGAAGGACACGTGGTGTAGGAAGGCACTCGTCCCTGGTCTCAAGCTGGCCATCACCCTGAGGCATCTGGTGACCGGCGACAGCTACAAGTCGCTGATGTTCTCATTCAGAGTGGCCCACAACACCATCAGCAACATAATCATCGAGGTCTGGGAGGCAATCCTGGCCAAGTACGCCGACGAGGTCATCTCCACCCCCTCAACACCAGAAGCCTGGATGGAGATCGCTGAGATGTTTGGCCGCAGATGGAACTTCCATCACGCCCTGGGTGCTCTCGACGGCAAGCACATCCACATCCGGTGTCCAGCCAACGCAGGCTCGCTGTACTACAACTACAAAGGCTATCACTCCGTGGTGCTCATGGCCTTGGTTGACGCAGACTACAAGTTCGTGTGGGTGAGCTGCGGTGCCAACGGCTCTGCATCCGACGCCCAACTGTGGAACCAGTGCGAACTGAAGACGGCCATCGAAGACAAGCAGATCGGCTTCCCAGATGCAGAGCCTCTTTCTGGAGATGACCAAGACACGCCGCTCTTCTTCATCGGCGATGATGCGTTCGCCCTCAAGACCTGGATGATGAAGCCCTTCTCGCGAAGAAACGTGTCCGATGATGAGCGCATCTTCAACTACCATCTTTTGAGGGCGAGAAGAACCGTCGAGAACGCCTTCGGCATCCTCGCCAACCGGTTCATGTGTCTGCTCACCACTCTCCACCAGAAGCCCGACACAATGGTTGCCTGCTGCAGCCTCCACAACCGCATGCGGCTGCGCTGCCCGACGCTCCGCAACGTGGTGGTCGACCAGGAAGACGAGGCCCACCAAGTGGTCCGTGGCGCCTGGAGGGACGATGCCCGACTCAACGACCTGGAGGCCATGGGGCCCGGCAACCTGAGCATGAAGGCAGCAAAGAGGCAGCGACTCTACCTGAAGCAATATTACAACAACCCAGTCAGTGCGGTGCCATGGCAGAACGGCATGATCTGAAGAAATCTTCATTGCTCGGGGGTCAAACCCCGGGCGCACTCGAAGATCAAACGGCCCTTTTCAGGGCCACCCACACTATCGCAAAAGGTTCAAACTTTGCAATGCTATGCTATAACAAGATAATAAAAGTCCAATGGCCCATAGTCCCAAATAACTCACATATAGTCACATGAAAAAGTAAGTACACCCCATGTAAAGTTTGACGTTTTCAACAGATTTCAACGTACAGCTATTTAATCTTCATTTCAACAATATTGTTGCGGTTTTGAGAACCCACACAGGTAACATCATTAAAGGTTAAAGGTTGCACCCCATAGATAGGCCACATGCAACACGTAGGTCACCTTAGGACGGTAGTTATTTCTTAGTATGTGTTTAGGATAAGGCCATTCCCAATAGTTGCATCTGCGTTGCCTAAAACAAATAAGAGTAGGCCCCCCATCCATTTTGCAGCCTCCCTTCCATCGACGCCATTAGGCGCTAGCCAGTCTTTACATCGCCCTCACCCTTTAGGTTGCCAGCAGCCGTCGCGACCTCGTTGGGCTTCTGCTCAAACCAGCCCAAAGGCCACGAGGTAAGGCCCGAAAAGGGGGCGGAGCGCAAGGGTGGAGGTGCGGCCACGTCAAGCAGCCATCAAGGCGGAGCCGGTAAGCCCTCACCAGCTAACCAGGGCTCGAGGGAGATCGCTTGACAGGGTGTGGCTAGAGATTCGAGAGGGTTCGCTGGGCATGGCAATATAACCCCTTGCGCAAGGCCCCCACCTCAGTTATGAGGGGAGAGAGAGGGCTTGAACATTGTACCGGAGTTGTGAGAACGGACACAACTGTGATGATTGTGAACAAGTTATGAGCGGGGAGAGGGAGGAGCTTGACCTGATCGGAGTTGAGTAGTCACGAGAGGGAGAGACGCGCTGTAGCAACCAGCTTTACAAAGGGCGGGCGCGCGGCACAGTCCAACAGTGCCGCGGCAACAGTCCTCTGCAGCGTGAGAAGGACGTTGGTGAAGGGCGCTGGATCGATCATAGTAATACCGGGCGCGCATGTAAAGGCGCCGGTACACGTATTACGTACGCCGTCTGATCGCCAGCCTACCTATCCCCTGCTATATAATTGTTCGTATCGCGCCTACGCCACGGGGAGAGCCGCCTGCCGTATCCTACCATCTGCATGGTACGAGTCGGGGACCGGACGAGCTGTGGACCCTTGGACCCTCAAACCGACCATATTCAAACCCCGTGTGAGTGACCCTGAGAGTGAGTCTGAGAGTGAACGGGCCCGTGTCCAGGTAATAAGTTAAGACTGTTATTAAGGCTGCCCTGTGTATCTGTTTCTTCCTCTTCATTGTACATTCTTTCTTTCTTTTCCTCTTCTAATTGTACAAAGTGTTAATAAATTACCTGTTCTTCCTGGTTTCCTCTCAATTCGACCGTATCAGTCTTTTCTCAATTGGGTAAGCGTGGCACGATTAGTAACCGCTTAGAATCGGGTTTAGTACCTGCTAACGGCCCGAATCGCGGCTCGCTTCGCTCGGCGTGTCCACTAATGCCGTGGTTTGGGCAGGAGTTATTTCCTCGTTTCCGGTCAGCGTTAGTACTTAGGTAATAGGACCAAATTCGACCAACAACCCTATTTAACGCTGCCCGGGAAGGACGCTATAGCCTCCCGGATCGCGTCGCCCAGATAAAAGGACAAGGGGATTAATCCCCCCTTGATAAGGGGTAGGCCGACGTTGGAGATCCGCAACAATATTGATAGATAAAGGTGATATAATATAACATATATCATGAAACATTTACATTTTGGAGTCCATTGTATAATTTAAATAAACATAAATGCAAATTTTGCATGTGGAAAAAGTAAGTACACCCCTACATTTATCACTACTTCAAATACCTAAAATTAGAATCAGGTGCACCAGCTCAGGTGCAAATGATTAGAACATTGTTAGAGAGGATCTTGGAGGCACCTGTTTTATTTAAACCTCAGACATTTAGTTTGGTTTGCTCTTTGTTGTTGAAGTGTGTGGCGTCACCATTTCAAAAGAGCTCTCTGAGGCCTTCATAAAGAAGGTTATAGATGCCTATGAGTCTGGGAAGGGATTTTAAAAGATATCCAAACCATTTGAAATCAATCATTCGACTGTCCGGAAGATCATCTACAAGTGGAGAAGATTCCAAACAACTGCCAACTTGTTCAGGCCAGGCCGCCCCAGAAAGTTCAGCCCGAGAGCAGACCGCAAGAAGTTGAAAGAAGTCTCTAAGGACCCCAGAATGTCATCACGTGACCTACAGGTAGCTCTTGCCACTTTTGATGTCAAAGTGCACGAGTCTACCATTAGAAAGTGGCTGCACACATTTGATCTACATGGGAGTGTGGAAGTGTAACTCAGTGTAACTTATTGATTGGCACTGGTAACTTATTGATTAAGACTGGTAACGAAGCAGATACATTTTACCTGCAACCTCTGTGAAAGACGAGTTCGTAAATGAGTGTCAGGAATGTACCCGAACATGGTAATCTCTTGTCCACCTGGTCACAGCCCCAGGCTGGAGCACCCCCCCTATCGTTTGGTAAACGGAACTCGCAGCAGGAGGGGAGCGAGCTGATGCCAGGACTCGGTGCATGCATGACCTCGGGGCATTAGCGGAGAAAGGATTAACATTCAGCGGACAGGGGATTAACTCCAGTTTGTCCATATAAACCAGAGCAAACGTTGAGTCAGGAGACTTGCCACGATAACTCCTGCTCGACGGAGCGAACGAGCGCCCATCATCAGAACCTCTGCCCGACGGGAATGGCGGAGGAACATCGGCCGAACGAGAAGGACCATGCGGATAGAGTGACCTGGTCTATTGAGTTAAACGGTAGTTATTTGGTATTGGAATGAAAGTGAACAACCAGTTAATAAACCAGACCTTTTGTAAAACCTGTGTCCGGTCATTGGAGTCTTGAGTCTCCCCCACTACTTCCCCTACAATTTGGAGGCACCGCTGACATCAACTGGACACAAACAAGTCTTTAAAAGGTGAGTGTGTCTTGTTTTGTCCAGTATGATTTACGAACTTGGGAATAATTTTGTACATACATGGTGGAGGAGGTGGTCTGGGGCTTCCTTGCGCACCGATGCCGCGATATAGGTGGCGTGATGAAGTCACGAATGGTACTTCGATAAACGATTGTAGCTATTATTCGTGTTTTTCTAAATGATTTCTGTAAATACATATTTTTTGCGCTGTCTAAATAAAATGCACCAGGTCGGCGCTGGTCATTAAGGGCCTTACTGTGACCTGGGAGCAAACGGAGCATGAGTGCACCATGCGACCATTTGCTTCCAAGTCGTGTAAGGCCGGTACACTCGTTTACACACCCGTACACGTGTAAAGTAGTTTTTTTTTTGCACTTGCTCAAAGCACGCGACTTGCTCGGCGTGCGACAGGGAGCCGGGAAATGGAATTATATTTATATATATATATTTTTACCTCATTCCAATTTATGGTATTGCGACAAAACGGCTTATATCTTTGGAACGACTGGTCGGATTTAGACAAATTAAACGGAATTGTGTAGGACGAAAGCCGTGGGTCCAAAGTTAAATAAAAAAAAAAAAAAAAAAAAAAAAAGGGGTGGAGGAGAGAATTTTTTTTTTTCAGTTTTCCCGCCATGTCTAAAACTCGTTCGATCAACAAATAAATTCATGACAGACAACCCCACCTCATGCCGGTCCAGAATTATTGTGAAAGATGGCGATTGGATGAAAATTGCATACCAACACTCCCTCACTGTCCCTCATTGTCCCTCATGTCCATTCCGGCACCCTGTCTCTTGCTCCCGCTCCTTCTCCCTCCCCTCCCTCTAGTTCCCATTGGCGGACGTTTTGCGAGAAGCAAAGCGTTTTGCAGGAAGCTTCCAGGAAGCTTCCAGGAAGCAAAGCCAGGGCTGTTGCTTTTTGTGTATTTTCTCTGCGCCCCATGCTCGCAGATTTGGTTGGTACAAATATTTTATTGAAAGGTGAAAGATGCTTTTGTGGAAAAGCAATGGCAGACCACCCATTGTCACCACTTTCATGAGCTCAGAGAAATAAAAAATTCCAAATTCCACTCTGATGGCTCAATGGAAATAGGCAGCAGAATGAGAATCGGCAGACAATGGAACAGCTAGCGACGAGTGTTTGTGAGTAACAACCACCCTCTGGTCGAGGCTCATAGGAGGGGTGATGCTTACTGATTCGGCACGCTTACAATAGATATTAATGGCGAAGGTTGTGGTTGGTTCGATTTTGCGAAATGGACGTTCTTTGAACGGGTTAAATGAGAATTTTCATATTGGATGTTAAAGCAACGAAGAGTTTTGTGGGATTATGGGGTCATATCGCGACATCATGGGAAAGCTGGTGTTAATGGTGGGATGTCAGAGGTAATGGTGTGGTTTAATGTTCACACTGTTTTGGAAAATAATGCTCGATGCAACATGATCCTAAAAAGAACCCATCCCTACATCTAAGGATCAGGAAGGGAAGGAATGGAAAATTTGAAGTATTAAAGTTACGGAACTCAAAATGTCTGGGTTTGGATGTAGTCATTAAAGGATTGAGTCATTCATTGGTTTGATGATGGTCCTAATATTTTGATAAATGTTTGATAATGGTCCTGGTAATTTTAGTCCTAGGAATAATATTGCTAGTGGTTTGTCTGAAGATTTTAATGGGATTTTAATGGGATTTTAATGGGATCGGATTTTTATATATATAAATTGAGGTAATATTGAGTTATGGAATTAATTGCTTTCAACAATGCAAAGGGTGACAAGATATGGGATTTTAATGGGATTTTAATGGGATTTTAATGGGATTTTAATGGGAGAGTGGGAACATTCAAATGTTGAGTTTTGCTAATGTTTCCACAACGTCGCTACAACGTTTCACTTTCGTTGTTTTTTTTTTTTTTTTTTTTTTTTTTTTTTGTATACAAGATCGAGGCTCGTGAAAGAGCTAACATTAATCACACAAAAAGACAAACCGACACACAAAACACAAAAAACAAGGGGAGCGGTAGACAAGATGGGGAGAGAGGGGGAAGGACACAAAAGAGAGGGGGAAGGACACAAACACAACATTTGAGAGCAGGGACATCGGGAGGACTTGGGGGGAGGTGGGAGAGGATTAAAACATATGAACACTGCAAGGACTCTGGGGTGAATTACCGGGGGTAGAAAAGATCAAGGTTTTCGATGGGGGAAGATAAGAGATGGTGGTGAACAGCTGTTTTAAAGACCTGGAGGGAGGAGTGGGATTGAAGGGAGTGGGGGAGTTTGTTCCAGAGGCGGGAGAAAAGGGGAATGAAAGAGTGAAGGTGAGCAGAGAGCCTAGACTTTGGCAGTTTAACCAGAAGAGGGTTGCAGGCAGATCTTGTGCGACCTGAAGGAATATTGGGGGGACAGAGCACAGAGAGAGCTGGGGGAGCAAGGCCGGAGAGGAGTCGGTAGAAGACAGAAAGACCACCAACCTGCCTGCGGTGAGTGAGTGAAAGGCCCTCGGCGTTGACTACATCGCAGGAGATTCCAATGATTCTGAAAGCTTTGGCCTCAACAGCGTGAAGCCGAGCAAGGTGTGAGGCAGGAGCACCAGCCCAGAGGGGGGAACAGTATTCCATTGAGCTGCGGATGAAAGCCTTGTATGTGGTGAGGAGCTCAGGTGTGCCAAGGAAGGACTTCGCACGACGGAGGATGCCCAGTCGGCGACTGGCTTTGGAGGCCAGCTTGGAAATGTGGTTTTCCCAAGAAAGATCATGGCAGATAGTGAGACCCAAAAGCTTGAGCGACAGAACTTCTTGGAGAGGATTGTTGAGAAAGTAGATGGGAGGGTTGTCCAGTCGGTCCTTTCGGAGAGACATTGTAAGAGTGTGAGATTTGTCAGGATTGAAAGACATGTTCCACTTGTTTGACCAGTCTGTGATTTTGTCCAGGTCTGCAGAGAGTGAGGAGGCTGCAGACTGCCGATCTGAGGGATGAGGAATGGAGCGACAGAGAGTAGAGTCGTCAGCAAAGAGATAGAGACGTTTTGCTTGATAGAGACGTTTGTTGCAACGTTTTGCTCCAACGTTTTGGGAACATTCAAATGTTGAGTTTTGCTAACGTTTCCACAACGTCGCTACAACGTTTCACTTTCGTTGTTGCAACGTTTTGCTCCAACGTTTTGGGAACATTCAAATGTTGAGTTTTGCTAACGTTTCCACAACGTCGCTACAACGTTTCACTTTCGTTGTTGTAACGTTTTGCTCCAACGTTTTGGGAACATTCAAATGTTGTGTTTTGCTGACGTTTCCACAACGTCGCTACAACGTTTCACTTTCGTTGTTGCAACGTTTTGCTCCAACGTTTTGGGAACATTCAAATGTTGTGTTTTGCTGACGTTTCCACAACGTCGCTACAACGTTTCACTTTCGTTGTTGCAACGTTTTGCTCCAACGTTTTGGGAACATTCAAATGTTGAGTTTTGCTAACGTTTCCACAACGTCACTACAACGTTTCACTTTCGTTGTTGCAACGTTTTGCTCCAACGTTTTGGGAACATTCAAATGTTGTGTTTTGCTGACGTTTCCACAACGTCGCTACAACGTTTCACTTTCGTTGTTGCAACGTTTTGCTCCAACGTTTTGGGAACATTCAAATGTTGTGTTTTGCTGACGTTTCCACAACGTCGCTACAACGTTTCACTTTCGTTGTTGCAACGTTTTGCTCCAACGTTTTGGGGACACTCAAATGTTAAGTAAATCGGATAAGAATTCACGAGTTATTTAATTATTAGCGATTAATGAAGTACTTATTTAATTAATTACATTTCTTATTAAATTACAGTAATTACATTACAGTAATTACCTGAGGTAATTACAGTAATTACAGTTCCGGTAATTACAGTAATTACAGTAATCATTACAGTAATTGCAGTAATCTTATTACAGTAATTACATTACATTAACTCAGGCACCTTTTGAGTAAGGAAGCTGATATTTGGACATGACACTGACCGAGTGATGTGGCTGTCAAGGAAAATTTTGATTTATTGATTAATCATTTAATAAATTAACTCGTTGATTTATAAATGACTTATTTAATTAAAAGTCCTCAGAGATACATCTTCGGATGAAATACTTGCAGATTGGTTATGCTATGAGCCAATTGATTAAGGAAAATATTTTGTGATGGCCATATTGGCAATTTCGTGGCCATATTCGTGGCAACTCAGTTAGTGCCACTGCACCTTTAAAATGCATCCCTGCGTTCATTTTTCGATCGATTGAGTTGAAATTTTGAACAATCGGATCTGGACTGTCGTTGTTAACGACTCTAGCACGCACTCGTCCAATCAGGATGGAGCGGTATGGTCCCCGGATCATCACTGCCCGCAGTTTTTAATTAATTTTACTTTTTCTCTTGGTCATATAATTTTGAAGACATGCATGTCATGATAGAGGAAATGTTTGTTCTGTTGAACGGAATAAATGTTGTTTATTTGTGTGGGTGTGTATTTCTTGTGTATTTTGGATATATTTTCACGACTAATTCCAGTTAACATCCTGCAAAATTTGCTCGTTTGCTGGCCGAGTCGAAATTGCGTTGAGTTTCTATGGCATGCACCATTAAAAGCGCTGTGTAATGGTTGAGCTCCCTTTATTTCGTTTTGGTCATGCGGATGAGCAAACAAAGTGACAAATGCTGTGGCTGGAGCAGTAGAAGCGATGTTTTTTTTAATGGAAACGATGTAATGAGTAATTAAAAGTGGGAGGGGGCAACACCACGCATACCTCTTTTAAGGTGTGTATAAACCCTGGAATAAACGTGGGAGGGGGCAACACCACGCATACCTCTTTTAAGGTGTGTATAAACCCTGAAATATTTCAGCAATCAATACAATGCTGAAACTATATAAGTAATTTAATGAGTAACTTAATGAGTAATTTAATAAGTAATTTAATGAGTAATTTAATAAGTAATTTAATGAGTAATTTAATAAGTAATTTAATGAGTAACTTAATGAGTAATTTAATAAGTAATTTAATGAGTAATTTAATAAGTAATTTAATGAGTAATTTAATGAGTAATTTAATGAGTAATTTAATGAGTAATTTAATAAGTAATTTAATGAGTAATTTAATGAGTAATTTAATAAGTAATTTAATGAGTAATTTAATAAGTAATTTAATGAGTAATTTAATAAGTAACTTAATGAGGAATTTAATGAGGAATTTAATAAGTAATTTAATGAGTAATTTAATAATTTAATGAGTAATTTAATGAGTAATTTAATGAGTAATTTAATGAGTAATTTAAAAAGTAATTTAATGAGTAACTTAATGAGGAATTTAATGAGTAATTTAATAAGTAATTTAATGAGTAATTTAATAAGTAATTTAATGAGTAACTTAATGAGTAATTTAATAAGTAATTTAATGAGTAATTTAATAAGTAATTTAATGAGTAATTTAATGAGTAATTTAATGAGTAATTTAATGAGTAATTTAATGGGATTTTAATGAGTAATTTAATGAGTAATTTAATAAGTAATTTAATGAGTAATTTAATGAGTAATTTAATGAGTAATTTAATAAGTAATTTAATAAGTAACTTAATGAGGAATTTAATGAGGAATTTAATGAGGAATTAAAAGTGGGAGGGGGCAACACCACGCATACCTCTTTTAAGGTGTGTATAAACCCTGGAATAAACGTGGGAGGGGGCAACACCACGCATACCTCTTTTAAGGTGTGTATAAACCCTGGAATATTTCAGCAATCAATACGATGCTGAAATGATGTAATTTACTGTGTAAGAGGGTCGACCTTGGGTTTGTTTGGGTTTGTTGTTTATTTTTGTGGGTGTGTATTTTTGTGTATTTTGGATATATTTTCACGGCTAATTCCAGTTAACATCCTGCAAAATTTGCTCGTTTTCTGGCCGAGTCGAAATTGCGTTGAGTTCCTATGGCATGCGCCATTAAAAGCGCTGTGTAATGGTTGAGCTCCCTTTATTTCGTTTTGGTCACGCGGATGAGCAGACAAAATGACGAATGCTGCGGCTGGAGCAGTGGAAGCGATTTTTGAATTGTTCAATGATTATTCGATATTGTTATGACTTATTGTCAATAGGTATACTAAGTGGCCATGAGGTAGCCTGTTGCTATGTACAGTTTTATTCTATTGTTGATTATACCACATAGCTGTGGTGATAAAGGAAATGTTCGTTTTAAATAGATGATTTATGATATGACCATGACTATAAAATCATGATGATTATTATGAATGATATCATAGGGTTCAAATGCAGAATGATTGCATGAACTTGGGAAAGAACTTTCAAGCCCTATGGGATAAATTGGGTGTTACAAGTGATGGAGTTTCAAAATTTAGCATGATTGAAGGAATTTTACAGTCTTATTTCAGGAGTTTTACGAAATTTAAATTGCCAAGAGATTTTGGGTACTATTAAAGGAAAAATGATGAGATATTTTTCCCAAAGAACTTTAATATCTGCCATCCATTTTGGCTGTCTCACGAATGAAGGATGAGTTGCCTTTAGTGGTTGCAAAGAAAATTTGTGGAGACCAGGCAAAATGGGGAAATATGTCAGATATGACCCTAGGACAGGACGGTGATTCATCAATTGACATGAGGTACGAACCAGAGGTGACGACCGATGAGATTCGATCTCAGTCAATGGATGGACCTGTCCTGACATCATTGGGGAAAGGGCTTATGCAAGGAGTCATCCAAAATGATTAATTTGATTTATTGATGAATATTGATGAATTAATTGAAATTGAAGAATTGATTGAATTGTTGATTGATTGAATCTAATTGATTGAATTTAATTGAATAAGTTTAACTGAATAAATTTAACTGAATAAATTTAACTGAATAAATTGAACTGAATAAATTGAATTGAATATATTGATTGTTTGATTGATGAAAATGCGGTCTCAAGAAAGAAGCTTTGATATCTTTGCGAGATATTATCAATGTGGAGACAACCTGGGAAAATTGAGCAAGGTGGTGAGTTTATATACAGATATATATGTGCGGTTACCATTGTGTGATTTCCCCGTCAACAGAGCGGACACCTGAGGATTCACCAATTTCATACTGACCCTCTGGCTCATCTGCAAATACTGATCTGTGAGATTGGATTGTGCAAAAGCCACAGCTGAGGGAGATTCTCTGGAAATCACCATGTGAACAGGTGGAGAGATCCTTCCTGGAGGTACGAGTGAAGCTTTAGAGGAACCTGGAACAAGCTACAACACATCCAACGCTACTTTGATAAAAGGCAGAATGGGAAATGGAGCCTGCAAGAATACACAAGGACAACCAGAAATTCCACAAAAAGGTACTTGTACACATCATATGTACGACCGTTATGGTGCCGAAGCTATAAGGCAGGTCGAGAATTGGTATTTGTGGACAAAGGGACATGATGAGGAGTTTCCAAGAGATGGTACATTTGAGCGAAGTCGATTGGAAAGATTGGAACAAAGATTGAAAGCCAGGAAGAGACAGAATCTAACGGTAGACTGGCTTGCATTCCATCTTTGGGATGGTGAATCCAGACAACGGGAACAGCAAGAACGGATAACGGATCTAGAACTTAAAATAAAAAGGATACAGGATACAGTGGAGGAGACAAATGCACAACTGCCCTCGAAATTAGGAATGAAAGTGACAGTTGTCCCATCTGATTTCCAGTTGTCTCCCCAAAAAGGACGGTACAGAGAATTTTTTCGTGTTTCAGGAGATAACGAGAGATTGCAGTGGCAACTCAGGGATGTAGAGATGCAGCCCAGCAATACAAGTGCACAGGTGCACAGATCAGACAACGACAGAAACCGGTGTTTCAAGTGTGGAAAGATGGGACATTGGAGAAGAAGATGTCCGTATGTCAACAGGAAGACAAGTTAATAGGGTAAACCAAGATCAAGGGTACCAGTGCTGACCGATACCTCAGACAATGATTAGGCCTTCATTGCGACAAATCCCAAATGACGATTGGCCTCAACAAATTAGATTACTGGACAAACATGAATAACTGTCGATGATTCTTGGGTCTGAAAAGTTTTCGGAGCAAGAATTATTCATTTTTTCCTTTTGCTTGTAAGCAAATTAGTAATTAATTGATCACATGCCGAAATTGGATCTTTTATGTTGGGCACAAAATTTTAAATTTACAAAGTTGGAACAATTGCTTTGCAAATTTTTGAAACCAAGTGACAAGGGTCACATGATGATCAGGTGGGAATTTCGGACTAGTGTTCCGCATGATTGATAAGTCAGTGGTCGACTGACATGTAAATGGGTGTGTAGTCAAATTTGGATAAATTATTGTGGGAACTGAAAGGGTAATTTCAATGTGACATCATAGGGGTTTTCTAAGAATAAACTTTTTGGTCCATTTGTGTATTAGCATTTCTAAAATTGAAGGACAAATTTTATGAAATTGAAATAAAATTGACACCCATCTTGATCTGTAAATAATAGTTCCAACGCAAACAAATACGCATAATGCATGTGTGTGTGTATTTTTGTGTGTCAATGTTAGTGTTTTTTATTGTTTTGTGTATCAATCTTACAAGATTGTTGACACCGACAGTGTGCCTGTCTGGAAATGGATAGTTTTATGTGGATGGGATTGAATATGCAGAGAATCCGTAAAATAAAATAGAAATATAATTTGATTATGAACATTATCTCTTTTGTCAAGGGAGATGGAATATAAAGATTTGATGTGCTGGGTTATGAGCAGCCATTAATTAATAGTAAAATTGTGAGTAATTTGGGGATTCCATTTTTGATAGAATTTATATGAGAATAACAGCTATTTATGGATATGAGCTTCATAAAAAGAAATGAGGGAGTACAAAATTAGCCAAATTTGGGAGAGGTCTTACACTGACTTCCCAGAATACTCTGCTCACGGATTTATATATATATATATATATATATATATATATATATATATATATATAAAAACTTGAATTTTATCAGCATATAAATTGTGCTGTATGTATGGATGTGTATTAGGCATAGATGATATGGGAAAATAGTAAAGAAAATCTTGCTGATTTGAACTATTGTGAGTTTTAAAACGGAATGCATTGTGAATCTTAAACCAAGGGGCAGACATGAACGCGCTGTTACGTTATTTATACTCAGAACGCGATGTCACGTGCACCTGCAACATATTTGTTAAACTCGCACACCTATATTGGCATACTGGTGTCAGTAGTACTCACTGGGTGCATAGAAATGGATGAGCAACAGTTAAGGGGGTTTAAAATAAAAACACTTACTTGGATATTTTCTACAAAAGTATGGGTTTCAATAAGTGGTAGCTGTACACATGGGATTCATCAAATTAAGTTTTGGAGTTCAAACAAAGTCACTGGTTAACAGATGGGAATGGATAGTAAATAAATTATTCGATGCTGGGTAAATGAAGTGAGATATTACAAAGACTTATGAGAGCTATTGTTCTGCCTTACAGCAGTGGAAAATTATTGGGAAAAATTAGATCCAACATAATGAATCTATAAAAGAATGTGATAGGGATAATATCCTCAATTTGTACTAATTATTTGATTGTGGGTAAAGGAATTAAGTTATCGTAGTGGATTGTTAACAGCAGCCTGAAAATGTCCTGAGAGTGTGCATCCATGTAATCAGAAATCCCAGATTTGTTTTTACAAACAACATTTTGGTAGAGGTCTTGTGTGGACGAACACTTCCTTGGTAGATAAAAAACGGTACTGCATGCTGGCAGCCACTTTTGCGGCCAGTTAGGCCAAACAAATTGAGAGGAAATTGTAGTTAAATACGTAAGTTACACATGGCTATTGGAAAAAAAAAAAAAAGGAAATTTGTTGAGATGGGAAACATTTTTCGAAGGTTTATTAAAGTGTTATAATATGACATGTGGCAAGGCAAACTATTGGATGGGAAAATTAGATCTGGCTATAGAATAAATTTATTGACCCCTTGAAGTTAATTCTTCGAATCATTGTTTCACTGGCATTTTTTGTTCAAATTGGAAATAGTTTGGTAGAGCTTTGGTTAAAACCTTTGGTTGCGGTATCTTGGAACGAAATGATAAACCATAGGAGATTGATAAGAATAGAAAAAAAATATGGACCCAAAATAGAACGTTGGATTCATGCCCCTCATTGCAAACAAGCACATGGGGCTAAGGTGGACGATCCCACAGAAAATAAGGCTGCACCTAGCAGCCCAGCAGAACATTCAGTGGCAGATAAATGATAGTCGTGATTTACAGTCATTTGAATTACATTTTAACACCCCTTGCATTGATAAACATTACATTTTCAACATGTGATATTCCTACTTGGGATAGTGACATTTATTTGCCTACATGACATACAATTACCTGCTGATATTAATACAACATGAGTGAAAAAAAATGTATCACAACTACACTCATGATCAGGGGATTGAGTTCAACCCCGGGAGATAGGGGGATCAGGGTAAGACAAATAATCTGATTTATGTTACATATTAAGGGATTTTCTTTATTTACCTTTTAGGAAGCTTGTTAGTTTGGTATATAATGTTGAATGTCATCGACATATAACTATGTCATAGGTATGAATATATACAAGGAGTAGCAGACTTGTTTGTTGGTTTAGTAGTTATATTGGCAATTGTTTTAGTGGTGGCTTGCTTGAAAGCCTTAGTGACGGTGTGTTTGAATAAGGTAACCAACAACACGATGATAACGCATGAAGTGACAAATGAGGAAAGAAATGTGGAACCAGAAAAGGAAGACTTTTATGGCGACATAAACAGTAGAATTAAGATAATGGCATAACGACAATGTTATGAGTTGTGTCAATCACAATATCAGTGAACTCATATCACCACGAGTGACACACTGTTAGAGAAAAAAAAAGGGGAAAAGAAAAAGTGGAGAGGAATTATGGTAATAATACATTATGCTTAATTTGTTGGTTTGGGAAAATTTTTGTTTGGAATTAGATATTCCTGTTTGTGATTGTAATCATATACAATTTATTTTCTTAGAGTAGTGCTAAAATACCTGCACAAGCTAATTTTTGAACTATATTAACCTGAAAGCAATTGTGGATGCTATTCTTAGTTTAGTAGTGAAATACATACCTGATTGAATATTATTTGTGTGACGCATATAAATGAATATAACTTTTTGAATGTTGTTAGGGAAAACAACAAATTGTTGAATGTGAAACTGTCGGAAGATATACATGATTATGCTGATTTCATGGTAAGATGTACCCTATCTGATTCAGTGTGTGTGGAAAGCAGATTCAGATGTGACTGAGCATAAGGATAAGACGAGATCACATTTTGAAGGGAGTGCTAACGGAATTGGGAAGAAGTTCGAGAAAGAAAATTTGTGGCTAAAAAATGAAGTTAATCGTGGCATACACCCTCTTTCTCAAAGAATGATGAAGACATTCTCCCGTGTAACTTGGAGATGAATGCTTACCTTCACCAAGGAAATTTATGTGACCATTTGCCTGGATCACACTGCAACATATGAAAGAAAGGCGATCACTTACTCTTGTTTGAAGGCTTCAAACATTCATCACATCAGAAGTTGCAGGACAACGACATTTTACCTGCAACCTCTGTGAAATGCGGGGACATATGTTATTACTTCACCAACTTCCGGGGAGCCAGCATGGAGCTGCAAACCAATGGCTGTGCCTTTTCACAACAGCTGTGCACGATTTTGCGGGCCACTCCTGGTATGGACCATGAATGACCTGAACACCATGGTCCCAACATCATTGTGGATGCATCCGGCATCCCTGTTCCACATCTTGCTGGCCAATCAACGTCACACCAATACTTGCTGCCCACTCATAATGAGGGAGGAGGCAAGTCGACTACAACTGGGCGAAGGCCTTGTTCAAGGAATCATTATGGTTCACAGCAAAAAAGTGGCAAGAATGCTACAAGGAGAGCAGGGTCAGTCTATGACTCCGCAATGTTACCACAACAGCGAAATCCTACACGAAGTAGTGCAGGAGCTATGAAGACATTAGGAGAAAATGTTTCATACCTGGATTCAAACACAAGTGATCAGCCCTTCCTTTCAAACAAAGTCAACATTTGTGTGGAGGCAAACGTTTTTTGCCAGATGGTGCAGATGCTTTACAAAACTTGAAAATGAAGTGAAATTGTTGTATCTTGGTGATGGTGAAGTGTTGTTTTGAAAAGATATTTGTGATGCAAATGCAATAGATTGAACAATATGGAAGGAGTCAATGACCAACGAGATGTTTTGTGATTCTTGCAGGATGACGGTGTATGCCTAAGGGAATTTGATTACCAAAGTTATGATTATTTACTTATACTTGTAATGATGTTTACTTGTAGTGATTGACTGTTTACTTATATTGATGTTTAGATTAATGGTTAATATAAACAAAAACAAAAAGATGAGGGAATTGTGGAAGTGTAACTCAGTGTAACTTATTGATTGGCACTGGTAACTTATTGATTAAGACTGGTAACGAAGCAGATACATTTTACCTGCAACCTCTGTGAAAGACGAGTTCGTAAATGAGTGTCAGGAATGTACCCGAACATGGTAATCTCTTGTCCACCTGGTCACAGCCCCAGGCTGGAGCACCCCCCTATCGTTTGGTAAACGGAACTCGCAGCAGGAGGGGAGCGAGCTGATGCCAGGACTCGGTGCATGCATGACCTCGGGGCATTAGCGGAGAAAGGATTAACATTCAGCGGACAGGGGATTAACTCCAGTTTGTCCATATAAACCAGAGCAAACGTTGAGTCAGGAGACTTGCCACGATAACTCCTGCTCGACGGAGCGAACGAGCGCCCATCATCAGAACCTCTGCCCGACGGGAATGGCGGAGGAACATCGGCCGAACGAGAAGGACCATGCGGATAGAGTGACCTGGTCTATTGAGTTAAACGGTAGTTATTTGGTATTGGAATGAAAGTGAACAACCAGTTAATAAACCAGACCTTTTGTAAAACCTGTGTCCGGTCATTGGAGTCTTGAGTCTCCCCCACTACTTCCCCTACAGGAGGTATGCCAGGAGGAAACTTTTGCTGTCCAGAAAGAACATCAGGGCAAGACTAAAGTTTGCCAATGAACACCTAGGCAAAGACAAGCATTTCTGGAACAATGTGCTCTGGACAGACGAGTCAAACGTAGAGCTATTTGTCAGCAGTACCAGAAGACATGTTTGGCGAAATCCAAAGACAGCATTTGACCACAAGAACCTGATACCAACTGTATAGCATGGTGGTGGAAAGATTATGGTTTGGGGCAGCTTTGCTGCATCAGGGCCTGGGCAGCTCACCATCGTAGAATCCACTATGAATTCTTCATTGTACCAGAGGGTGCTTGAGTATAATGGGAGGCCATCTGTCGGAAAGTTGAAGCTCAACCGAAGGTGGACCTTGCAACATGACAATGACACTAAACATACCAGTAAATCCACGAAGGAATGGCTGAAAATAAAGAAATGGAGTGTTCTGGAATGGTCAAGTCAAAGCCCGGATCTAAATCCCATCGAGATGTTGTGGGGGTATTTGAAACAAGCTGTGCATGCAAGAAACCCGTCAAACATCGCACAGCTGAAAGAATTCTGCATGGAGGAGTGGGCAAAAATTTCTCCCAGTCGATGTCAGAGACTGGTAGACAGTTATAAGAAATGCCTACTAGAGGTTGTTTCTGCCAAAGGGGCCAATACCACCTATTAGAGCCAAGGGTGTACTTACTTTTTCCACATGCGAAATATGCATTTATGTTTATTTAAATTATACAATGGACTACAAAATGTAAATGTTTCATGATATTTGTTATATTATATCAACTTTATCTATCAATATTGTTGAAATGAAGATCAAATAGCTGTATGTTGAAATATGTTGAAACAGTCAAAACTTTACATGGGGTGTACTTACTTTTTCACGTGACTATATATATATATATATATATATATATATATATATATATATATATATATATATATATATATATATTGTTACGGACACGACTTAAGATGTTGCTTGACCGAGCGGAATGGCCGCCGTGTTCGCACAGTTTACCCGATTACCCCCAACTCACCCGATTCCACCCGACGTTGACCAAATCGCGCTATGCTAAATCAATGAAGGAAAGGACACAACGGCTGGGATAAATGAAACGACACAAGGGGGTACAGTTCTCAAGACCTCCGGAGGAGGATATAATTGGTGGTGCAGAAAAGGGGTAGATTACAAGGTAAGAGGTAAAGCACAGAAAAGATGGGCACTTAGTTACAGTCTTATCTTATCCCCGACAGACCACAGACAAACGGAACAAGACTGACTTACACAGGGATTGATGGCAAGGAAGGACAGGCAGTCGATAGCACAAGGTGCACCTTGGCTCAGGGGCAGAATCAACACGGTCCGGTCCAGAGATGCGGGGAGGTATTGTAGCGCTCGGACGTGGCCTCTTCTCTCTCCAAGCTGAGGGCGCATCTGACGTCACCTCCCTCTTCCTGCGCATGCTCAGCGGGGAGTGACACGCCCTCGGCTCGTTGGCTCCGCCCCAGATGGAATCGGTCCGCCGCTTCTATTGGGTGCGGGGGGTTACCGGGCTCCGCCCTTGACGAGGAGCTGACAGCGAGCCCCTACGTGGTAACCCCGTTGGAGCACATGTTCGATGGCGGCTAACCAAGCCGGAGTGAGGACGCGCACTCCCCGCGCCGCCGCCGTTGTTGTTGCTGTTGTTGTTGTTGTTGTTGCTGAACCGTGAGGAAGAGCTGTGGGGAGGTATTGGGAGGTCCTACACTTCCTAACGGTGCCATACAATCACATTCTGGTGCAACGAAGAGTCAGAATTAATGGAAACGAGTCCTTAACTGACATAGACTAAGAATAACTAGCAAGATGTCCTATAGTTGTCTACGTGAGATGCGGTGGACCTGGATGCGACATTTAATGGGGGAAATAGGGGAAGGTCGGGTCTACAGAGTGTTGTTTACAGAAAATGGGACTAGGGAATGGGGGATTGGGGATAGTTGGGAAGTATTGGGGAAATAGGGGAATATTTACAAGCGGATATGGATGGAGGCCAATCTCATATCCGCAACATTGCACCCTTCTCTACCTCGGGGCGTCCCGACCCGATAAATTTTTACCTACTTTAGTGTGGCACTCAGATGTAGTTCCCTCTACTATTAACTCAACCCTGAGTGCGACAGTTTTACAGATATTCACAAATGAGTAAATATGTCCCCCTGCGACGTTGCACCCTTCTCCTAACAGAAACACACCCACAGGATAACCGAATCGCGGAAAGAATCCTCAAACTAAACATACAGCCGGTAGGGAGCATCATTTATACAAGACTACACTGATATTTACACTACGATCCAGGACCTGTTCTTTGAGGAACACATGCAGATGTTATGCATAGAGAGAGAGCACGCATGCCAGCATCGATACACCAACCCACGAGTGCCCTGTGGCCCTACGGCCTTTAATAATGTGCAGAGCACCCCATCCAAGCACCAAAAGCACCACCCCATACACACAGTCAGCACCATCCGGTGCACCAATAAAGTGTTCAATAATCACCGGTGGTGTCGCAGCCGGCCGATGTTCTGCCGCTGGTCTTGCCTTCTTGAGCACTTGGCCTTCTGGCTTCCTTAGAAATAAAGAAAGGCGCCAACCGCGTCCATTTCTAAATTGTGGCCGTCAGGGGGGCCAACTATAAGTGGTTCACCTGTATGGCATAGGTGCCACGTTGACCCAGAGGTCCATCAACGGGTGGTGCTTGCCCGCAAAAGAACTGCGGTCCATGGTGGGCGGCCACAAAAATTGCGGTCCATATGGTGTATCGATCCAGGCAGCAAGCAGCGAAAGTACAGGCCCACAACTGCGGAGCCAGCACCTCTCTCTCCTCTCTCTCTGCCCCAAAGCCAGATCCTCGGAGGTGGGAGACAAAAGAAGACAATTGAGTAAGGTGGTAAGGGCGCAAAAGTGCACGCATTACAAGGTAATGCACACTGGGGGCACATGGGAACCAGGTGAGACAGGTACGTTCCTACCGTACGCCCCTCCCCCCACCAGGTAACCTACATTGCCCCTCCCTTACCCCTTACTGTATCCACAAAACACAACACTACCCATAAACATCTACTTTACACATCAACAAACGTCCCTACTGTCTTCCCCGTTCCTCCCATAAACCAAATTCGTCTTCTCTCCCTCCTAACCAATCAAATTTGCCATTTCCAACTCTCATCAAAATTTGCCATTTCCAACTCAACATCAAAATTTGCCATCTCCAACTCATCATCAGTCCCTCCTAAGGAGGGAGAGATGGAATCACCCCAATGTCTCATCCACGTCGTGATGCGTCTCACAAATCCACACAGCAATTCTCATTTCCTGCAACACAAACCAAAGAAACACAGGTGTGGAGTCATCATCATCACCTCAGGTAAGTGGCTGCGTATGGTGCGACAGGTTCATCAATCCTAACTATTTCCTAAATGTCTTTAACAACTTTACATTACCCGGGGTCTTTCCCTGCCAATCCATTGGCCAACTTACACTATGGGTTCTAAAAACCAATTCCCATTGACCAAACTGTGGTGCTTCTCAATTTGGGGTCTCACTCCCCCCGATTCATCTCCCGGTGCCCTTGCACAATTTCTGGGCTGTGACGTGTAGCTCTCCCAGCAGGTCTACCCACCTGCACACCTCCACCACCGTAGTTGCCACCCGAGCTTACCTGCTCCTCACCCTAACCTAACTAACTGGGGAAGGCCCTCTCGCACTCTCACCCCCTCAGTGCCCTCTCTGGCACGGGCTGCCCCATCCACACCCGGGATCCTCAGGCACCCACTGACACTAACGGCTCCCAGAGCCCACCTGCGGCCTCACCTGGCCGACATCCTCACAGTGGTGGAGTGCCCAAACCAACTACACACACTAACAGGCTACACGCCCAGCCATTTCCACAACACTAATGCACCCATCCACAATACCATTCTGCAACCGCACCACAAATGCCAATATCCAACCACAATTTACCTATACCCTCTACCTAACACTTACACTACCCACCCCGGGTACTCGTGAAAAGGGGTCCACTCTTCCCCCATCCACACCTTCGCACCATGCACACCACTCCGTACCACTTACTCCATGTATTCCACACACCTGTACTTGCACACCTGTGCTCTCACACCTTGTGCCACCTGCACCCTTCTCTCCCCAAGCGCATTCGCGCTGATCCACAACACTCACTACTCCACACACCTGTCCAGTTCTCACACAGCATCATCTCATCTAACTACTCCCCTCTGAAACTTGCGCTTCCCAGTTGTCCCTTTAAACTATTGCGCTCCCCCGTCATTATCATCCACACTAAACTACCTGCGTCCCCACTACAGGTATCAGTCACTAACTAATCTTAACGTTACCTAATCTCATCTTCGCTAGATCCCTACACACGATATATCCTAACCCACCCGGGCTAGTTTTCACTGCCATACACCCCATAAGCTATAGCGCATTTGCCCCCCCATCTGTGAGGGATGGTGGATTTGCCATCCCACCACATCGGGGAGGTCCTACTATCAATTTGGCACACCAAATTTCAGCCAATCAAAAATTTTGCCAATCATCTGCCAATCACCGTACCAATCATCAAATTTCGCCTTTTTCTAATTTTGAGTCCAAAACACTATCCTCATCACCCGTCTACTTATTACATCCTCTCGGTGCGCCAATTCACGTCTACAGCCCGGCTTCGTACAGCCGAGCAATGAACGCGGGTCGTTTTGTGCCAGCGGCTGGATATGTCCCGCATTCGGGGCAGGGACGGGGGCTTACCCGTGCCGAGATCCCACGCACCACCTCGGCGCGGAGCCATCGAATGTCCGGATCTCGACCTGCCGGCACGTCTCAATAGAAAGTGGTCGCCATGACGACCCTTCCTATCGGCTTGCCCGCTCCGCCTAGTGGAGCCCGGACGCGGCCGTTCCAAGCGAGGCACAGCGTGGATCGCGTACGGCGGTTCTTTCGAAACCGCCGTGGTTCGGATCCCCGCTGGTCCTCGCGGCACGCGAAGCTGCCCGACGCGCACCGAGGGCCCGATTCGGCTATAAGTCGTTCTAACCTCTAACCCGGTTACCGTCGATGCTTCACCTGCATGCTTACAAGCATACGCTACCCCTTTCTTGCTCACACATCCAGCCGTTTCCATGCTCCTCGTCGTACCTTCTCTAACACACCCAGGTACACTCATTCCACTCACAGACTTGGTCACACACCTGACCACCGAACACCTTGGCACACATTCGTCGCTCGCACACCTCACCAACAGACCTCTTCACGCCCCTTCCTCGGTCACCTCCTCTGTGACAATCACAGGTGTGCTCTCACCCGCACACCCAACCACGTGCCTCACGACCAATTCCAGCGTGCATTCCCACACACGCTCTACCATTCCAGGTGTGCTTCCTTTCTCACCTGTCACAACCAACTCACGCTCCGTGTCACTCTTACTACTCTCACCTCCACTCTTGACAGCGCACTCACCCTTACTCTCGACAGCGCACTCTTTCCTCATGCACCCGTCCGTTACACATCTTTCTCGCACACCCTCTCCCGTTACATCCTCTGTAACACTCACCACAGGCGTGCATTCTCCCTTTACACCCTCCGTAACACTCCTCACTACGCGCCTCCATGTGCTCCCTCGCACACGCGCTACGACTGACTCACTCTCGACAGCACCCTCACTCCTTGGCACGCACTTTTTCCTCACACACCCCAGAGTCGGACTTTCTCGCACACCTCCTTTTTCGCACACCAGACCTGTCGCACACTTCACCAACGGCCTCTCACGAACACCCGGGTCAATCTCGACCCCCAAGCTTATTAAATCACCTGGCGCATCATACGCACGACCATATTGGTCACCACTTACACCGGGTCCTCTTTCTCTTCGCTTCTCCTCCATCACCTGCGAATCCCTCATCCGGTTAATGAGCACATCATCACGATCCGAACACAGACTTTGGACCAATTCTTTTACTTCCTCCTTTATCTCTTTCTTATCCTCTCTCCGTCGCTTCTTAATTTCGCTCGCCCCTTCTTCCACTTCTTCTAATTTCTGCTTCACCTCCTTCATCTCCTCGTGCGCCCCCTTAAGTTCTTCCTCTAACTCCACCTTATTTTTTTCTATGTGCTCCCGCACCTCCCGCTCTTTAACCTCCATTACCTCTACCACCTTGTTCATTTTCCTCGTCAGGTCCTCATGTACCGTCTGACACTCTTTTTTAATTACCCCTACGTCCTTTTTCATCTCCTTCTGTGTCGATTTTAAACCCTCTATTACCGCTGTGTTCTTCTTTACCTGGTCCCCCAACTCCTTTTGTCCCACTGTCAGTTGTTCTACTCCCAGCGTCAACTCCTCTATACCACCTTGCAATTTTACAGTCCCCTTTCTCACCTCCTTCTCCATGCGCTCCTTACAGTGCCTCACCTCCTCGCGCACTCCTCCGACCCCCTCACTCACACCTCTTCTGATCTCCTCTCCCATCACTTGCATCTCCTGCCCAGATGCCACCCTCATCTGCTCCATTTCCTCCCTGTGAGCATCCAATTTAGTTTCTACCCCCATTCTGACCCCCTCTATCTGCTGCCCCATTTTTTTAACTTCCCTTTCCGCTTGGTCCCTCATGTCCCTCAATTTGCCTTCCATACTGTTTTCTAACCCCTCTAACCCCTTTTGCATCCCTTCCATTTAATTCTCTTGAGCGGCCATTCTGTTTTCTACCCCCGTTAACCCAAGTTTCACCCCTTCTATTTGATTCTCTTGAGCGGCCATTCTGTTTTCTACCCCCTTTAACCCCTTGTTTACCTCTTTTATCCCATTGTCTAACGCCTCACCGGTACCCCTCGCTTCGTCCCTCATTACCCCCATTTGGCCCTCCAATCGCTCACCCAATCGCTCACTATCAGTCCTCATTTGCTCACTATTAGCCCTCATATCGTCCTTCTGCAGGTTGAGGGACGCCTGCATTTGTACCATAAATTGCTCCATGAGGGCCTGCATTTGCGCCATCCCTCCCACTTGTGCAGCGGGTGCGGCCGCCATAGCAATGTGCGAGGCGCCATTTTGCGCGCCCGCAACCTCGTGCGCGAGGACGCCATTTTGTGAACCTGCCGCCCTCACTGCTTCGCTCTCCTCATGTCCCTCAATCTGGTCCTGGATCGACCCTGCCTCACTCTCCTCTACCGGAACCCAGCCGTCTTGATCTGCCATAGCGCGACTTTCAAAATTCGGGTTTTTTTTTTTTTTTTGTAAAACAAAATCAAATTTCGCCGTTAATAATTTCGAGCGCGTGAAGCGCGCTTCGGGTCCGATCTCACTCCTCGACACCAATTGTTACGGACACGACTTAAGATGTTGCTTGACCGAGCGGAATGGCCGCCGTGTTCGCACAGTTTACCCGATTACCCCCAACTCACCCGATTCCACCCGACGTTGACCAAATCGTGCTATGCTAAATCAATGAAGGAAAGGACACAACAGCTGGGATAAATGAAACGACACAAGGGGGTACAGTTCTCAAGACCTCCGGAGGAGGATATAATTGGTGGTGCAGAAAAGGGGTAGATTACAAGGTAAGAGGTAAAGCACAGAAAAGATGGGCACTTAGTTACAGTCTTATATTATCCCCAACAGACCACAGACAAACGGAACAAGACTGACTTACACAGGGATTGATGGCAAGGAAGGACAGGCAGTCGATAGCACAAGGTGCACCTTGGCTCAGGGGCAGAATCAACACGGTCCGGTCCAGAGATGCGGGGAGGTATTGTAGTGCTCGGAGGTGGCGTCTTCTCTCTCCAAGCTGAGGGCGCATCTGACGTCACCTCCCTCTTCCTGCGCATGCTCAGCGGGGAGTGACACGCCCTCGGCTCGTTGGCTCCGCCCCAGATGGAATCGGTCCGCCGCTTCTATTGGGTGCGGGGGGTTACCGGGCTCCACCCTTGACGAGGAGCTGACAGCGAGCCCCTACGTGGTAACCCCGTCGGAGCACATGTTCGATGGCGGCTAACCAAGCCGGAGTGAGGACGCGCACTCCCCGCGCCGCCGCCGTTGTTGTTGCTGTTGTTGTTGTTGTTGTTGCTGAACCGTGAGGAAGAGCTGCGGGGAGGTATTGGGAGATCCTAAACTTCCTAACGGTGCCATACAATCACATTCTGGTGCAACGAAGAGTCAGAATTAATGGAAACGAGTCCTTAACTGACATAGACTAAGAATAACTAGCAAGATGTCCTATAGTTGTCTACGTGAGATGCGGTGGACCTGGATGCGACATTTAATGGGGGAATTATGGGAAGGTCGGGTCTACAGAGTGTTGTTTACAGAAAATGGGACTAGGGAATGGGGGATTGGGGATAGTTGGGAAGTATTGGGGAAATAGGGGAATATTTACAAGCGGATATGGATGGAGGCCAATCTCATATCCGCAACAATATATATATACAGTGGAACCTTGACTTACGAGTGCCCCAACTTACGAGTTTTTCGAGATACGAGCCGTCGCTCGGGCGGTTTATTGCTTTGAGATGCGAGCCGAGATCCGAGTTACGAGCTTTCACCACCCGGTCACGTGGTTATCTTGCCGTGCAAGTACAGTATCTCTGTCGTATAGCGCTGCATTTTTGTTTTCGCATGTTGGTTATTTTGAGTTTACGCCGCCAGGTGGGTTCTGGTCACGTGGTTATCTTGCCGTGCAAGTACAGTATCTCTGTCGTATAGCGCTGCATTTTTGTTTTCGCATGTTGGTTATTTTGAGTTTACGCCGCCAGGTGGGTTCTGGTCACGTGGTTATCTTGCCGTGCAAGTACAGTATCTCTGTCGTATAGCGCTGCATTTTTGTTTTCGCATGTTGGTTATTTTGAGTTTACGCCGCCAGGTGGGTTCTGGTCACGTGGTTATCTTGCCGTGCAAGTACAGTATCTCTGCCGTCAACTTGTTCAGAGTGCCGGCGATAGCTCGCCTTCTCTTTGTGGAAAACACGGTACTGAGAAGAAGAAGAGGATGATGTGCTTGGATATAAAACACGCAATCGTCGAAAAACATGAGCGAGGTGTCGAGGAGGACGTATATAACGGCAGAGGAGAAGAGCATGCCAGGCCACAACTTGTGGATATAAAACACGCAATCGTCGTGTTTTATATAAAACTTGTGCTTGGATATAAAACACGCAATCGTCGAAAAACATGAGCGAGGTGCCGAGGAGGACGTATATAACGGCAGAGGAGAAGAGCATGCCAGGCCACAACTTGTTCAGAGTGCCGGCGATAGCTCGCCTTCTCTTTGTGGAAAACACGGTGAGATCCTTAACATCCAACAACTAATGGGACGCAAACGGGGCGCCCAGTTTAGCGGTACACACATTGATGAATCACCCTGCCTGTGATTCACCCATGACAGGTTATAGCTGGGTCGGGATTCAAACCCAGGCTGGACAGTTTAGACTTTAGAGTCAAGTGTGCGTACCTCCAGTCCAGGCCATCCTGCCAACTTGTATGCTGCATACAGGTGAAATATAAAGCGCGAGATATTTTTATATATACTGTATATTTTAAAAAAAATTGGTGTGGTTTTTGGCGGGCTGGAACGGATTAATAGCATTTCAATGGGGAAATTTGATTTGAGATACGAGCAATTTGAGTTACGAGCTCGGTCACAGAACGAATTAAACTCGTAAGTCAAGGTTCCACTGTATATATATACGGTATATATATATATATATATATATATATATATATATATATATATATATATATATATATATATATATATATATATATATATGTTGGAACCCATCTGTGGATCGGTCCCATCGGCCGATGGGTCTGACCCGTTTGCGGATCCGCAGATGGGCGACCCATCTGTGGATCCGCAAACGGGTCAGACCCATCGCTGAGGGCCTCATAGAATCACATAGGGCCTCATAGAATCACACTGAGGGCCTCATAGAATCACATAATGCGTTATTGTGTTTATATAATTGACAATGCCCCGATTACGAAGCCACACCTTCATCTTTAGCTTTGGGGTGATTAAGGCATGCCGGGATTTGCTATATAAACAATGGAGAGCTGAGTCTGCCAGTGCCACCAGCGAAGTAGACCAGAAGTAGAAGTACACCAGCGAAGTAGCGAAGTAGACCAGACCAGAAGTAGACCAGTAGACCAGCGATGGGTCTGCATTGTCATTTCTCGTGCATCCACAGATGGGTCGCCCATCTGCGGATCCGCAAACGGGTCAGACCCATTGGCCGATGGGACCGATCCACAGATGGGTTCCAACATATATATATATATGTATATATATATATATATATATATATGAGTTGCAAGTTTGTGTCTTTAAGATAGAAGGAGGCTGAGTGACACTGCCTAATATTTACCAAGATACATTTTTAAAGCCATTGTGTACACTTTTTAAATCACATTTGCAATACCACCAGGCAAAATAAACTATTTTAAAACGTATGACTTCCAGCAAATCTCAAAGGATTGAAAACGCCCTTATGCTCATTACTACATTGGTAATGAAACGTGTCAACTTGCAGCTATACATATTAGGCAGGTTCAGTATGCCCAGATTTAAAGTTTCGTTGGATTTTTTGGGGGATTTGGAAAACTATATATTTTTGGAAACTATATTGTATAGTCAGTCAGAAAACCAATGTTGCTATTTGCACAGACTCCTGTATGGCGGCCATCTTGGATTTTCAAAATTGCCAACGTATAACTAATTTTTCTCAATATCTCAGCTTCTAAATAACATAGAGCTTTGATTCTAACGGCTAAACATACATTTTCAAGGGCCCCGAATCCAATGGTAACAAGTTCGATAAGCTACACATGACCATAGAGCTCCTATGTGGCGGCCATCTTGGATTTTTCAAACTGGCCGCCATAAACTTGATGTTTCTCAATATCTCAGCTTCTAAACAACATAAAGCTTTGATTCTAACGGCTAAACATACATTTTCAAGGGCCCCGAATCCAATGGTAACAAGTTCGATAAGCTAGACATGACCATAGAGCTCCTATGTGGCGGCTATCTTGGATTTTTCAAACTGGCCGCCATAAACTTGATGTTTCTCAATATCTCAGCTTCTAAACAACATAAAGCTTTGATTCTAACGGCTAAACATACATTTTCAAGGGCCCCGAATCCAATGGTAACAAGTTCGATAAGCTAGACATGACCATAGAGCTCCTATGTGGCGGCCATCTTGGATTTTTCAAACTGGCCGCCGTAAAATTGATGTTTCTCAGGATCTCATCTTCTAAATAAGACGGAGCTTTGATTTTTCTAAATCCCAAAAACAATCCAACGAAATCTAAAATCTGGACATGCTGAACCTGACTGTGTTGACTGTAATGAGAAATACTATTCTACTGCGAGTGTTTTGCCCTTTGTGGGCCTTTGTGGCATACTGCCAAATAACACACAGATACTCCTAATGTTCATGAGAACTTAAAATCTGTTTACGGGTGGACAAGCTACTAAAGTAATAAGTTTGATCCCCAGGGTACAGCTGAGGAAAATAATTAGTTTACAGCGTGTGTTTTTGTATTATTTATATACTGAGCAATATACCTGATATTGTGGTGATGGCGGTAGTGTATTTGTAGCCTATTATACATCAATATGTCTGTGGTGGTGGTTGTATATATCGGTGACGGTTCCCTTTGCTTTGCTGTCTTTGCAGGTTCTACATGTCACATTATGAGTGAGATGCAACAAGATGGTGAAGGGGCGGGGCAAGCCCAGGAGTCCACGAACTGTAAGCAGTGCATTTTATGCAAGGCTGATGATGTCAAGAAAGGATGCTTGGTGTTAAACCCCAGAATAGATTCCTACCAACATTTATTGAAGACAATAGAAGAAAGGGCCAGTTTGCATGATGGCATCTACGTTCAAGTCCATAAACGACTCCAAAACAGCACAAAAGAAACACTCTCTACAGAGAAGGCAGTTTGGCATCGCACTTGTTACTCCAGTGCAACTAACAAGAGCGAGATACAACGTGCCAGAGACCGCCATGCGCATGCAGTAACAACTGGACACTATACTGCAAAAAAACGCGGACAGAAGAGAGGAAGCACAGAAATGGACGAGCCAGGCTCATCAACATCTGATGCAACATCCCCGTTCACACGCTCGTGTACAGTGCCACTGGATAAAGAGCAGTGTTTCTTCTGCCAAAAAGATGATGGCCAACTACTCTACCAGGTTAGGACTGAAAATGCTGGTCAAGAGCTTAGAGAGGCTGTAGAGAAGTCCCAAGATGCATTATTGAAAACACGATTCAACACATGTATCTCACCAGGTGATGCACACGCAATTGACCTTCGGTACCACAAATCTTGTTGGAGAAGACATGTGTTCCATGTAGTACGAGACAGACCTAGCGCAAACAGAAGCAGCGCAGACAAAGAACTATTGCTGCAACGGGCAAGTCTGATTGAGATGATCAACCTGATAGATGTCAAAACAAAAAACCAAGCTTATCTCTCCATGGATGACATTGAAACCACTTATGTCAATATGATTGGCGCAGAACACTTGGAAAAGCATTTACCTACATTCAATAGAAAGTGGCTGAAAGAAAGAATCGTCACTGAGTTGCAAAGCGTGACATCTGTTCTCCAAAAAGACCGAAGAAAATCGGCCATCCTCTACTGTCCAGATGCATGTGAGGAAAGCATGGTTCATTCTGCAATCACAAGTGATGGCGATGACGAGAACAACATGAAGACAATCTACAAAGCAGCACAAGTGATACGGAAAAGCATCGCAGAATTCATTAAGAAGGACCAGGAAGCAAATACCATACAGGTGTCCAGCGATATCAACGATGTTCCGGCTGAACTATACACCATGATCCGCTGGGTAATGGTAGGGCCTGTCGACAAGCTGGAAACTGAGAAGAGGACCAGTGTTGTTGACAGATCAACACTCATTGTGAGTCAGAACATCATGTATGGATTCAAATCCAACAGACAGGTGAAGTACAAACCAAGCAGCGAATCCGCAACATTCAGGCCACCCCATTCAAGAGAAAACCCCCAAGTCCTGGGATTGGCTCTGACTGTCCATCATGACACACACAACAAAAAGCTGATGGGACTTCTCAATGCACATGGCTACTGTGTTTCGATTGTCCGTGCCCTCCTCATGGAAACTGCTCTTGCCAATGCTGTCGTAGAAAACACCAGGCAGTTTGAAGGTCTGTACGTGCCACCATTCCTGAAAAGGGGAGCCTTTGTGTTCTTTGCTGCAGACAACACGGACTTTGCCGAGGATACTCCTGACGGGAAAGGAACCACTCACGCAACGATTACTGCAGCACATCCTTAGAGTCCATATCCAAGCCAGAGTGTGGGGTCAGGGAAGCATTGCTCAACAGGATCCTCAGCTGAATCCCCTGCAAAACGGCTTTTACAAAGACACGGATGGACAAGTGAAACCAACCACAACTGAGGAGCCTCCAGCCCCCAATGCCATCATTCAAATGGTTAGATGTCAGTGCAAAACAGACTGTTCTTCATCTAGATGTTCCTGCAGAACAAACAACTTGGCTTGTACAGACCTTTGTCAGTGTGACATCCAGTGCCAAAATGATGAGGACTCTCAAGATGTGATGAACGAAAGCGATGATGAGGATGATGATGACTTTACTCAATGATGAATCAAAGCTCTGTGCTCTTTAGAAGGTGAGTTACATCAGTTTTACGGCGGCCAGTTTGAAAAATCCAAGATGGCCGCCACATAGGAGCTCTATAGTCATGTCTAGCTTATCGAACTTGTTACCATTGGATTCGGGGCCCTTGAAAATGTATGTTTAGCCGTTAGAATCAAAGCTTTATATTGTTTAGAAGCTGAGATATTGAGAAACATCAAGTTTACGGTGGCCAGTTTGAAAAATCCAAGATGGCGGCCACATAGGAGCTCTATGGTCATGTCTAGCTTATCGAACTTGTTACCATTGGATTCGGGGCCCTTGAAAATGTATGTTTAGCCGTTAGAATCAAAGCTCTATGTTATTTAGAAGCTGAGATATTGAGAAAAATTAGTTCTACGGCGGAAATTTTGAAAATCCAAGATGGCCGCTATACAGGAGTCTGTGCAAATAGCAACATTGGTTTTCTGACTGACTATACAATATAGTTTCCAAAAATATATAGTTTTCCAAATCCCCCAAAAATTCCAACGAAATTACATAGTGAACCTGACTATAATAGTAATATCAATTCAATTACAATTCTGGTATAGGCGCCACGTAACTTCCGGTTAGTGCACCCTTCGCGACAACAGTCACGTGATTGGATACGTTGAAAACAAACCACAAAAGGGCACGTGTTCCAGCTTACTTCCGGTACTCACCCTCACCTATTTTAAAAAGTGCGATGCACACATGGTTTTTTTTAATGACTACGAGTACCCGACTGCAAAGCCGCAATGAGCCGACGAAGCCAAAGCCTCTTGCCCCTATTTTACCCATCACTATGGCATCAGTAGGTTAGGTAGTTGGTAGTAGGTAGGTGTAGTAGGTTCCGTACCTATTTCAAAATGACACCATTTGCATTCTGGATGAGATTAAAATTTATAAAACTTCCTTCTTGATTAATTCGGTGAATTCCGTCTTAACTTCGGATATTTCCGGCAGTGAAAAACTATCCACTACGGCCGCGAGATTTCTAAAAAATAATTCTTCGTCGATTTTAGAACATTTGACGCCGTTTTCAGCCTCCGAAACGCGTAATAAGCTTTTTTGAAATATTTTTTCAAATGCTCGAATCGCATTGGTTCCGGTGTTTGGTGACGATTTTCGTTGAAGATAACCAGGGCCCGCCCGTGCAGGCCGAGGTTGGTCTTAAAGTATTTTAATTACAAATTAGAGGTGCATAAGATTGTGAATCAAAAATAGACGGGTGAAACAAACTCCTAATGAAATTTTTCGCAATTTTTTATGCATACTTCTGCATCCGCAAGATGGCGGCCTCCATGGAGCGATTTGTTGCGTCAAAGCTTCGAAATTCTCAAGGGATCCAGCAAAATCTGGCTTTTCAACATAATACGTACGCGTTCATTCACAACACCAGCTTCGCCGGCTATAAGTTATTACCTCCGTCCACCACCAAAGGTGTATGGAGGCTATGTTTTCACCCCTGTTTGTCTGTTTGTCTGTTTGTTTGTGAACAAGATATCTCAAAAAGTTGGGGACGGATTCGAACGAAATTTGGCACAGAGGTGGTGTATGTGACAAGGACGAAATGATTCGATTTTGGTGAAGATCCGGATTCGGATCTGACTTGTAGAATTTTAAAAGTGATTCTTCACCATTGGGGGATAGGGCCAAAAACTATACATAGCAGGATATCTAAAAAAGTTAAAGACGGATTTGGACGGAACTTGGTGGACAGGTCGTTTGTGTGACAAGGAAGAATCGATTCGATTTTGGTGAAGATCCGGATCCGGCTACTAGAATTTTAAAAGTGATTCTTCCCCATTGCGAGATAGGGCCAAAACGATACAAAGCTCAAAAAGTTATGGATAGATGATTTTGATTAAATGTGATTATGTATTGTGATTTTCTGGTCTACTCCGGGATACAAAACGCAAACTGTTCACCTGGCGGATGCATGCTCTCTACTGAGTGCCGTTCTCGTTAATATTGTTACATTTTGAATGTTAGTCAAAAACGACTTTGGCACTTATGGAGGAAGGGAGGGAGGATTTGGAATTTCTACATTTATATGTACGTATGTAATAAATAGATGATCCCTCTTATTTATTTAATATCAACGGTTCATCATGATGAAAGATCTTGAAACAATGCAAGCGTTGGACGGAAGAGGGCGGGGTTTATTTATATTTTCCTTCACCCCGCCCCCTCCATCCCCCACCCCCCTCGCACCCTCACAGTCAGGTAGCCGAAGAGAAGTTTTTTTTTTGACTCCTGTTTGTGTTTCTCGCCGTCGACGATTGTCGCGTATTTTCGTATCTTCATTTTCGTATCATACACCATACAGGTGTCCAGCGATATCAACGATGTTCCAGCTGAACTATACACCATGATTGACCTTCGGTACCTTCCCATCCCTCACCCTCCCCATCCCCCCCTCTTCTCCCCTCTCCCCCTCCCCCCCTTCCCATCCCTCACCCTCCCTATCCCCCCCTCTTTTCCCCTCTCCCCCTCCCCCTCTTCTCCCCTCTCCCCCTCCCCCTCTTCTCCCCTCTCCCCCTCCCCTTCTTCTCCCCTCTCCCCCTCTTCTCCCCTCCCCCCCACTCTTCTCCCCTCCCCTCCCCCCTCCCCTTCCCCACCCGGCAATGCCTATCAATACTATCAATAGATACTATCAATTATCAATTGTTCATGTATTGTATTGTTGTACAATATTGTTGTACAATACAATTATATTGTTCATGCATGTGAGGAAAGCATGGTTCATTCTGCAATCACAAGTGATGGCGATGACGAGAACAACATGAACAACACTATACTGCAAAAAAACGCGGACAGAAGAGAGGAAGCACAGAAATGGACGAGCCAGGCTCATCAACATCTGATGCAACATCCCCGTTCACACGCTCGTGTACAGTGCCACTGGATAAAGAGCAGTGTTTCTTCTGCCAAAAAGATGATGGCCAACTACTCTACCAGGTTAGGACTGAAAATGCTGGTCAAGAGCTTAGAGAGGCTGTAGAGAAGTCCCAAGATGCATTATTGAAAACACGATTCAACACATGTATCTCACCAGGTGATGCACACGCAATTGACCTTCGGTACCACAAATCTTGTTGGAGAAGACATGTGTTCCATGTAGTACGAGACAGACCTAGCGCAAACAGAAGCAGTGCAGACTAAGAACTATTGCTGCAACGGGCAAGTCTGATTGAGATGATCAACCTGATAGATGTCAAAACAAAAAACCAAGCTTATCTCTCCATGGATGACATTGAAACCACTTATGTCAATATGATTGGCGCAGAACACTTGGAAAAGCATTTACCTACATTCAATAGAAAGTGGCTGAAAGAAAGAATCGTCACTGAGTTGCCAAGCGTGACATCTGTTCTCCAAAAAGACCGAAGAAAATCGGCCATCCTCTACTGTCCAGATGCATGTGAGGAAAGCATGGTTCATTCTGCAATCACAAGTGATGGCGATGACGAGAACAACATGAAGTCAATCTACAAAGCAGCACAAGTGATACGGAAGAGCATCGCAGAATTCATTAAGAAGGACCAGGAAGCAAATACCATACAGGTGTCCAGCGATATCAACGATGTTCCGGCTGAACTATACACCATGATCCGCTGGGTAATGGTAGGGCCTGTCGACAAGCTGGAAACTGAGAAAAGGACCAGTGTTGTTGACAGATCAACACTCACTGTGAGTCAGAACATCATGTATGGATTCAAATCCAACAGACAGGTGAAGTACAAACCAAGCAGCGATTCTGCAACATTCAGGCCACCCCATTCAAGAGAAAACCCCCAAGTCCTGGGATTGGCTCTGACTGTCCATCATGACACAAGCAACAAAAAGCTGATGGGACTTCTCAATGCACATGGCTACTGTGTTTCGATTGTCCGCGCCCTCCTCATGGAAACTGCTCTTGCCAATGCTGTCGTAGAAAACACCAGGCAGTTTGAAGGTCTGTACGTGCCACCATTCCTGAAAAGGGGAGCCTTTGTGTTCTTTGCTGCAGACAACACGGACTTTGCCGAGGATACTCCTGACGGGAAAGGAACCACTCACGCAACGATTACTGCAGCACATCCTTAGAGTCCATATCCAAGCCAGAGTGTGGGGTCAGGGAAGCATTGCTCAACAGGATCCTCAGCTGAATCCCCTGCAAAACGGCTTTTACAAAGACACGGATGGACAAGTGAAACCAACCACAACTGAGGAGCCTCCAGCCCCCAAGGCCATCATTCAAATGGTTAGATGTCAGTGCAAAACAGACTGTTCTTCATCTAGATGTTCCTGCAGAACAAACAACTTGGCTTGTACAGACCTTTGTCAGTGTGACATCCAGTGCCAAAATGATGAGGACTCTCAAGATGTGATGAACGAAAGCGATGATGAGGATGATGATGACTTTACTCAATGATGAATCAAAGCTCTGTGCTCTTTAGAAGGTGAGTTACATCAGTTTTACGGCGGCCAGTTTGAAAAATCCAAGATGGCCGCCACATAGGAGCTCTATAGTCATGTCTAGCTTATCGAACTTGTTACCATTGGATTCGGGGCCCTTGAAAATGTATGTTTAGCCGTTAGAATCAAAGCTTTATATTGTTTAGAAGCTGAGATATTGAGAAACATCAAGTTTACGGTGGCCAGTTTGAAAAATCCAAGATGGCGGCCACATAGGAGCTCTATGGTCATGTCTAGCTTATCGAACTTGTTACCATTGGATTCGGGGCCCTTGAAAATGTATGTTTAGCCGTTAGAATCAAAGCTCTATGTTATTTAGAAGCTGAGATATTGAGAAAAATTAGTTCTACGGCGGAAATTTTGAAAATCCAAGATGGCCGCTATACAGGAGTCTGTGCAAATAGCAACATTGGTTTTCTGACTGACTATACAATATAGTTTCCAAAAATATATAGTTTTCCAAATCCCCCAAAAATTCCAACGAAATTACATAGTGAACCTGACTATAATAGTAATATCAATTCAATTACAATTCTGGTATAGGCGCCACGTAACTTCCGGTTAGTGCACCCTTCGCGACAACAGTCACGTGATTGGATACGTTGAAAACAAACCACAAAAGGGCACGTGTTCCAGCTTACTTCCGGTACTCACCCTCACCTATTTTAAAAAGTGCGATGCACACATGGTTTTTTTTAATGACTACGAGTACCCGACTGCAAAGCCGCAATGAGCCGACGAAGCCAAAGCCTCTTGCCCCTATTTTACCCATCACTATGGCATCAGTAGGTTAGGTAGTTGGTAGTAGGTAGGTGTAGTAGGTTCCGTACCTATTTCAAAATGACACCATTTGCATTCTGGATGAGATTAAAATTTATAAAACTTCCTTCTTGATTAATTCGGTGAATTCCGTCTTAACTTCGGATATTTCCGGCAGTGAAAAACTATCCACTACGGCCGCGAGATTTCTAAAAAATAATTCTTCGTCGATTTTAGAACATTTGACGCCGTTTTCAGCCTCCGAAACGCGGTAATAAACTTTTTTGAAATATTTTTTCAAATGCTCGAATCGCATTGGTTCCGGTGTTTGGTGACGATTTTCGTTGAAGATAACCAGGGCCCGCCCGTGCAGGCCGAGGTTGGTCTTAAAGTATTTTAATTACAAATTAGAGGTGCATAAGATTGTGAATCAAAAATAGACGGGTGAAACAAACTCCTAATGAAATTTTTCGCAATTTTTTATGCATACTTCTGCATCCGCAAGATGGCGGCCTCCATGGAGCGATTTGTTGCGTCAAAGCTTCGAAATTCTCAAGGGATCCAGCAAAATCTGGCTTTTCAACATAATACGTACGCGTTCATTCACAACACCAGCTTCGCCGGCTATAAGTTATTACCTCCGTCCACCACCAAAGGTGTATGGAGGCTATGTTTTCACCCCTGTTTGTCTGTTTGTCTGTTTGTTTGTGAACAAGATATCTCAAAAAGTTGTGGACGGATTCGAACGAAATTTGGCACAGAGGTGGTGTATGTGACAAGGACGAAATGATTCGATTTTGGTGAAGATCCGGATTCGGATCTGACTTGTAGAATTTTAAAAGTGATTCTTCACCATTGGGGGATAGGGCCAAAAACTATACATAGCAGGATATCTAAAAAAGTTAAAGACGGATTTGGACGGAACTTGGTGGACAGGTCGTTTGTGTGACAAGGAAGAATCGATTCGATTTTGGTGAAGATCCGGATCCGGCTACTAGAATTTTAAAAGTGATTCTTCCCCATTGCGAGATAGGGCCAAAACGATACAAAGCTCAAAAAGTTATGGATAGATGATTTTGATTAAATGTGATTATGTATTGTGATTTTCTGGTCTACTCCAGGATACAAAACGCAAACTGTTCACCTGGCGGATGCATGCTCTCTACTGAGTGCCGTTCTCGTTAATATTGTTACATTTTGAATGTTAGTCAAAAACGACTTTGGCACTTATGGAGGAAGGGAGGGAGGATTTGGAATTTCTACATTTATATGTACGTATGTAATAAATAGATGATCCCTCTTATTTATTTAATATCAACGGTTCATCATGATGAAAGATCTTGAAACAATGCAAGCGTTGGACGGAAGAGGGCGGGGTTTATTTATATTTTCCTTCACCCCGCCCCCTCCATCCCCCACCCCCCTCGCACCCTCACAGTCAGGTAGCCGAAGAGAAGTTTTTTTTTTGACTCCTGTTTGTGTTTCTCGCCGTCGACGATTGTCGCGTATTTTCGTATCTTCATTTTCGTATCATACACCATACAGGTGTCCAGCGATATCAACGATGTTCCAGCTGAACTATACACCATGATTGACCTTCGGTACCTTCCCATCCCTCACCCTCCCCATCCCCCCCTCTTCTCCCCTCTCCCCCTCCCCCCCTTCCCATCCCTCACCCTCCCTATCCCCCCCTCTTTTCCCCTCTCCCCCTCCCCCTCTTCTCCCCTCTCCCCCTCCCCCTCTTCTCCCCTCTCCCCCTCCCCTTCTTCTCCCCTCTCCCCCTCTTCTCCCCTCCCCCCCACTCTTCTCCCCTCCCCTCCCCCCTCCCCTTCCCCACCCGGCAATGCCTATCAATACTATCAATAGATACTATCAATTATCAATTGTTCATGTATTGTATTGTTGTACAATATTGTTGTACAATACAATTATATTGTTCATGCATGTGAGGAAAGCATGGTTCATTCTGCAATCACAAGTGATGGCGATGACGAGAACAACATGAACAACACTATACTGCAAAAAAACGCGGACAGAAGAGAGGAAGCACAGAAATGGACGAGCCAGGCTCATCAACATCTGATGCAACATCCCCGTTCACACGCTCGTGTACAGTGCCACTGGATAAAGAGCAGTGTTTCTTCTGCCAAAAAGATGATGGCCAACTACTCTACCAGGTTAGGACTGAAAATGCTGGTCAAGAGCTTAGAGAGGCTGTAGAGAAGTCCCAAGATGCATTATTGAAAACACGATTCAACACATGTATCTCACCAGGTGATGCACACGCAATTGACCTTCGGTACCACAAATCTTGTTGGAGAAGACATGTGTTCCATGTAGTACGAGACAGACCTAGCGCAAACAGAAGCAGTGCAGACTAAGAACTATTGCTGCAACGGGCAAGTCTGATTGAGATGATCAACCTGATAGATGTCAAAACAAAAAACCAAGCTTATCTCTCCATGGATGACATTGAAACCACTTATGTCAATATGATTGGCGCAGAACACTTGGAAAAGCATTTACCTACATTCAATAGAAAGTGGCTGAAAGAAAGAATCGTCACTGAGTTGCCAAGCGTGACATCTGTTCTCCAAAAAGACCGAAGAAAATCGGCCATCCTCTACTGTCCAGATGCATGTGAGGAAAGCATGGTTCATTCTGCAATCACAAGTGATGGCGATGACGAGAACAACATGAAGTCAATCTACAAAGCAGCACAAGTGATACGGAAGAGCATCGCAGAATTCATTAAGAAGGACCAGGAAGCAAATACCATACAGGTGTCCAGCGATATCAACGATGTTCCGGCTGAACTATACACCATGATCCGCTGGGTAATGGTAGGGCCTGTCGACAAGCTGGAAACTGAGAAAAGGACCAGTGTTGTTGACAGATCAACACTCACTGTGAGTCAGAACATCATGTATGGATTCAAATCCAACAGACAGGTGAAGTACAAACCAAGCAGCGATTCTGCAACATTCAGGCCACCCCATTCAAGAGAAAACCCCCAAGTCCTGGGATTGGCTCTGACTGTCCATCATGACACACGCAACAAAAAGCTGATGGGACTTCTCAATGCACATGGCTACTGTGTTTCGATTGTCCGCGCCCTCCTCATGGAAACTGCTCTTGCCAATGCTGTCGTAGAAAACACCAGGCAGTTTGAAGGTCTGTACGTGCCACCATTCCTGAAAAGGGGAGCCTTTGTGTTCTTTGCTGCAGACAACACGGACTTTGCCGAGGATACTCCTGACGGGAAAGGAACCACTCACGCAACGATTACTGCAGCACATCCTTAGAGTCCATATCCAAGCCAGAGTGTGGGGTCAGGGAAGCATTGCTCAACAGGATCCTCAGCTGAATCCCCTGCAAAACGGCTTTTACAAAGACACGGATGGACAAGTGAAACCAACCACAACTGAGGAGCCTCCAGCCCCCAAGGCCATCATTCAAATGGTTAGATGTCAGTGCAAAACAGACTGTTCTTCATCTAGATGTTCCTGCAGAACAAACAACTTGGCTTGTACAGACCTTTGTCAGTGTGACATCCAGTGCCAAAATGATGAGGACTCTCAAGATGTGATGAACGAAAGCGATGATGAGGATGATGATGACTTTACTCAATGATGAATCAAAGCTCTGTGCTCTTTAGAAGGTGAGTTACATCAGTTTTACGGCGGCCAGTTTGAAAAATCCAAGATGGCCGCCACATAGGAGCTCTATAGTCATGTCTAGCTTATCGAACTTGTTACCATTGGATTCGGGGCCCTTGAAAATGTATGTTTAGCCGTTAGAATCAAAGCTTTATATTGTTTAGAAGCTGAGATATTGAGAAACATCAAGTTTACGGTGGCCAGTTTGAAAAATCCAAGATGGCGGCCACATAGGAGCTCTATGGTCATGTCTAGCTTATCGAACTTGTTACCATTGGATTCGGGGCCCTTGAAAATGTATGTTTAGCCGTTAGAATCAAAGCTCTATGTTATTTAGAAGCTGAGATATTGAGAAAAATTAGTTCTACGGCGGAAATTTTGAAAATCCAAGATGGCCGCTATACAGGAGTCTGTGCAAATAGCAACATTGGTTTTCTGACTGACTATACAATATAGTTTCCAAAAATATATAGTTTTCCAAATCCCCCAAAAATTCCAACGAAATTACATAGTGAACCTGACTATAATAGTAATATCAATTCAATTACAATTCTGGTATAGGCGCCACGTAACTTCCGGTTAGTGCACCCTTCGCGACAACAGTCACGTGATTGGATACGTTGAAAACAAACCACAAAAGGGCACGTGTTCCAGCTTACTTCCGGTACTCACCCTCACCTATTTTAAAAAGTGCGATGCACACATGGTTTTTTTTAATGACTACGAGTACCCGACTGCAAAGCCGCAATGAGCCGACGAAGCCAAAGCCTCTTGCCCCTATTTTACCCATCACTATGGCATCAGTAGGTTAGGTAGTTGGTAGTAGGTAGGTGTAGTAGGTTCCGTACCTATTTCAAAATGACACCATTTGCATTCTGGATGAGATTAAAATTTATAAAACTTCCTTCTTGATTAATTCGGTGAATTCCGTCTTAACTTCGGATATTTCCGGCAGTGAAAAACTATCCACTACGGCCGCGAGATTTCTAAAAAATAATTCTTCGTCGATTTTAGAACATTTGACGCCGTTTTCAGCCTCCGAAACGCGGTAATAAACTTTTTTGAAATATTTTTTCAAATGCTCGAATCGCATTGGTTCCGGTGTTTGGTGACGATTTTCGTTGAAGATAACCAGGGCCCGCCCGTGCAGGCCGAGGTTGGTCTTAAAGTATTTTAATTACAAATTAGAGGTGCATAAGATTGTGAATCAAAAATAGACGGGTGAAACAAACTCCTAATGAAATTTTTCGCAATTTTTTATGCATACTTCTGCATCCGCAAGATGGCGGCCTCCATGGAGCGATTTGTTGCGTCAAAGCTTCGAAATTCTCAAGGGATCCAGCAAAATCTGGCTTTTCAACATAATACGTACGCGTTCATTCACAACACCAGCTTCGCCGGCTATAAGTTATTACCTCCGTCCACCACCAAAGGTGTATGGAGGCTATGTTTTCACCCCTGTTTGTCTGTTTGTCTGTTTGTTTGTGAACAAGATATCTCAAAAAGTTGGGGACGGATTCGAACGAAATTTGGCACAGAGGTGGTGTATGTGACAAGGACGAAATGATTCGATTTTGGTGAAGATCCGGATTCGGATCTGACTTGTAGAATTTTAAAAGTGATTCTTCACCATTGGGGGATAGGGCCAAAAACTATACATAGCAGGATATCTAAAAAAGTTAAAGACGGATTTGGACGGAACTTGGTGGACAGGTCGTTTGTGTGACAAGGAAGAATCGATTCGATTTTGGTGAAGATCCGGATCCGGCTACTAGAATTTTAAAAGTGATTCTTCCCCATTGCGAGATAGGGCCAAAACGATACAAAGCTCAAAAAGTTATGGATAGATGATTTTGATTAAATGTGATTATGTATTGTGATTTTCTGGTCTACTCCGGGATACAAAACGCAAACTGTTCACCTGGCGGATGCATGCTCTCTACTGAGTGCCGTTCTCGTTAATATTGTTACATTTTGAATGTTAGTCAAAAACGACTTTGGCACTTATGGAGGAAGGGAGGGAGGATTTGGAATTTCTACATTTATATGTACGTATGTAATAAATAGATGATCCCTCTTATTTATTTAATATCAACGGTTCATCATGATGAAAGATCTTGAAACAATGCAAGCGTTGGACGGAAGAGGGCGGGGTTTATTTATATTTTCCTTCACCCCGCCCCCTCCATCCCCCACCCCCCTCGCACCCTCACAGTCAGGTAGCCGAAGAGAAGTTTTTTTTTTGACTCCTGTTTGTGTTTCTCGCCGTCGACGATTGTCGCGTATTTTCGTATCTTCATTTTCGTATCATACACCATACAGGTGTCCAGCGATATCAACGATGTTCCAGCTGAACTATACACCATGATTGACCTTCGGTACCTTCCCATCCCTCACCCTCCCCATCCCCCCCTCTTCTCCCCTCTCCCCCTCCCCCCCTTCCCATCCCTCACCCTCCCTATCCCCCCCTCTTTTCCCCTCTCCCCCTCCCCCTCTTCTCCCCTCTCCCCCTCCCCCTCTTCTCCCCTCTCCCCCTCCCCTTCTTCTCCCCTCTCCCCCTCTTCTCCCCTCCCCCCCACTCTTCTCCCCTCCCCTCCCCCCTCCCCTTCCCCACCCGGCAATGCCTATCAATACTATCAATAGATACTATCAATTATCAATTGTTCATGTATTGTATTGTTGTACAATATTGTTGTACAATACAATTATATTGTTCATGCATGTGAGGAAAGCATGGTTCATTCTGCAATCACAAGTGATGGCGATGACGAGAACAACATGAACAACACTATACTGCAAAAAAACGCGGACAGAAGAGAGGAAGCACAGAAATGGACGAGCCAGGCTCATCAACATCTGATGCAACATCCCCGTTCACACGCTCGTGTACAGTGCCACTGGATAAAGAGCAGTGTTTCTTCTGCCAAAAAGATGATGGCCAACTACTCTACCAGGTTAGGACTGAAAATGCTGGTCAAGAGCTTAGAGAGGCTGTAGAGAAGTCCCAAGATGCATTATTGAAAACACGATTCAACACATGTATCTCACCAGGTGATGCACACGCAATTGACCTTCGGTACCACAAATCTTGTTGGAGAAGACATGTGTTCCATGTAGTACGAGACAGACCTAGCGCAAACAGAAGCAGTGCAGACTAAGAACTATTGCTGCAACGGGCAAGTCTGATTGAGATGATCAACCTGATAGATGTCAAAACAAAAAACCAAGCTTATCTCTCCATGGATGACATTGAAACCACTTATGTCAATATGATTGGCGCAGAACACTTGGAAAAGCATTTACCTACATTCAATAGAAAGTGGCTGAAAGAAAGAATCGTCACTGAGTTGCCAAGCGTGACATCTGTTCTCCAAAAAGACCGAAGAAAATCGGCCATCCTCTACTGTCCAGATGCATGTGAGGAAAGCATGGTTCATTCTGCAATCACAAGTGATGGCGATGACGAGAACAACATGAAGTCAATCTACAAAGCAGCACAAGTGATACGGAAGAGCATCGCAGAATTCATTAAGAAGGACCAGGAAGCAAATACCATACAGGTGTCCAGCGATATCAACGATGTTCCGGCTGAACTATACACCATGATCCGCTGGGTAATGGTAGGGCCTGTCGACAAGCTGGAAACTGAGAAAAGGACCAGTGTTGTTGACAGATCAACACTCACTGTGAGTCAGAACATCATGTATGGATTCAAATCCAACAGACAGGTGAAGTACAAACCAAGCAGCGATTCTGCAACATTCAGGCCACCCCATTCAAGAGAAAACCCCCAAGTCCTGGGATTGGCTCTGACTGTCCATCATGACACACGCAACAAAAAGCTGATGGGACTTCTCAATGCACATGGCTACTGTGTTTCGATTGTCCGCGCCCTCCTCATGGAAACTGCTCTTGCCAATGCTGTCGTAGAAAACACCAGGCAGTTTGAAGGTCTGTACGTGCCACCATTCCTGAAAAGGGGAGCCTTTGTGTTCTTTGCTGCAGACAACACGGACTTTGCCGAGGATACTCCTGATGGGAAAGGAACCACTCACGCAACGATTACTGCAGTGTACCAGAAGTCAGATGTCCCTGGAGAACCAGTTGCGCAACCTCTGATCATCGGTGATGCACAGAGTCTATCGGTCACTCCATACCATGTAGATGTGCTGCACTGTGACAAGCCGAAACCACAGCTTACGAAGAGAACAGAGGAGTTTGTCATCAACAAGGGGGTCTCCAGATCCTATCAACTGACACAACTGGGATGTGTTGTTGCTTCTGCTCTATCCAGGATGAAAGCGAGGGAACACTCCAGCAAGATTCCAGGTTGGGCAGGATACAACTCGCTCTTGTCTGAACGCCAGTCCATGACTCGGGTTGGTGCCTTGCCACTACTTCCAGAGGTGGCGCATGAGTGGCCAACCCTACTGACCGTGATCATGCAAGCCAGTCAGCTAAGGATGTTGGCAGTTGGTGAAGATCATCCCACTGTAATTTCATTTGACATGGCCCTCTACGAGAAGGTGGTGCAACTGCTGGATGCAAGACCTGACTTGAAACGCACAGTCGTCCCCAGACTGGGTGAGCTGCATGTTGTCATGGCGGCTCTCCGAGCCCTCAGAGCCTCCATGGAGAACTCAGGCATTGATGATGCTTGGGTAGAAGCTGATGTCTATGGTCCAGCCACGACGCGGCAAATCCTGAAATGTACACACTACAAGCGGTCTCTCCGTGCCCATATATATTCATATGTAGCACTTTATGAAATGGTTCTGGAGGAGTTCTTGAAGGACAACCCACAAGTAAAGGATGTGTGTTTCGAAGCAACAGCGGGAGTAGAAGCTGCCTGTGCTGAGATGAACAAGTGCACGAAAGCTGAATCTGTAAAACAAGCAAACACCAAACTCCTTCAAGTCTTGACATCTGATGGGGTGGTGACGGCACTCGAGGAGTGGGAAGCACGGAGATCCAAGAATGCAATGTTCAAGTCAATGATGAACTATCTACATCGGGTGGAGACAATCCTGTTATTCGTGGCAGCATCACGGAGTGCTGACCTGGTGCTTCACCTCCAAGCTGGAGAAGAACTGAGCAAGTTATTCTTTGCCATGGACCGGATCAAATACAAGCGGCTCTGGCCCCGATACATCGCAGACATGTATGACCTAAGAACCAATCACCCTAGGACCTGGGAAGAACTAGGAGCTGGCAATCTATCAGTAACCAAGAATGACATCCCGTTTGTATCCATTGGACCAGATCATGCATGTGAACATCTGAACAAGCTGATGAAGATTCACTCTGGACTGATTGGCATCTCTAACAATGCCAATGCTAGACAGAGATTCTTCATGGTTACACCAGAATTATCATGCCTGTCAAAAGACTTCAAGAGTCAGTTTGGCCTGGAAGGTGACAAGATCACAGAACATCATGACCTTGGTCCAAGTGCAGTCAAGAGGGAGCATGAAGCAATCAACAAGATCAAGGCTGCGATACTGAGTCACGGGAATCCATTTGACACTGAAGGTGACAAGCTGCACAATGTGATAACGAATGCTTACATCCCAGACGAGTATGTACCACAGATCTTGAACATTGATGTCACTGGTCAGAAGTTGTATGAAGACTACGTGTCGGAGCGTATCAATGGAGATGTTAGCCTCTGGGCACCAGTCAAGAAGGAGAACAACAAGATGTTCACGTCTGGGAACAAGAGAACCACAGTGAAACTCAGAGACAGGACTGTGGATCTGAAGGAGACTAAGGAACTGTACGGAAGGCTCATGGTCCTTGCCAAGTCAAACAGAGACGTCAACCAGAAATATGCCATCGGAAATTACGAGTTCACTGTGACACCAAGAGCACTGTTCGCTCCAGATGGGACAATTCTTCCATGCACTGACAAGTCGAAGTTAATTCATCTCCTCGACAAGTTAGCAAGAGCAGAAATTCACCCCGAAGATCAGCAGCAGACACCAGCTGCAAGTGTTCTACAAGAAGATCCAATGGACACAAGAACTATGGCATCCACATCTAGTAAACCTACAAGTCGGAAGATTGCACTGGTGGATGGAATGGTACTTGTGCATAAGCTGACAAAGAAACCAGCCACTGTAGTGAAAGTCAACGATCTGGGTGAATGCTTCAATGACAGACTCATGTCTCTAACAAAAGATTGTGATGAGATCATACTGGTCTTTGACACGTACAAAAACGATTCTCTGAAGAGTGCTACCAGGGCTAAAAGAAGGCAAGGAAAGGATGCAGTACAGTATCAAGTCAGAGATGACACCAACATCAAACACATCCCAATGAGCAGATTCCTTTCTCATGACAAAGCAAAGGCTGATCTGACTGACTATCTGGCAGCGAAAACTCTAGAATACAACAGTCACTCATCCAAGTTGATCATCACGTCTGCTTCAGGGCGTACTAGGAGCAACAGTGACCTGCTCTTCGAGGACAACAACCGTGAAGAAGCTGACACCCTGTTGATCCACCAGGCCATGCTGGCATCCCAGCGAAACCCACATGATGCGCAGTTGGTGTTCTTCTCTCCCGACACAGATGTCCTGGTACTAGTCATAGCAAACTATGACCTACTGCTGAGGAATACATCCATTTCCATGGCCTCTGGAATACTTCAAATAGAGCCACTGTGGACAGCTCTAGGGGTCGAAAGAGCAAAGGCGTTGCCAGCCTTTCATGCTTTCACAGGGGCAGACAACACTGGGAGGTTCTCTCGAATAGGCAAAGCAACCTGGCTGCATGTCTACCTCAAAGCAAGTGAAGATGTCATAGACACCGTGCGAATGCTTTCAGATGCAACTGAAGTGACGGAGGACATGTTGTCCACACTAGCTAACTTTGTATGCGCTGCTTACTCTCCAAATGGCATCCACATCGACAGCATCCCCGAACTACGATGGTATCTCTTTTGCAAACACATGGCAGAAAGTGACAGGCTTCCTCCTACTCTTGGAGCTCTCAAGCAGCACATCCTTATAGTCCATATCCAAGCCAGAGTGTGGGGTCAGCCAAGCATTGCTCAACAGGATCCTCAGCTGAATCCCCTGCAAAACGGCTTTTACAAAGACACGGATGGACAAGTGAAACCAACCACAACTGAGGAGCCTCCAGCCCCCAAGGCCATCATTCAAATGGTTAGATGTCAGTGCAAAACAGACTGTTCTTCATCTAGATGTTCCTGCAGAACAAACAACTTGGCTTGTACAGACCTTTGTCAGTGTGACATCCAGTGCCAAAATGATGAGGACTCTCAAGATGTGATGAACGAAAGCGATGATGATGAGGATGATGATGACTTTACTCAATGATGAATCAAAGCTCTGTGCTCTTTAGAAGGTGAGTTACATCAGTTTTACGGCGGCCAGTTTGAAAAATCCAAGATGGCCGCCACATAGGAGCTCTATCGTCATGTCTAGCTTATCTAACTTGTTACCATTGGATTCGGGGCCCTTGAAAATGTATGTTTAGCCGTTAGAATCAAAGCGTTATGTTGTTTAGAAGCTGAGATATTGAGAAACATCAAGTTTACGGCGCCCAGTTTGAAAAATCCAAGATGGCCGCCACATAGGAGCTCTATGGTCATGTCTAGCTTATCGAACTTGTTACCATTGGATTCGGGGCCCTTGAAAATGTATGTTTAGCCGTTAGAATCAAAGCTTTATGTTGTTTAGAAGCTGAGATATTGAGAAACATCAAGTTTACGGCGGCCAGTTTGAAAAATCCAAGATGGCCGCCACATAGGAGCTCTATGGTCATGTCTAGCTTATCGAACTTGTTACCATTGGATTCGGGGCCCTTGAAAATGTATGTTTAGCCGTTAGAATCAAAGTTCTATGTTATTTAGAAGCTGAGATATTGAGAAAAATTAGTTCTACGGCGGCAATTTTGAAAATCCAAGATGGCCGCCATACAGGAGTCTGTGCAAATAGCAACATTGGTTTTCTGACTGACTGTACAATATAGTTTCCAAAAATATATAGTTTTCCAAATCCCCCAAAAATTCCAACGAAATTACATCGTGAACCTGACTACATATTTGTTCACCCACTTTAAAGGGACATAAATGGTTTATAGGTCACTTCCCCTTAACTTCCCATACCGCATCACCACCCAATCCCTTTTCTCACAGTGGAAAGGTGAAGTAAGAGATGCAAATGAGGTCCAGTCATACTAATATACCAGTAAATTATCTTACAAGGAACTTCAAGTCAGGAGGAGGCCATTATAGTCAGGTTCACTATGTCAATAAATTATATTTCGTTCAAAATCATGGTAGATTAGCAAACCTATACATTTTTGGAAAGGTTATAGCATAAGGAAACTAAAAATCAATGTTTACATTTGGAGAGATACCTGTATGGCGGCCATTTTGGATTTTCAAAATGGCCACTGTAAAATACATATTTTGTTCTATTTCTGCCACTAATTACCCTAAAAACTTTTAAAAATATACTAAACCTATATTTTCAGGGACAAGGAATCCAATGAAAGTATCAAATTAGTGCTATGGGGAATGGTAAGACACGAATCAAAGGTTTGGAATTGCAAAATACTGTCTTTATATTCGCGATAAGTTGCATAATCAAATACATGTTATCATTTTGTACAGGCAGTTAATAACATCAAAATGTGTCACAATAATTCATATCACCAAACATACACAGGCAGTCAGCAAAATCATATATACACATGCAGTCAGTATAACTTCACATCTACACAGGCAGTCAATGGCAAAATATACACAGGCAGTCAATGGCATCAAACATACACGATTACAGAATATGCCATTTAGAGTTCGTCATCACTGTCCTGTGTGTCGTATCCGACAATATAGTCCGCATCGTTTTCACAGTCCGTTCCACACAAGCAAAGGTCGGTCAAATTGATTGGCAAATCGAATTGGTCGAATGGTCGATCGAATCGAATTCGATGAATCGAATCGAATCGAATCGATCGAATTGGTCGAATGGTCGAATGGTCGATCGAAGCGAATGGTCGAATGGTCGAATTGGTCGAATGGAATTGGTCGAATTGGTCGAATTGGTCGAATTGGTCGGAATTGGCAAATGTAAACATTGATTTTCAGATTTTCCATGTAATAACGTTTCCAAAAATGTATAGGTTTGCTCATCTACCATGATTTTCAACGAAAAAACAGTGAACCTGACTATTAGGCCCATCGATCATGATCAATGGTTGCCAACCAGAGTTATTTGTCCATGCTCTATTGGGTTTAAATGGTAAAGAGCAAGCAAGGAAGCAGCACATCAGCACATACCATGATCTTTTAACGTCTTCGTTATGATTCACCCAGTGTCGTGATCAAACAGCTGACCTTCCAGACTCAGAGCGGACAATCCACCTATTACGCCGAGTCTGGTTTAATACTAGTTGGTTTTTAAAAATTGGACCTCTGTGTGATTGGAAGCCTAAGCAGTTTGGCCTACAGACAACGGGCTAAATACAACTTAGTGGACACTTTTGGTCCATCCAGAAAATGTTTGTTTGTAAAACGAATTGTGTGTAGACTTGGAGTAAAATAGCCAACTTGATACATATAAACATCTTCACTACTGTAGCAGTATTCTCAGACCAAGCTGCTTTGAGAGCAGGGCCCCTCAAACTTTTCATTTAAAATGTCGTGTACTACCCACTCCGCAAAATACACAAAACTAGAGCAGTGAGAAGTTCCACCAAGTTGGTGTGACTTTTATCAACTCCAGCCAAACAACCCTCTATGATTTTGTGAAATATCTTCTTGTTTATCATTTTGTGATCTCCTGGTCTGTTTTGTTTCTGTTGTGTTTTATTCATCGTGCTCCACAATAGTGCAGCCGAGAAACAGCCTCACTGAAGGTGGCTGAATTACATAGGCCTTACCATGTTATACAAGCCTGCTGTTGGTACTTGCTACCTTACAAACTTAGGGTCTTGAGTTTGAGCCCCTGTCGTGCCGTTAAACAACACCAGGTGGGTTGACTCGGCCTGTCATCCTTCTGAGGTTGGCAAAATGAGAACCAGCTTTCTGGGAACAGGGACACTGCATCAGCAGCACGGCCGTGCTCCCAGAAATGATGCCACCAGAAGCCACAAGCTGCATACGAAACAATAAACCAAACCAGGTTGCATCATGATCATCACATCACAACAATCCAAAGCCACTAAACCTGCCGAGCAAGACCTGCCATCATTGACTGATAAAAGAGAAGTTTTAGGTTGGTTTGGAAATAAAACCGATAGTTTAACAACGGCGTAGCTGGGCTTGTTTGATACTTTAGTTGAAAAGGATAGTATGACCTGGGTGGGCATGGAGTTAGCAGTTAGCAAATAATGTATTACATTTTTTCAATAAATTCCATATTCCTGTGCCACTTTCAGTCGAACGTCAGCCATTGACAGCAGGTTCGTGAAGGACTTGGGGGAAAAAAAAAAGTATCCAGTCTGAATGGAACTATCACTTATTGGCGAAACTGCAATGGGGAATCCACAAATGTCACGGATGAAACCCTTAGGTCATGTATTATATATACACATAAGTAAGTAGTCGGCATGTTTTGCTTCAAGTACATAACCCGGGTTATTTTTATTTTCTGGAGCAATCGAGGCAGCGGTCTTCTGCCCATACACCGCCCAAATAAAGGGATGTGTCAGAAGAATATGTTGCACACTTGTAGCGATCGCCGGTATGGCAGGTACTCTATAAATAGTAAAAATAATATAGTGGTAAATTGCAAACAATTTGTTAGCATTTGGGCATTCTATATATTTTCAGAACATTCTGGAATCAGAATTATTACAAGGTGTAATATTAATAGTCAACGAGACACCAGAAATTATTTGACAAAAAACAAAAAAACCGACACAACCATACAACTTTATCACTACTCAAAGAACAAGACATTTGTCAAAACGGTTACAATTAAGCATTTTTTTTTTTCAACATTTACTTGTAAATCAGCAATGGATACAATAACACAGCTCAAATATATCCGAGTATTCTTCATTTTCTAAAAAAAATTAAAACTTCTTTGAACTCGAATTTCTTTCTTTCGCATGACCAGTAATCGGTGTGTAATGGATTGAAAACATCCGTTTTAGTGCCTTTGTCTGTTATTGTACTTCAGATGAATATTTTGCCGAAATCCCAGTATTTGATTAAACATTTGGAAATGATAAAACCTCCAAGATGAAGTTTTTTTTAATCAACATTTAAAGTTGGAGCAAATTAGTTTTTGTTATTGTGTTTTATTTGTTCCAAAACGTGTTTGAGGTTAGGAAGATTTTTTTTCTCGGGAGAACAGGGCTATTTAGGTTGTTCTATGGTTGGAAAGGTAATGTTCGGGCTATCCCAGAATCCTAATGGGGTTTCAGGCACAGCTAAGCTGCGACACCGAGTGGACTCTATGGGAACAGCACCAAAGTTTATGTGATTCTTCATGCTGGTGTCCATTTTTTTTCATGAAAAATATACAAGGTCAACTTTTACTGGAATATGGAAAAGAAGCAAAAATGAACGAGTTTGGATGATGTCACCTACCCTGCCTGTTGGTCACTTTATGGGGTAAAATCTTACACTGATGTCTACTTTGGGTATGGTATTAATCATTGACAGCTAAAACAAGCAAGTTCATTTATCCACCAAATAAAGCAAATTGGGTCTACGTCCGGGATCTAAAAGTGTATTTGTATAAAATAATAAAATAATATTTTTATTAATTAAAATTTATTAATTAAGTATTAATTGGTAAATTTTTGGGGAAATTGGGGTAAAGTCTTGGGTGAAGGTTAACAGGTGTTAACGATAGTCACCATGGCGTTTGTGGCACAGAACTTTGCGGTAACACCGAGTGAGGCACAGTTCCGAGCGTTACTAAAGTCGGACCTCTTGAAGTAGGCCAAACATTTTAACTTGGAGGTCCGAACTAATTTGAGGAAGGCAGAGTTGCAGGCCACGGTGATACAATCTATGGTGGGATTAGGAACATGGGACGAGTTAGCCTGGGAGTGGCTACCCGAAGAACCAGAAGACGTTGAGCTCTGGAAACTGGAGTTGCAATTACGGAGCCAGGAACGGATCAAAGAAGAAGAAAGGAAAGCAGAAAAGGAAAGAGCAGAAGAAGAAAGGAAAGCAGAAAAGGAAAGATCAGAAGAGGAAAGGAAAGCAGAAGAGAGGAGAGAAGAGAAACAAGCAGAGGAGAGGAGAGTGGAACGAGAACTCCAGGAAAGGTTAAAAGAAGAAGAAAGGAAAGCAGAAGCGAGGAGAGAAGAGAAACAAGCAGAGGAAAGGAGAGTGGAACGAGAACTCCAGGAAAGGTTAGAAGGGAGAAAAGCAGAGGAGAGGAGAGCTGCAAGGGACCTCGAAGCAGAGGAGAGAAAAGCGGAAATGGAATTAAAGGAACGTGACATGGAGCTTCAGCAAGAAATCAAATTCAAGGAGCTGGAGTTAATGAGAGAACGGGGAGAGGCACCACCCTTGCTGACGGGGTCGACACCTAACCAGAAAACCTGGGATGTGGGCAGACATGTGAGGCTGGTTCCACCGTTCAGTGAAAAGGAAGTCGCGAAATTTTTTCCACACTTTGAGAAAGTGGCTCGACAATTAAACTGGCCGGAGGAGGCCTGGACCATACTCGTGCAAAGTGTGCTGGTGGGGAAAGCTCAGGAAATTTATTCGGCGCTACCAATGGACCAATGTGCAGATTATGAGGTACTGAAGAAGCACATCCTCAAAGCCTATGAGTTGGTTCCGGAAGCTTACAGGCAAAAATTCAGGAATGCCAGGAAGAGGGAGAGTGAGACCCATGTGGAGTTTGCCAGAGTGAAAGAAAACATGTTTGATCGGTGGTGTGAGTCAAAAGGAGTCGGGAAAGACTTCGAAACATTGCGGGACTTGATCCTGGTGGAGGAATTCCAGCAGTGTGTCCACGAGGACATCAAAGTGTACCTGCAGGAAAAGAAAGTACCAAAGTTGTGGGACGCAGCCACCATGGCAGATGATTATGCCTTAACCCACCGAATAGGGGTCCACAAACCTAACTCCTCGCCTAGACTTCAGCAGGGGAGTTATGGAACACCCGGTGCGGAGAACGACCTTACATGGCGGCGGCCTCGAGATGATTATGGGGACAACTATGATACCCCAACTGTTAGAAATCCGAGGGCTACGGGCCCAAGACAAACTTATTTTTCGGGGGGCTCAAGGCCGACCCCGAGGTTCTCCCCCGGGCCTACTTGTGCTTTTTACCATAAAACTGGACACTTGATGTCCCAATGTTACCCCCGGAAAAGGGAGAACCCGGAACGGAATCAGTCTAGTGCGACTCCGAATGCACTGGCAAGTGTGAGAAATCATTCTTGGAGAGCAGAGCTGGGGGAAGATTCCCCTGTCAAAGGTACGGCGTCCCGGGAGAACCTTGTTCAGGAGGGCTACAAACATTTCATTTCAGAGGGGTTCGTGTCGCTGGATGGCGACCCGAGTAACCAGAAGCCAGTTAGGGTATTGAGGGACACAGGAGCCCACCAATCGTTGATGCTGGAGGGCATTTTGCCATTGTCGGAGAAGACGGCAACTGGGGTTAGTGTGCTTTTACAGGGGGTCGGGGGCTATGTTAAAGCTCCGCTTCATGTCATCCAGTTGAGTTCTGAGTTGGTATCCGGGCCGGTCACTGTAGGCTTACAAGCCACCCTTCCTGTGGAGGGAATCTCTTTTATTATCGGGAATGATTTGGCCGGGGGGCGAGTTTCGGGTAATCCAATAATGGTGGACAAGCCCAGTAAGAAAAATAACACCACTCGGTTAGAGATGGAGATTCCGGGTATCTTTCCATCCTGTGCAGTGACTCGGGCTATGGGTAGAAAACACGCGGAAGAGAAGGAGGAAGAAAGAGAGGGGGAGTTGGAACCCTTAGAGGTACGGGAAGACAACTCGGAAAAGGGAAATAACCAGGGGAGGGATTCCCAGGAATTTCGAGAAATGGTAGCGTCTGGAACGCAAGGGGACGTGGAGTGTCCGTCGGAGACCGCGGAGAACGAAGTGGAGCAAACCGCGCTGGTCCGAAGGAGACTAGTGGAAGAACAACACGAAGACTCGGAGATCCAGAGGTTAATTGAGAAAGCCGTTACAGAAGAAGAGGCTACGAAGATACCTGTGGGGTATTTCATGAAGGGGGAAACCCTAATGAGGAAATGGAGGCCCCCGGAGGTGCCCGCAGACGATGAGTGGAAAGTTCACTATCAGATTGTGGTGCCACCGCTGTACCGGAAGGAGATCTTGAGTTTGGCACATGAGACCCCTTGGGCCGGGCACCTGGGAGTGAACAAGACCTGTGACAGGATATTGGTACATTTTTTCTGGCCGGGACTGCGACGGGATGTGGCGGAGTTCTGCAAGTCCTGCCATTCTTGTCAGCTGGTGGGAAAGCCGAATCAAAAAATCCCGCCCGCCCCGTTAAAGCCAATTCCAGCTTTTGAAGAGCCATTCAGCCGAGTCATTGTGGACTGTGTGGGCCCTTTACCCAAAACCAAAGCTGGACATCAATACTTACTGACCATCATGTGCGCGTCCACCAGGTTCCCCGAGGCAGTGCCTCTGAGGAAAATAACGGCGGCAGTTATTGCAAAGGCCTTGATTAAATTTTTCACTTGGGTTGGTCTACCTAAGATCATCCAATCGGATCAGGGGTCCAATTTCATGTCCACACTGTTCCAGCAAGTGGTACACCTGTTGGGGGTGGAACAAGTAAGATCCAGCGCCTACCATCCCGAGAGCCAAGGGGCCCTGGAAAGGTTTCACCAGACTTTAAAGAATATGATCCGAACGTATTGTTTTGAATGTGCCAAGGATTGGGATGAAGGGATACCCCTATTGTTGTTTGCGGCGAGGGAGTCCGTGCAGGATTCCTTGGGATTCAGTCCGTTTGAACTGGTGTTTGGACACGCAGTGCGGGGACCGTTGAAATTGGTGAAAGAACAGTGGTTACTACAGGAGTCCCGGACACCGATGGTGGAGTATGTGTCCACAGTGAAACACCGATTGGCAAAGGCGTGTGAGGTGGCACGACGGAACTTGAGAAGGGCCCAGGGGAAAATGAAGGAGAGACATGACAAGACCTCGCAGATAAGGAATTTCAGTCCTCAGGACCGGGTGTTAGTATTGCTGCCCGTTCCAGGTCAGCCCCTCCAGGCTAGATATTTCGGTCCTTATGCAGTGGAGGAGAGGGTGAATGAGACAGACTACGTGGTGACCACTCCCGACCGACGAAAAAAGCGACAGTTGTGTCATGTCAACCGACTGAAGAAATATCATGAGAGGGAAACGGTGGAAGACGTAGTTCCTGTCTCACCGGTCGTACCGGTGAAAATGGACGGAAACGCCGGTGTGAAGTTTGATAACTTGGATGACCAGGCCTGCCCCAAATTGACGAACACCGAAGTGTTGAGTCATTTGGATGAGAAGTTAGGTCATTTAACAAGGGAACAGCAAGGACAACTGTCCAGCCTAATGTTCGAATTTAAACATTTGTTCACAGATGTACCTGGTCGTACGGACTTAGTATATCATGATATCGAGGTGGGGGAGGCCACTCCAGTGAAACAACACCCCTATCGGATGAACCCGGTGAAGATGGAGTATCTTCGGAAGGATATATTCCTTCGGAAGGATATGCAATATATGTTGGACAATGACATCATCGAACCAAGCAACAGTGAATGGAGCTCCCCATGTGTGTTGGTTCCGAAACCCGATGGCAGCTTCCGGTGTTGTACAGATTTAAAACGGGTGAATGCAGTGACCAAGACCGACTCCTATCCGCTCCCGAGGATTGACGACTGTATTGATCGAATAGGCCCAGCTAAATTTGTTACCAAATTTGACTTGCTGAAAGGGTATTGGCAGATCCCTCTTACCGATAGAGCCAAAGAAATCTCAGCTTTGGTCACTCCGAATGGGTTATATCAGTACAAGGTCCTCCCTTTTGGGTTGAAGAACGGGCCGGCTACATTTCAACGACTGATTAATAGGCTCATTGCAGACCTGGAGGGGGTGGAGGCATATCTGGATGATGTAATCATCCACACCATGACCATGGAAGACCACATTAAGCAAATCCATGCATTTTTTCAGACGATGTCCGAGGCAGGTCTGACCATCAACTTAGCCAAGAGTGAATTTGTAAGAGCACAGGTAGTGTTCCTCGGCCATGTAGTAGGGCAGGGTCAAGTACAACCAGTGACCGCCAAGGTAGAAGCTATCGATCGCTTCCAAGTCCCAAAGGGGAAGAAAGAGCTGATGAGATTCTTAGGTATGGCGGGGTGGTACCAGCGGTTCTGTAAGAATTTTTCGGATGTGGTAGCCCCTTTAACGAGTTTGTTGAGAAAGGAGACCCCATTCGTTTGGGATGGCAAATGTCAGGCGGCCTTTGCCCATGTCAAAGCGATACTAATGAGCTCTCCGGTCCTAACCGCTCCAGACTTTCAGGCACCTTTCAAGTTGGCCGTAGATGCAAGCGATGTGGGGGCTGGAGCGGTCTTGTTACAGGAAGATGAGGATGGGGTGGACCACCCCGTGTGCTACTACTCCAAAAAGTTCAATAAACATCAGGCAAATTATGCCACCGTGGAGAAAGAGACCCTGGCTCTCCTGCTAGGGCTTCAACATTATGAGGTGTATTTAGGAATCACGTCCTTTCCCATAAAGGTCTTTACGGATCACAACCCCTTAACCTTCATTCAAAGAATGAAAAATAAAAATCAGAGGTTGATGAGATGGAGTTTGGCTTTGCAGGGGTTCAACTTGGAAATTGAACATGTACGGGGCCGGGACAATGTCGTGGCGGACGCTTTGTCCAGATTGAGTTAATCTGGGGGGGGGGGGGGGGGGGGTTGAGTTATCTGGTTGGTTTCTCCAAATTGGCCGGCAAAGAAAGTTTTCGCTGGGTTCGAACTTTCTTTCTTGAAGGGGGGGAGTGTTACATATTTATGTGAATGTATGTGAATTACCATTCAGGTCTTTGCTTATCCATGTGTAGTAGATTAAGGGTTGTTGTGGTTGGAGGGTCAGGAGCCCTTCTGAAAAAGTGTCCGGAAACGGAAGTGACCGGAAACGGAAGAAGAAAAGACACGAGGAAGAAAAGCGACGAGTATTCTTCTTCCTCGCCCCGCTCCGACGAAAGGTGGGATCGACCTTGCGCCGCGTGGAAAAGCGGCGTTCCGAAGCCCGTCTGGCGAGAGGAGTTACCGGGACGTGTACCTACCCGGTGGAGACGTCAAGTTGACGTGGGGCCATGCATCGACCCCGCGTCTGGCACCGTTCGCGGCACCGTCTAAAAAGACGCGTACGGGTCGCACGTTGGGGCCTAACCCGCGTTGCAAGCGGCGTGGGGCTTTTGGGCTTGCATTACCGTACCCGCTTCGCATGGCCACGAGGGGCTGCAGCCGGGGTGCCTGATACGATACCTGCCCGGTGGAAACACGTCCACCCGGGGTTCGTTCAACCGCCCGAGTGCGGCGACGCCGACCATCATCTTGGTCAGGAGGGGCCCAGAGACATTGTGAGGGGCAGAGACCAAAAGGGGGTCGTGAGTACCAAAAGGGGACACACATATATAAGATGGCCATCTTAATCATATAGGGAATTGATTGTGGATTGGGAATTGTTGATGGTTGTTTGTTGTTGATTGCTCGGGGAATATATCCGTGATTGTATCCTGGAAATTGTATGATATCCTTACCCTGGAAATATATCATTGAACATCAGTTTCTCTTGGGTGGAATTCACAGGGATTGCGTTGCGAAAGCGCATATATAATACTACTTTCTGGCGAAGGTCCTCTCACGGTCCGGGGGTCACCGAGACCAGGTAGTCACCGAGGGGACCACGTAACAGTACGATGACTCAATATGCCAATAAGACAAGTCTAACTGTAAATCCTTCAGTGCCTGGACTGCAGATGGAGGCCTATGAAGAAAATGACCATTAATCACAATATAGTTCACCATTTGTTGATAAAACAAATTGTATACACCTGATTTCTAAAGTCTTTAAGAACATGATCAGTTTGTTCTGTATAAATCTGGCTAAAAGACAATCTGTATCATTCGAGTAAACGGTGTTTAAAACACCGCACTCATATATACACTAAGCACGGTTCTAACTTATCAGGACACAAACGGCAAAAAATGTAATTTCAGCGTTCTTCAGATCTATGAATTTCCCAACCAGTTGAGGCAGGCCTGCTGAGCGCACGAACCTCGCGTTTGAGTTTCATGGACTCGGCTTATTTGAATCTGATGGCCCACGTAATCTTGGAGCTTGGCGTGTAACGCAGGGCGCATCTCATGAATGAAAATGAACAACACGACATTAATCTGAAACCAGAAATACTGCTATGATAATGTAACCTCGAAATTCTCTTTTCAAATACAAAATGGCATCACTACAATAATTTGGAGAACGTTTAACCTTTGAGCATTCATCCAAACGTTGAAAAACAAATCACAAGGAAACTTTTCAGGATGTTTTAAAAATGCCACCCAATATACATCCAAAAATGTAGTATGAAAATGCTAAAGTGTAATTCTAAAGGGTAATTGTAAAGGGTAATTCTAAAGTGTAATTCTAGAGGGTAATTGTAAAGGGTAATTGTAAAGGGTAATTCTAAAGGGTAATTGTAAAGGGTAATTGTAAAGGGTAATTCTAAAGGGTAATTGTAAAGGGTAATTCTAAAGTGTAATTCTAAAGGGTAATTGTAAAGGGTAATTCTAAAGTGTAATTCTAAAGGGTAATTGTAAAGGGTAATTCTAAAGTGTAATTCTAGAGGGTAATTGTAAAGTGTTTTATTTGTTTCTGGGCATTACCTATTTCATATTAAAAATGCCAAAACTGACCCACTTCTTTCAGACATGGATGGATTGTTTTTTCTCTTTCTGTCTGCTTGGCCGTCAGACAAAATTGAATTCAATTCCAAACAGGAAACTTACTGTTTTTAGCAACGTCATAAAGGACACAAACAACAGGCACGAATAACTAATGTAACTTCCGTAATGTAATGTAACGAATAACTAATGATGGACTTCCGTTTCCGGTCTTGCTGGCGACGGTTCGTTTTTTCGCAGGTCTCCACGCTCTCCATCGAAATCGAAGTTAAGTCATTGTTCCAATTTGTATTTTCGTTATAACTGTATTTCTTTTATGGTGTATGTACGTATATTGTCCCGTCAAAGATTTTTGGTGCAAATCTTTCATACCTGTATTGAAAATCGCGTTAATTCGTGTCGTCTCGAGGTCTTGTACAGTGTACACTGTACAACCTTGAGGCTTTGTTTTTCTCTCAGCGCCTGTCGTTTGTGATCCAATAACTTTCGTTCTCTGTTTTCGCAGTCTTTCCACCCCAAAGCCTACTTCCTTATGTAAATCTCAACTCAAAAAAACAAAAAAAAAAGACTACCTTCTCTGTGCTCATTCGTTTATTCATTCTTATTCGTTCATTCGTTCTTCGACCACGTGTTTCTCCCCCATTTCCCCAGATAGATTGTCAAATTTCAATTCGTTATTTTATCGTCCATGTGATATTGTTTGATTATAGTTAGTTTTGGTTTGAATTTCCTGTAACTCGTAATTAATTAATTAATCGTTTTCTGCTCATCGTGTGTGGCCTTGTAGTTGTACCCCCGTCGGTGTTTTGTTAACTTAAGTGTGTTTTGCTTGGCTCTTGGTTTTTTCCCTTCTACCCCGAACATAATACTGTCTAACGTTCTAAATCCCCACCCCCCCCCCCCCCCAAAAAAACCAAAAAAAAACAAAAACATTTATTTTATTTTCTCCACGTGTACTGTTGTCTCATCCTGTATTTTCTGTCCAGGTGTGCTGTTCGCCCCACCCCCATTATCTCCTTGCCATCCACCGTTTGCCCTGTTCACGTGACTCGTGGTGGTCCCTCTCGGCTCTCCCCCCGTTGGTATTTTTGTGCATATAAGATTGTTCATAGTTCTGTTTAAATATTTTTAAATATGTTTAACCTTTCCCCTTCTGTTTTTTATTCAGTGGTATATTACAACACGCTGTTTTTCTTCCTATTTAAAAGGCTTTTCTCAATTTCCTCTCCAACTCATTCCACTTCAAAAAAAAGAAATTCAATATCTTATACGTCTCCCTCACTACATGGTCTAAATTCACATTCATTCCATCCCTCCTCCATCATCCTGAACCGGATTGCTAACTTGAAAATCACAACAAACCCAATTTGTTATCAATGTTCGTCTTTCATTAATCATCCACTTTCTAAACTCCCCTCTTGCCCCTCCCATCCAAATCCCCCCCCCTTGCACCTACACTCCGAAACTTCCCCCTTGCCCCACCACTCTTAAACTCCCCCCTTGCCCCTCCACTCCTGAACTCCCCCCTTGCCCTTCCCCTCCTAAACTTCCCCTTTGCCCCTCCCCTCCTAATCCCCCCCCTTGCCCCTCCACTCCTGATCTCCCCCCTTTCCCCTTCCCTCCAAAACTCCCCCCTTGCCCCTCCCCTCCTAAACTCCCCCCTCACTCCTCCCCTTCAAAACTCCCTCCCAATCCCTCCCATTCAATTCTCCCCCCATACCATTCCTCTCCAATTCTCTCTCCTCCCCCCTCCTCCTCCAAGCTGCCTCCTCCCCACTTCGTCTCCCTGCTATCTCAAACCTCCACCCCCCCAAACCTTCTACTTTCCTCTGCCCCCCCTCAAACAACCCCTCACTGTGCCGCATCCCTTCACCAGCAAACCTTTCATCCTCCTCATCCTTCCCTTTCTTGGAACTCTTCTGCAACATCTGAAACACTATCAACTGCTCTCCCTACCTCCCCCTCTCATCCTTCATCTTACCCTACTCCTCCCCTCCCCTGTCCTGTACCCGATGCTCCCCCTCTCTCTTCATTAACGGTATGGACCTCAAACATCCGGGGCCTTCGCTCAAACCTGACTGATCTCTCCATACAGGTTGCTTCTGACAATCCAGACTTGATCTGCTTAACAGAGACTTTCCTCCTTCAAGATGTCTCTGATTCCTTAATATCTCTTCCTGGTTACTCCCTCCTCCGGTATGATAGACCTGAGCCTCGGCCTGGTGGTGGGGTGGCTATCTTTGTCAAAAACTCTCTTCCTCACTCTCCTTGCACTGCTCTCTTTCCTCCTCACCCGCAGGAGTACCTCTGGTTACGGCTTCCTCTCCGCTCCCACCTTTTGTTCATATGTGTTCTGTACCGTCCCCCAAACAGTGATGACTCCATCTACATTTCAATGTCTGACAACATGGACCAACTTCTATCCACTCATCCCAACTCTCTCTTCCTCATATGTGGTGACTTCAACTGTCATCATGCCACCTGGTTGGGTGTGGGTTCCTCTCTCACTAGTCATGGCACCTCAGCAAAGGACTTCTGTGACTCACTGGGATTGACACAATCTGTCAATTTCCCGACCCGGATCTCAGCCAATGGAGTATCTTCTCTTCTAGACTTGGTTATGACAAACTTCCCTGCTAATGTCTGCTGCTCTTCTTCTGCTCCAATCGGTTCTTCTGATCATGTGCTTGTCAAAGTGGACATCTCTCTGGCCATTCTCAGAGAGCCTCCTCAGCGTCGACGAGTCTGGCATTTCACTCAGGCCGACTGGGACGGTCTTCAAGCAGCCATTAATCGTCTGGATTGGTCTCCCATCTCCACTGCCTCTGACATCAATTCTTCCTGGGAATTCTTCCAAAGCAAACTGATCTCTCTCATGCACAGATTTATCCCATCTCGCCTTCAATTGTCTTACCCTTCCTCCCGTCCATGGTACACTGAATCTTGTGGTGAGGCAGTTGCCCTGAAACAACTTGCCTTTGCCTCTTGGAAGGCTAATCCAACTGAAGGAAATCTCAGTTCCTTCCACCAAGCTCGGAACAAGTGTGTGTCTACCCTCAGGAGTGCCAGGAAGCACTATCTCTCCTCACTCAAGAATGAACTCTCAAACCTGTCTCCTTCCTCCAAATCCTGGTGGCGTCTGGTCAAATCCGTTTCTGGTGTTTGTTCCCCCTCCATCCCCTCCCTTACCTCAAATGGCCACACAGTTGACATCGCACGTGACAAAGCCGAATGCCTCAACTCTGTGTTCGCCTCGAAATCCTTAGTCCCAAACCCATCTCTCTCTGTTCCCACCTTTCCCAGTCGAACCCAACTGCTCCTGGACTCTGTGTCCTTCTCTCCTGACAAGGTGGAGGAGTTTTTGTCAAACCTCGACTCTGATTCTGCAACTGGACCAGACGGCATCAGCCCACGGGTCCTAAAATCCTGCTCTGCCGCTCTATCTCACCCTCTCTCTGTTCTTTTCACCCTATCTTTTGCTCAAGGTCATCTGCCAGCATCCTGGAAATCAGCTAACATTACCGCTTTACACAAAAAAGGTGCAAAAACAGATCCTTGCAACTACAGACCAATCAGCCTGCTCCCAATTATCAGCAAAGTCATGGAATCCATCATTGCTTCGGATATGAAATCTTTCCTCTTCTCCAATGGCTTGATCTCTGATCATCAATTTGGTTTCAGACCAGGTCACTCTACTCTGGACATGCTGCTTCTGCTGTCTCAACAATGGATGGAGGTCCTCAATGCCAAACAGGAAATCAGAGCTGTCTCCCTTGACATATCAAGGGCCTTTGATACGGTCTGGCACCCAGCTCTGCTCACCAAACTCTCCTCCTATGGTATCCATGGAAATCTCCATGCATGGCTTGCGGACTTCCTCTCTGGTCGTAGTCAACGTGTGGCCCTGAATGGATTTCTCTCATCTCCCCTTCCTGTTCAGGCTGGAGTTCCCCAAGGAAGTGTGCTGGGCCCTGTGCTTTTTCTGGTCTTTATCAATGATCTCTCTGACTCTCTGGAAAATCCTCTCTATCTCTTTGCTGATGACTCCACTCTCTGCCGCTCCATTCCTCTTCCCTCAGATCGGCAGTCTGCAGCCTCCTCACTCTCTGAAGACCTGGACAAAATCACAGACTGGTCAAACAAGTGGAACATGTCTTTCAATCCTGCCAAATCTCACTCTCTTACTATGTCTCTCCGAAAAGATCGACTGGACAACCCTCCCATCTACTTTCTCAACAATCCTCTCCAAGAAGTTCTGTCACTCAAGCTTTTGGGTCTCACTATCTGCCATGATCTTTCTTGGGAAAACCACATTTCCAAGCTGGCCTCCAAAGCCAGTCGCCGACTGGGCATCCTCCGTCGTGCGAAGTCCTTCCTCGGCACACCTGAGCTCCTCACCACATACAAGGCTTTCATCCGCAGCTCAATGGAATACTGTTCTCCCCTATGGGCTGGTGCTCCTGCCTCACACCTGGCTCGGCTTCACGCTGTTGAATCCAAAGCTTTCAAAATCATTGGAATCTCCCGCGATGAAGCTATCTCTGAGGGCCTTTCACTCACTCACCGCAGGCAGGTAGGTGGTCTTTCTGTCTTCTACCGACTCCTCTCCGGCCTTGCTCCCCCAGCTCTCTCTGTGCTCTGTCCCCCAAATATTCCTACAGGTCGCACAAGATCTGCCAGCAACCCTCTGATGGTTAAACTGCCGAAATCTCGGCTCTCTGCTCACCTTCACTCTTTCATTCCTCTTTTCTCCCGCCTGTGGAACAAACTCCCACACTCCCTTCAATCCCTCTCCTCCCTCCAGGTCTTTAAAACAGCTGTTCACCACCATCTCTTATCTTCCCCCATCCATAACCTTGATCTTTTCTACCCCCACTAATTCACCCCAGATCCACCTTGTTTGAATTGAAATTCCAACTTATTTCCTGGAAATCCTGGCAGTGTCCATATGTTTATACCTCTCCCACGCCCCCCCCCCTTCACATGCCTCCCCCCCTTCACATGCCTCCCCCCCAAAGCCCTCTCCCTCCCACAGATCTCTCCATGTCTCCATGTCTCTCGGTCCCTGCTCTCAAATGTTGTGTTTGTGTCCTTCCCCCTCTCTCCCCATCTTGTCTACCGCTCCCGATGTTATTTGTTTTATGTGTCTGTTTGTCTTTCTGTGTGATTAATGTTCGCTCTTTCACGAGCCTCGATCTTGTATACAAAAAAAAAAAAAAAAAAAAAAAAAAAAAACGTGTCAAATAAGGTGGTGTAAAAGTTTCCCCAAACACCAACGGCTGTAAACTTCTCAAAAAAGTTTGTTTTCTACAACATTTCAAATGTTTATTTTATTTCAATTGAATTATATACTTGAACACTGTGGAACACAAATCGCCTTATTGGCATTTTCAAATACCTTCTGTTTAGCAGTAGGACAAAATATTATGGCATTTTAAGTCATTTTGACCAATCAAATTTGCCGCTCGCAGACCCCGTCCATGGCCTTTTCTCTCTCAAGACCGTTGGGTTGGGTGTTCTTGTTTTCATTAATTTTATTCGCGTTTTTGCAAATCAAATCGTTGGTACCAATTGTATCAACAAATCCCACATTTGGCATCAGTTGTTACAATTTTACACCTCCATTAATTTCCAAATAGTTAAATAACTATTTGGTTTTGAATGTTGTCATTTTACTTTTGTTCAATAAACAGACTGTTCCTTGAGCAGAGAGGAAATGGTAACCTTCCCTCGTTTCATTTGGTAGATATGGTAATATAAACAAGAACGACCGCACTGTGGTCACATCATGCAACACAAAATATATATTTTTCGCCTATTCCTGCCACTCAACTCAATCATCCTTGCTGTTGAAAGTATTATACAATTCATCTCCGAGGGTCTTCATGGTTTGGTTCAATACTTTGGTTTGGTTCAATACCCCAAGGCAGTATTCTGGGCCCTGTGCTTTTTCTGGTCTTCATCAATGATCTCTCCGACTCTCTGGAAAGTCCTCTCTATCTCTTTGCTGATGACTCCACTCTCTGCCGCTCCATTCCTCATCCCTCAGATAGGCAGTCCACAGCCTCCTCACTCTCTGCAGACCTGGTCAAAATCACACACTGGTCAAACAAGTGGGACATGTCTTTCAATCCTGACAAATCTCACACTCTTACTATGTCTCTCCGAAAAGACCGACTCGACAACCCTCCCATCTACTTTCTCAACAATCCTCTCCAATTAGTTCTGTCATTCAATCTCTTGGGTCTCACAATCTGCCATGATCTTTCCTGGTAAAAACACATTTCCAAGCTGGCCTCCAAAGCCAGTCACTGACTGGGCATTCTCCGTCGTGCGAGGTCCTTCCTTGGCACACCTGAGCTCCTCACCACATACAAGGCTTTCATCCGCAGCTCAATGGAATACTGCCCTCCCCTCTGGGCTGGTGCTCCTGCCTCACACCTCGCTTGGCTTCACGCTGTTGAAACCAAAGCTTTCAGAATCGTTGGAATCTCCCGTGATGAAGCTGATTGTGAGGGCCTTTCACTTACTCACCGCAGGCAGGTTGGTGGTCTTTCTGTCTTCTACCTTCTTCTCTCTTGCCTAGCTCCCCCATCCCTGTCTGTGCTCTGTCCCCCAAGTACTCCTACAGGTCGCACAAGATCTGCCTGCAACCCTCTTTGGTGAACCTGCCAAAATCAAGACCCTATGCTCACCTTCACTCTTTCATTCCTCTTTTCTCCTGCCTCTGGAACAAACTCCCTCATTGTCTTCAATCCCATTCATCCCTCCAGGTGTTTAAAACAGCTGTTCACCACCATCTCTTATCTTCCCCCATCCAAAACCTTGATCTTTTCTACCCCTGTTAATTCGCCCCAGATACACTTTTCTGAAATACCGCCTTCTTTCCTGGAAGTCCTAGCAGTGTCCATGTGTTTTTATACCTCTCCCACCCCCACCCCCCTTCCCACGTCTCCTCCCCCCAAGCCCTCTACCTCCCACAGATCTCCCGAGGTCCCTGCTCTCAAATGTTGTACTTTTGTGCTTCCTCCTCTCTCCCAATCTTGTCTCCCACTTAGTCCGGCAGCTAAGCTAAATATAGCATAACAATTGTGCATTTTGTGAGGAAAGCACCAAATTTGGCACACTAGTAGACTATCATATTATGAAAAGATCTGGATATTGGGCCATCTCAAATTCAGAGATTTGATTTTTGCAAGATTTGCAGATTTTGCAGATTTGCAAGCTGAGATTGCAACGCCAGGGACGGCCGACTCCTTCCTGCGAGCTGCCCACGTCACCCGCACAAGAAGAACTCATCAAATCACTGCAGCAGCACTGCACATCCTGCAACACCGTGCGTATGAACGCCACTGTATGACATATGCTGATGATGCAGAAGACCTGCCTGAGTTCGAAGACTGGTGTCACCAGAGAGGAGAAGACATTCCCAACTTTCAGTACTGGGCAACTGTGCTGGAACTAGAGATGTTGGTACTGATCTCCATGCGTTCTCTGCGGCAGGCTTCATTCACGATGTACCTTGATGCCCTGACGGAACTGGTCCCATGGTTCCATGCCTTAGACCACACACACTATGCCAGGTGGGCCCCTGTTCACCTGAGGGACATGGTTGCACTCCCAATGAAGCACCCAGATGTAGCCAGAGAATTCAGGGCTGGCAACTTCACTGTACAGAAGACGAAGAAGGTGTTCTCTTCGATCCCAATCGAATCGAAATCTTGCAAAAATCAAATCTTTGAATCTGAGATGGCCCAATATCCAGATCTTTTCATAATATGATAGTCTACGAGTGTACCAAATTTGGTGCTTTCCTCACAAAATGCACAATTGTTATGCTAAGTTGCCCCACTAACTCCCTTTATTTCGTCTTATGTGTCCGTTTGTTTTTTGTTTATTTTGTCATTAATGTTAGCTCTTACACGAGCCTCGATCTTGTATACAAAACAAAAAAAAACAATTATGAGTCTCACGGACATCTGGGTCTGTTTTCAGGGAACTAGTACACCCACTCCGTTCAGGAGCGGTAGGAAGGATCATGTCATCTTCTCTGGGGTATATAGATTACTGTAGATCTAGGCTCGGGCCTCATGAATGTCAGGGGTGTGTTCAGTGAGCAAACTTCTTGTAGAGGGCCTGCTAAGGGGCTTAAGCATTCAAGCAATAACTTCATTCAAAATCGTTGATAAGGAACGGTTGGCTTGGCAAGCACTAGATAGCTGCTTAATAAGTGAACACATGCCTGGTTTATTGCCTTTCACGTTCGTGTTTTTTCAGGCAATGAAAAGAAAAAACATTACATCACGATTCAGCTTACATTCTCAAATCTGTCTCCATAACCTTGTGCCAAGTCTGTCCGGTTGTTCCCATGTGAATGAATAAGATTATATAAAGCCATGTCTGTCCCCTGTTAAAATCAATGTTGAATAAGAATTGTTTAAAAAGTTTATTCAAGCCCGTCATCATGCAAGGTTTGCTCCTCCCTAAAAATAGTGTTGCATAATTATTGTTAACGGCCCCATATTGGGGTCAAACAATCCGTGACGAATTAGCTCTGATATAGACGTGGTGGTGACATGGGTGAAGGTGTTGAGTTATTCTTTTAATAGTGCATTAAATTTGTTTCCCAATCACACTGTCATCTTTTAATGGCGCATTAAATGCGTGTTTCCCAGTCACATTGTTCATCTTTTAATCGCGTATGAAATGCGTCTTTGCCAATCACGCTGTTCATCTTTTAATAGTGCATTAAATGTGTTTCCCAATCATGCTGTTCATCTTTTAAGAGTGTATTACATGTGTGTTTCCCAATCATGCTGTTCATCTTTTAATAGTGCATTAAATGTGTTTCCCAATCATGCTGTTCATCTTTTAAGAGTGCATTAAATGTGTGTTTCCCAATCATGCTGTTCATCTTTTAATAGCGCATTAAATGTGTTTCCCAATCATGCTGCTCATCTTTTAAGAGTGTATTAAATGTGTGTTTCCCAATCATGCTGTTCATCTTTTAAGAGTGCATTAAATGAGTGTGTTCCCAATCATGCTGTTCATCTTTTAATAGTGCATTAAATGAGTGTGTTCCCAATCATGCGGTTCATCTTTTAATAGTGCATTGAATGTGTGTTTCCCATTCGTATTGTTCATCTTTTAAGAGTGCATTAAATGTGTGTTTCCCAATCGTACTGTCATCTTTTAAGAGTGCATTAAATGTGTGTTTCCCAATCGGCCCGTTACCGGATTTTATCACAGGTTGTGACCACAGTGCGGTCATTCTTGTTAACTACAAACTGTTAGGAACATGGTACTTGTACTGAAGTAAGTTTGGTCATCACCACAAACATTTCAGAGCAATTCTAACAATAGCAAAAAAAAAATCAAAAGGAACAATTCAAAAGGAATATGTCCTTCATGGTGCAATGTACCTGCATGCTGGGCAGCGGCTTGTTGTTGCTGCAAAGTCTAAGGTTGGTGCACATTGCCTAGGCTCTCCCTGGGAGGCAGTATGATTTGTAGGTACTGGCAGATTAGCAGTAGCTGCAAAACGAATTCAAAATGGAGAACAAACATCATACGACCACCAGCACTCACTATACTGAATAATGATTTGCAGATTAACAGGTGGTTTTACTACCAGTCATTGCAGTTTGAAGTCACAGAGCAAATTCGTTATTTTCAGATTCATCATAAAGTTGGTGCAATTCATTATTCATGTAAAGTTATGTGAATGTGACGCACAGGGTGTGTCGTCAACAACAAAAAAAACAAATAATGAAGTCAAAACCAAATTTTGGATGACGTCAAAACGAGCATATAATGACGTCAAAACATTCGTTTATATAGTCTAGTGCGACGTCAAAACAAGCGTTATAAAAAGTGTGACGTCAAAACTTGAACGTGTGACATCAAAAGATATGATAGTTATTGTGACGTCAAAATACATAACGCGTTGTCGAAACACATACCGTGTAAAGGCTAAACAAGTATAGTGTGATGATGTCATACTCCAACACAAGCCACGGATTAAACTTTCGCATTGCATTATTGACGATGACGTCACGTGTGCACGTTTGTACAGTTCAGGCACGGACATGTACAATATACGGGGGAAAGTCGCACCTCCATTCGCAGTTCGGCGCAGAGGATCCGCAGCTCCCGGTGCGGTTCCGTCTCCGCGGTGAGCAGCAGCTGGAGCGTTCGGGGTGAGCAGAGCTTCCCTCTCGTAGTCCCGCATCCCCGGTCTTCCGCTGCAACGGGAGGGCCGTTTGCGGCTCCCGAGTCCTGCTACACCGAGTTCAAAGTGCGTATCGAGCACAACCTTGGCGACTCTTACTTAACTAGTGCTGGTACCGCTAACAATGTCGCCCTTCGGCTGTCGCTGTTTAAACCTTGTTACGGCCTAATTCCATCTTCACAAACAAACTTGCGCAACGACCACGCCTGCTCCCTCCCAGCGGAGACCACCAGGAGGCGAATTATAGTTATCATCTGCCCTCTTATGGAGTTTACTGGACTTTCAACTTTCAGATCCGATCGCATCGTGAACTTTTAAAATTTCATCATGAACTTTTCAATTAAATCGAGAGAGAGACAGAAACAGAAACAGAGACAGACAGAGACTTTTTTTTTGACTTTTGAAGTCCTTTTATTATCAAAATAATACAAAAAAATGTATTTATATCTTCACACCAATCATAAATACATGAAAAAGCAATGAAACGAAAAGGTTACAGAAGTATCACGGCACACAATTTGCCAAAATAAACCATTAACTTTATACAACCTACAAAAATATTACCAGTTGGTTCTCATGAACCTCACACAACCCTTCATGACACCAAGTATTGGTGAATTCATCAAGATTGTTTGCATCCTTATAGAAACAAAACTCTAGTTTAAGTCTTGCTGACACGAGGGCATTGAAAAACAACATTACATTGCATTCCCCGGCAGGTTTACCGTTCAATTTCTCCCTTCTTGAGAGATATATTGCCAGCTTGGCTGTTGCGACAGAGAGAGAGAGAGAGAGAGAGAGAGAGAGAGACTTTTTTTTTTTTTTTTTTTTTGACTTTTGTGTTCTTTTATTATAAAAGTATAAAAAAAACCTTTCACATAGTAGTTGTAAACAGAGCAACCAGTTTAAAGAAACATTTGCATAAGGATCATTACTACACAAAAAGGAGCAAAGGATATTTAAACGAAACCAGCAAGTACAAAAATATTTTACAAACAATTGCGAAAAAAACACAAACAATTTTAAGGACATGCTCACGCAAGAGCTATGAATACATCAAAAAGCAAAATTAAGCATTTCGTTCCTCACAGAACAAATAACATTTTTAACACACCATCTCTCAGAAAATTCTTGTTCTTTTCCGTACTTGCTACAATACAGGTACTCAAGCTGTATCCGAGAACTAATCAGGACTTTCAAGGTCAACAAAATATTACAAAAAGAAAATTCACCACCTTCCACCTTCTTTTTCCTTGTTTTGTAGATTGCCATTTTGCCTTCAGCAACCAAAAAGTTCGCTAAAGCAGTTTCAGACTTATGCACAGCAGAAATAGGATAACCACAAATAAATTCAACAAAAGAAAAAGGAAGCCCCATTTTCAAAATATTGGCATGCAAGAACTTAAACAAAGGAACAAGTCTTCTGCACCCAACATATACATGATAAATCGTTTCGCGACTTTCACAAAAGGGGCACACTTCAGAAATGTCATTTGAAAATTTGTGCAACAAAATGTTATGAGGAAGAATCCAATGCGCAAGTCTCCATTGCAGGTCGCCCGTACGCTTGGAGATTGGGGGTGCATATAGACTGCGCCACACAGGAGTAATAGGTGAAGGAGCTGACAGGTGCTCTCTCCACTGAACTCCAAAAGGGCCTTTTACAAAATCGGCAAAAATAAAGCGCACACAACATTCATGCAACGCCCCTTTCTCAATGGAGCTAAGGGGTACAAATTTTCCATTAAAATTCAAAAGCAAAACAGGGAAAGCGTATTGGTCAAGCAAACCCACAGGCTCAAACAGGCTCCTGAACTCTACTCCAAGATTATTTGCTGCTCTTGAGATAGCAAAAAAAATCTGGCCAATAATCCTAATGGATCTGAAACCAGAGCTGGCAGAAATTTCGTGAGCAGACTTCCATCTTTCTCTTTGAAAGTCCAACAAATTATGGACAGAGAGAAGATCTGACCCCACAAAGTACTGGACAAAAGTCCTGGAAGAAGGAATGGCTGAGAAAAGGTGGTTGTAGAAGATTGGCTCGTTGAGGAATGTCGAGGTGGTAATGGAACCGGCCTCACGACGCAACGACAAGGCCTGCCAGGCCTTGATCACACTCTGCATGTACAGCGGAAGTGATGAGACATCGATCTTTGGGAGATCAAGCAAAAACAGTTCGCGACCATATCCCAGCCGACCTGCTTGCTTTAGCAAACACAAGGTTAAACTCTCCCAATGCATGGGGCTGTAAAGAAACTTCTTCACAAAAAGGAGGCGGAAAGTCATGAGCCTGCTGTTGACATCAACGAGCCCTTGACCCCCCTCATTACGTGGAAGGCTGAGCACGCCTGGTCGGAGCCAGTGTTTACCACCCCAGAAAAAATCAATTAAATGTTTCTGGATGGTTTTGATGAGCCATTTTGGTGAGAGAGAGAGAGAGAGAGAGAGAGAGAGAGAGAGAGAGAGAGAGAGAGAGAGAGAGAGAGAGAGAGAGAGAGAGAGAGAGAGAGAAAGAAAGAAAGAGAGAGAGAGAGAGAGAGAGAGAGAGAGAGAGAGAGAGAAAGAGAGAAAGAAACACACACTTTTGACTTTTGTATCCTTTTATTATAAAAGTATAAAACCATTCCACAAAGCAGTGTTAAACCAAGCAACGAGTTCAAAGAAACATTGTATAAGGATCATAAACACACCAAAAAAGAACAAAGGATATTCAAAAGAAATCAGCAAGTATAAAAATTTTACCAACCAAAGGTGAGGACACAAACAGAAACCACAAACAATTTTAAAGGAAATGCTCACGCAAGAGCTATGAACACATCAAGAGCAAATTAAGCGTTTGATTAAATTAAGTGAAAAATTGAGAAAGGGAAAGAGAGGGGGGGGGGAGAGAGAGAAGGGGAGAGAGAGAGGGGGAGAGAGGGAGGGGGAGAGAGAGAGAGAGGGAGAGAGAGAGAGAGACTTTTTTTTGTTCTTTTTCTTTTTTTTTATTGGTGATCCCAATGCGATCCAAATGGACAGACCAGGAGACAAACCTCGCACAACCAGTAGCCGGGAGCGACAGAGCATCCGTGTCCTTCCCAACCGTGTTCCTTTCTGAATGCACCATGTAACACGTCACCATGTTCACTGCTGGAGGAATGTTTGTGAACGCATTACATCATAACACTTTTCCGATATGTTTTCCTTGATGAACTTGGGGACTTGTGAGCCACTCCAGAGGTGTTGGAAAAAGGCCGATCATAATGGGCAGGTGCTCCATCTTGGAGGTGCTCCATCTTGGAGGTACGCCATCTTGCAGGCACGCAATGTTGCAGGTTATCCATCTTGCAGGTCATCCATCTTGCAGGTGCCCCATCTTGTAGGTTCTCCATCTTACAGATGCTCCATCTGTATGACGCTTTGGAGTTGCAAGCTTTCTGGGGCTACAGCGGTGATCCGTTCACTCATTTACCCCCGGGTCGAGCTGTAACCCCCCCCCCCCCCCCCCCCACAAATTTGGAGAGAGAGAGGGAGAGAGAGAGAGAGAGAGAGAGAGAGAGAGAGAGAGAGAGAGAGAGAGAGAGAGACAGAGACAGAGACGGGCTGTTTCTTCCTTTTATTAAAAAAACAAGTACAAAAAGTTTTAATTAAAACAAAAGCCGCGTCGATGTTACACAATGCCTAGATGCAGCTGTGCCTATAACGTCGATGTTATAGGCACAGGACATTCCTATTGATTCGATTACTTGATGTTATTTTTGTGCAAAGTGAAAATATATCTCGGCAATTTCCCGTGTGTGGCGACGAATTTTTAATATATCTCGGCATTTTACCATCTGTTATTTCAGGTGGTGTATGACTGACCATGCCGCGATATAAAAAAATATATATCTCGGCAATTTCCCGTGTGTGGCGACACGTGAACGAAGCTATGCTCCTCTCTCCACATTATTGTGACGACGTATAAATTAAATATTTCATCGTGACGATTGTCATCAAATGGACGAATTTTTAATATATCTCGGCATTTTCCTGTCTGTTATTTCGGGCGGTGTATGACTGAGCATGCCGCGATTTAAAAAAAAAATATCTCAATGGACTTGAAGTTACAGGCCTTTGAGAATTCATTTCGTTCTATAAAGGGCAACTTTCATCGGATTTTCTTCCCGTTTTTTTTCAACCGAGTCTAAAACTATGTTAGCGACTGTGAAAAATGAAATGATATATCGAATTTGATTTGAAATAAAACTGTGTGAGAGAGGAAGACACCACGGGCCTACAAAACAGGCCTCAAAGCTATGCGAGTTAATAAAATGGTGGATATTTGTTTATATGAAGCCTCCCCCAGAATGGGTGGAGCTATGGTTCCCAGAATGGGTGGAGCTTTGAGGTTTTGTCTCCTCTGCAAGAACAAGAAGAAGAAGAAGAAGAAGAAGAAGAACAAGAAGAACAACAACAACAGCAGAGCGCACTCTATGACGAGCGTCTGCGACACGGCAAAAAATACGAGGATATAAGACCCGTCATTTCACTGACGGGAATACTCATCTAAACTAATTTTGGAAATATCCAAAACCCTTGATCTTTTTTACCCCTGTTAATTCACCCCAGATCCACTTTTTTGAAATACCGACTTCTTTCCTGGAAGTCCCAGCAGTGTCCATGTGTTTTATACCTCTCCCACTCCCCCCAACCCCCCCCCCCTTCCCATGCCTCCTCCCCCCAAGCCATTTCCCTCCCACAGATCTCCCGATGTCCCTGCTCTCCATCTTGTCTCCCGCTCCCTTTATCATATGTTTTATGTGTCAGTTTGTCTTTTTGTGATCAATGTTAGCTCTTACACGAGCCTCGATCTTGCATGCAAAAAAAATAAAAAATATATAGAACTGCCATTTTATAACTGCAGTGATGACCAGTTTCCTCCGCCTTCCCACTTTCATACAACCCCGCTTTCACATTATTACTATTTTTTCTCAATCAATTTATCCCGAGATAATGCTCAAGAAATTTTATCCTGATCGGATGAAGTTTTGTACTTGTCGAATTATGACGTCATTATTCACAAGGTTTATTCTCCACGGAGAGTTCTTTCCAATGAGACACGTCTCAATTTTGTCTGTGCAGCGCTTTTGGAGATATAGAGGTGTAATTTTTTCGGTTTTTCCAACATAGAGGCCATACCACGTGACTTCATTATTATTATTTATTACTTCATGACATTATTACTTCATTACATTAGAGGTCCAGGCTACTGGAAGGCAATTATTCAACTATAAAACCATTTGTTTTATACCTTGTCACTTACCCCCCCCCCACCCCCCCCCCCTCCCCGCGTCCCCCAGCCCTCTCGCTTCCACAGACCTCCCAATGTCCCTGTTCTCTACTGTTGTTGTGCTTGTGTGCTTCCTTCTCTGTTTTTTGTGTTTAATGTGTTAGCTCTTCCACAAGCCTCAATCTTGTATACAAAAGGTTTATTTTGCAAACGATCTTGTATACAAACAAAAAAAAATCACTGGGTTTTTTTTTACCTTTGGTACCAGAATGATATTTGAAGATTTCCAATTTTGGGGAATAACACCATTGCCTAAGATTGATTAATAGATACATGTGAACACTGGAGCAAGTTGTTGACTTCACCGTTTCAGAACCTTATTGAAAATACCATCTGGACCATTGAAAATACCACCATCAGCCTTGTTCACTTTCGCCTTTGCAAATTCATCATGAACCTCCTTCACATTCACTATAAGAATCTTGTCTGAGTCCTGAATCTTATCCTTTAACATTTCCACAACAGAATCATTCTCAACTCTGAAATCATGAACATCAAATCTACAATAAAAAATCATTCAAATTATCAACAAAGTCTTTAGTACAATCTGCTAGCCTCATCGATGTGTTTTTATATCCAGTTATACAGACTTGGCATTTAATATGGAATATATTTTTTTCTTGACGGGTTTACTTTCTGAACTCAGTATATTAATCTGGTGAGTTTATTTTACCCTTCGGTGATGTCTTTGTTGAAAGAACCAAGTCACTGTCTTTCGCAGCAAGAAGTCAATAACAGGATTATATCACAGGTGGCGTCACAAAATGCAAGGACAGGTACATTTGACGATTGGCTTCACAATCGGGTATATAAGGGTTGTTGCGTTCTGTATTAGTGGAAAACAATTGCTGCACGTCTCCAAAAGTTATTGCCGCTTCCTCTGGAGATGGTCCGTCAACTTGGCAATGCTGTTTGTCATGGAGTGGTGGCTTTACGAAATTCTGGCATGAAACAGCGTGCTATTGCTCAGCAGTTTGGCATCACTCAAGGTCAGGTGTCAAAGATCCTGAAACGAAATGCTCAGAGGGGTGTCCCTACTCCAATACCGAGGCCAGGACGTCCACGCAGAACCACAAGGAGAGATGATCGCCAGCTGCACCGGTTAGTCTGCAATGGCCGTACTAAGTCAGCTAATCAGCTTAGGGCTGAGTGGCAGCAACTGACAAATGTGCCTGTATCCAGAAGGCTAGTCAACCAATGACTGGTTCAAGCAGGCTATCGTACCAGGCATCCCCTGAGAAAGCCACGCCTGACCAGACAACACAGCCAGCGCCGATTGCAGTGGGCCAGAGAGCACCGTCAATGGCAGCCAGGACACTGGAATCACGTGACCTTCAGTGACGAGTCTAGATTTCTGGTCTATCGTCAAGATGGCCGCGTCCGAGTGCGGAGACAAGTGCATGAAGCCCACAACAAAGATTGTATAGTGCCAAGAGTCCAAGCTGGAGGTGGTGGGGTGACCGTTTGGGCTGCTTTTCATGCAGGGGGCAAAACTGACCTGATTGTTCTGAATGGAAACCTGAACCAGTTCAAGTAGAGGGCCATTCTGGAAGAAACATTGCTTCCATTTGCTCATGCAGCCTTTCGAGGAAACTTTGTCTTCCAAGATGACAATGCACGGCCTCATCGTGCTTGCATGATCCAACACTTTCTTGCTGACCGTGGTGTGGAGCATATGGAGTGGCCTGCCATGTCCCCAGATATGAATCCGATAGAGAACTTGTGGGCAGAATTAACGCGTCAAATCGACAACTTGGACCAGCAGCCGACCTCTGTGCGTGAATTGCAGCAGGCTATTGTCACTGCATGGCAAGCGATTCCTGTCCAAACCTTGGCAAACAGCATGCTTCGACGTGTACGTGCTCTCCTGAATGCTCGTGGGGGTTACACAAAGTACTGAACTGTAATTTTACTGTCCGTAATCCCAGTCATAATTTAGCTTTTGTTTTTGTTGAAATTGTTTTTGGCTAATGTGCAAAATAAAGAGATACTTCTGGAAAACGTACAGAAGTTTAACACAGTACTGTCCGTGAATTGAGTTCGATACCAGTTTACATCACTTTCAGGGATCAATTTATTTGCTTCGAAATGTCAAATGTGGTTTTTGTTTATATTAAAGGTCACATTAACAAAATCTAGAATAATTTCAACATAATTCCAATGAACTTTTGGTTCTAAGTCATCTTGAAAAGTAAGTTCACCCCCACAAAAAAAAGATTCCATATTAAATGCCAAGTCTGTAGTTTGCATTTTCTGCTGAGCAGTTTGAGAATTATTTCCTTTAAAATTCCATTCCAGCTTTAGTTTATAATCTGCGTTAGCTTTTGTAACTAGTCCATCTATTGCTTTCTGAATAACTTTCACTTGCAGCCTATCACCATTTAAAAAGGCTTCCTCTTTTGCTTAAGTAAGACCTTCAGCTAGCTCCTTGGTGATCCACGGTTTACTATTTGGATATGATTTAACAACCTTGCAAGGGATGACGGAATCGACACAGAACTTGATGTACTCGGAAATAACAGTCACCGTCGTCTCCACAGATTCAGACGAGTCATGGTAGAAGAGATGAAAAAGAGGTCCTTTCCAGCAACTCAATGTTTGGGTTATTTTGTCCAGTAATCCCACCTAGTTCTGTGCTTCAAATAAAACCCCAAGAAGTTTGTTGACAACTCAATCCTCCTGGCAAGGCAATTTATGAACAGTTTCCAGGTCCCACCCAAGAGTCTTCACCTTTTACACAGTTTCTTGGCCTGAACATGCCCAACAATAGACTTCCAGCTTCTGGATCATTATGGTTACATCAGCTTCATGATTCACAAAAATGCATACATTGTCTGCATACGCAGAAACCTTAAGTAAGAATAACAATGGAAACATTACAGTATAAAAGCTTAATATGGAAAATAAAAATGGGGCCAAAACTAAAACCCTCCATAAACTTACAAAGATATTGTTATGAATTTGGGGGTAGTGATATATAGATTCAGGTAGATCTGCATCGGTAGGTGCTCCAATGATCGTGGGTAGAAAGAACCACTTCAATGTACATAAGTCAGGGACCTGTTTAGCCGAACGTCGGGTAAGTGTATCTCCCTGGTCATACAAGGATGACCCTTGTACTAATTATCGTAGGGATTATGTTAATTCCCCGGTTCGTAAAACCTTGTGATAATTCCGTTGTCCCTTATGGCACTGCACTAGATACATACTGGTAGAATGGCCCTAGTACACAAATTAAATACCCACCCCACAATAAAACCACCCAATAAGTCAGTTCGACATCACCGGTACATCACCAACTTGTATGGCAACATCGAGCAAGCAGGCAAAAGACACACCCATAGGGGCAGCGATTGGACGACACACCACCAATAGGAAGACACGAGGCAGGACGAGAAGCCCACCGATTGGTAGAGGGAGGAGCGAGGAGAAGCGACGTGCTGATTGGCCACGGACCGATGGCATGAAGGACCGATGGCATGAAGGAGAAGCGACGCGGCTATTGGTGAAGCGCTGGGCCGGTGCTGTTGGCCTGCGCTGAGTGGAGGAGGAGCACGTTGACGTCAGAGCCGGGATTATAAAAGCAATTGTGAGACTGACATTTTCGCTCTTGCTCTGGACCTTCTTCTTGCCCTGGACTCTCTTCTTCTTGCCCTCCACCTTTGCTCGCTGACCCTGGACCCTTGCTTATTGCCCTTCACGCCAACATATTCCCCCTCTTGTTGGGATCGGACTTTGGTGGAGAGACGAAGTGTTCAGAGACACTACCGGGAGACGTGAAGAGTTCTGCAAGCGGAAACGACGTGCGACGTGCGGCTGCAGCATGACGAGGCCTGGTGCGAGCACTGCGCGATGTTCCCGCCAACGCGCTTTTTGCGCATGCCGGCCGGACCTATTTGCAGACCCTGGCGAGAACCTCACGAGCTGATCAGAGCTAAGTGCACACCCACCCCATTAATTGCTTTCATTTATCCTTCCCTTTGTCTGTGTTATAAGTCTGGTGTGGGAGCGCTCCATATAGGAACATTATTTATTATCGTCGCGCTTTTCTTGTCCCGGCATCCATTGTAATAAATCGTTTCATTATTTTCTCTGTACATTTCTAAATCCGTGTTTGTGCGAGTTATTTTCTTTGCAGGCTTTGGAACTGCCGGCGAACACGACAGGTAAGCTTCAGCCTCCTCTTATTCTTACTTCCTCCCGCGCATATATAGGGAAATCCGCTATTTGAACTGAACGCCTTTGGAGTTAAAGCTGGCTTTGGCTATCTGTGATTTCCCCGGTATTAACCAAGGGGGAGTCACGCGACAATATATATGGCAAATACAATCACAAATGAAACAAATAGTCAAATATAAAGCATCTCGGTATACAAAATGATTGATGCCCTCTAACTAAAGCATTCATAAATGGTTTCAACCAAGGGGACAGAGCTTCAGTCAAGATTTTGTAATCTGTACACAACAGAGATATAGGTCACCAATTCTCAATTAGTTGAGAGTCATCCCTTTTAGGAGGGACTAAGGAAGTGACTGCTTTCGAACAGCTCCATGGGAGTTGTCCAATGATTAAGCTCTCATTACCTTCGCAAAAGCGGAAGGTTATGTTTTGATCGCTGTGTATTTATTTGTATGTCTGTGTGTGTGTGTGTGTGTATGTTATTCGCATAACTCAAAAAGTATTCAACCGAATTGCATGAAATTTGGTGGGATGATTGGTTATTATACGGGACACATTTGATTAGATTTTGGGAGCAATCGGGTCAAAGGTCAAGGTCAAGGTCACGAAAAGGTCAAAATCGTATTTTTGTTGTTCTGTTCCCTACACTCCCATGCCAAGTACAGAACAGTAGCTGCGGCGAAGGTATGCGCTCTACCGAGTGCCCGTTCTAGTTGATAACTTGTAACTAGAAAGAGCAATCAGAGATTGCAGACCCTCACCAGAACGTGTTTTCAGTGTTTTTTTAAAGGCTTTTGTGTTGAACCAAATATGGCGGCCAACCACGTGCCCGATGACGTCATCGTTTTTTTGTTGCCCTGAAGCTGTGAGGCTGCCACAGCTCATAATAAACATATTGTACATGGTCCAACCATTGCTCCACCTGGTTTCACACCCCCACATAGGCAACTCCCACACTTTTACACTCCCACAAACCAATTTATCCCGAGATGATGCTCAAGAAATTTCATCTTGATCGGATTAAGTTTTTTACTTGTTGAATTATGACATCATAATGGAGGCACCTATGTCATCATCATTAATATATTTTATTCCCAATGGAGAGTTCTTTACAATGAGCCATGTCTCAATTTTTTGTATGCAGTGCTTTCGGAGATATAGAGGTGCAAAGTTTTTCGGTTTTTCCAAGATGGCACCCATAACGTGACCTATGACATCATAATTATGATTTAAAAATTCTACACGTGGAGTGAACCTATGGTGAAAATTTCCTGTCGATTGCACCAATGGTTGCAGAGAAAATCATATTTATTCTGTGCAGACAAACAAACAAACAAACAGACAGACAGACAAACAAACGGACTCAAATGCAATACCCTCTCTTCTGGCGCGGGTAATAAGTATGGTCCAGGATAGTCCCAGATGGATTGAAAACATTCACTTGTCAGTGCAGAAAATCGAGGAGATTTTTTGACACCTCCTGGTTGGAAAGATCCATCTTATGGGAACTTCTGGAGCTTATGGGAACTGACACCTCCTGGTGCCATGGGGCCTCTGGGTTCGTGCAACCTCCATTGAGGGATGTGGCAAACTATGTAGGGCTCATCGCTGAGGTCAGCCAATCTGCCTTGTCCTTTCCCCATTTGTCTCTCACTTTCAAATGAGTGAAGGGCCCAAGTTCGTTTGGTAAGAAAACCTGGGCACTGATGATCTGTTTTGTGGGTGAGGATGTCAGTAGTGGGTAAAGAGGGTTATAATTGTACAGTGGTCATTTATAATGTTTCTGCTTCATGTTCATCTTTCCCCTATGCTTCACTTAATAAATATACCTGGTCTCAATTTGGGTGAATTATGTTCAACCTGGCGGCTTCATTTGGTGGTTCTGGTAGTTCCAGGATGATTTGATCGTGGTTTTAAACGGCCTAGCCTGCACCATGTGACAAGGTTCCGCTCGGCCTCAGTGGCAGTCATGGAGGGGGGAGGGGGGTGGTGGGTGGCGATTAGCATAGGACCCGGTTAATTTCCTGGCCACACCAGTGGTCTAAAGTGGCAAACAGGCCCAAAGACTCACCCAAGACTGTGGACATAGCCTGGCACTTGCGACAGCACTTGATATGAATCAGGCAACCGGAACAACCTGGCAACTGCAACAATATATTTATTTGTTACCTCCGCCACCAAAGGTGGATGAAGGTTATGTTTTCACCCCTGTCTGTCTGTTTGTTTGTGAACAAAATATCTCAAAAGGTTGTGGACGGATTCAGACGAAATTTGGCAGAGATGTAACGTCTGTGACAAGGACGAAATGATTAGATTTTGGTGAGGATCTGGATTCGGATTCGGCTACTAGAATTTTTAAAGTGATTCTTCACCATTGTGAGATACGCCAAAAACGATACATAGAAGGATATCTCAAAAAGTTATGGACGGATTTGGACGAAACTTGTTGGACAGGTTGTGTGTGTGACAAGGAATAATCGATTCGATTTTGGTGAAGATCTGAATATGGATTCGGATATGAGAATTATTTAATTTTTAAGTGATTCTTCGCCATTGAGTGATCGTGCTAAAACCAACATATAGCAGGATATCTCATAAAGTTATGGATGAATTTGGACGAAACTTGTTGGACATGTTGTGTATATGACAAGGAAGAATCGATTCTATTTTAGTGAAGATCCGGCTAGTATAATTTTTTAAGTGATTCTCCACCATTGGGAGATAGGGCCAAAAACGATACAAAGCAAGATATCTCAAAAAGTTGTGGACGGATGATTTTGATTATATGTGATTCTGTATTGTAATTTTCTGGTCTACTCTGGGATACAAAACGTAAACTGTTCATAAAGCGGAGGTATGCTCTCTACTGAGTGCCGTTCTAGTTTGATTATTAGTTTATAAATGCTACAATAATTTTAAAAAATACGACTGAACCAAATGCATCCAAATTTTGCATGTTGCCCAATGGTTTTTTTTTTTAAGATTCTTCACCATTGGGATATCGGGCCAAAAACGATACATAGCGGGATATCTCAAAAAGTTATGGACGGATTTGGACGAAACTTGGTGGACAGGTTGTGTGTGTGACAAGGAAGAATCAATTCGATTTCGGTGAAGATCTGAATATGGATTCGGATATGAGAATTATTTAATTTTTGAGTAATGGGTTTGGTCTGGGTGGCATATCTGGGGGAGTGGGTTCAGGTTTGGGGAACATCCCGATTCTCTGTATGTGAATGTGCCTCGTGTCGTATCTCGATGGATACATGAACAAGATCATAAAGTTGCAGGGAGGGAGATAAAAAGCCCATGATCGGGTACTGTGTGAGCGTGATGTGTGCGTGGACTCGAGGACGTGTGAATCCACCTTGCCTGTGAATATACCCCACCTGCCGTTGACCTGTCTCACCTGCCAACATCTCTCCATCTGGGACGACCCGCCCAGTCTGCCTCTGTCATCTATCGGGGATCATATATATGTATACATGTTTTCATGTTTAAATGCTGAAATAGATGTTTGATTCAGCTTTTCAAAAGACTGTTCCTGAAATGACTGCCAGGTGAACTCTCCATTAGTCTTACAGAAAGCTCGGAGGGGCTTGCTTGCGTTACTCAGGTTGGGGATAACGTTCTCTAAATACTGAACAAAACCAAGGAAACCCTTGATGGTTTGAACAGTCACAGGGAGTAAAAAAAACAAACTTAGAATGAAAAGTTGAAGTAACTAGACCGGCACTCGGTAGAGCGCATACCTCCGCCAGGCTGAACAGTTTACGTTTTGCATCCCACCGATAGAGCGTATCTGCATCCGGACCTGAACCAGAATCGACCTTCACCTAATTTGATATTCACCAAATTTTCCTAGAATCCACAACTAAAAAGGATGCCAGGAAATCGGTAGATCAGTTCTAGGAAATCATGCCGTGGAGAGGGGGAGTGTTGGAAGAGGGGTCGGGGTGGGTGGAGGGGGTGGTTGTCATTGGTCACCCCACTAAGTATATATGCCTAGCTCCCTCCAAGAGTCTCATTTGGTGCTATATGCCACCTTTTATAACACCTCCATTTCCTGGTCGACCTTTCCTGGAAGACATGTGCATATACTGTATTAATAAGTCGATACGTTGGGGAGGTTCTGAACTCCTGGGCCTGAACACCTTACTGGATGCGTTCATGTGTCGTCGCTGTGTTTACTGGGAGGGTCACGTAGCCATGGCCTAAAGGCGCAGGGGCGGATTCAGAAATTTTTTAAGGAGGGTTCACTTGAGATTAAAATAGGCACAGATCGCAAAATTTACCACCAAGCCTTATTCAAGTCAATGTTTTCATCTTCTATTTTTTTTCACTTCACAATATTTAGCTAAAAGACAGATATTGTCCTCAATAGTGATGAATGTAAGCTTGTGCCGGCCGGCCTACTGAGTGAAGTGACGGTTTCCTATTTGTACATTGTTCGCTCTTGTAGTCCACTAGCTCTACTAAAGGATGTCCAGAAGCTCCATTCTCCATGGATTTCGCCTTGCAAAGTCATCAATCATGTCATTTCTATCTAAATTCACGCCATAGTGAATGTGCGTTCATAGCAGTCCATTCATCTGATGGTCACACATTGTCGTCTGCAGACGTCTCAGTCCGCTAATGGACCGCTCACACTCACATGATGTTGCGGGCATCGTGCAGAAGAGACTATCAGACAGTGGATGTCGGGGAAGAATGATCTGTCTGTCTGATTGAGGGTTTTTGCTGCTGTGTTGGGGACCCCCGATGTCCACTTGCCTTTCCACTCCAACTGACAACTGTGCACCTCTGTATCAACTAATATTGGTGATGCCAGGTCATCTTGGTAGACATCCACCAGTTCACTGATGACTTCTGTGTCTACTGTGCCAAACAAGCAGGTCAAAGATGGCATGAGGTGCAGCGCCAGCATGACCTACCTCGTGTGCTCAGTGGAAGCGGGTCTGTAGTTCAATGAACAGGTCCGAAGTCATCTACCGCCAGCAGCGGTAGAAATGTCATTGGAGGAGAGGCACCAGATGTGGAGATGCACGATGGTGTTGGGGGCGGCTCAGTTTCCAGGACCAGAAAAGATGACACCTGGGACTCTGAAGGTTGCGTACAACTTGAATCTGTAGCACGTGGCTCGTTTGTCTTCTTGTTGGCGTTTTGTCCAAAGTGGTAGCTCATGGCCTGCAATATGTAGAAATCAATGCACGTCTTACTTTGAGGAAGCAACTTCTGTTTGTAGTTAAGATACACGATTCAACCCACCAAGTGGAAACTCTGGTTTTGTTTGTGATAGACGATTTTTAAATGATCGATCCATCATGGATGTTGTGATTATTTACATTTCTTAACAAAGAAAATATCTCAACGAGGGCCACATCCATGTACACAAAACAATAGAAATTGCAAATGAGTTGAAGAAAAACCAGTTAATTTATCCAGAGCTAGTGATATCAACCATCAACTTTCATTCTCCACAAGAAAATTCAGGAAAATTGAGGTACGGTACTCGACAAAAAGGCCTCGGGCCTGTCACTAACCGAGTCTAAAGAAGAGCCGAAGGTTTCTGAATCTTTGCGAAGGATCTTTACAACAACGACGTAAATACAAACAAATTTACGATAGAGATCAACAAAAACATTGAACGGGAATGCACAAAATGTGATTAAAAGAATCCGAGTACTAAACCTAAAGTCGCCATTACGGATCATCAGATCGTCATAACAATGGACGATGTAACCACTGAGTGTTTGAATTACCTGATGAAGTAGTTCAGGATTGTTTTGCTCTCCAGAAGAAGAAGATGATCTAGAAATTTTTACCTTTCGCTTTGGAGCCAAATCTAAACACTGCGTATCAGGTATTAACACAGAGCTAGAGGAGAAAAGTAACGTGGCTTGGATGAATTGCTGCGTAAAAGAAGAGGATGCGTGCGATTGTCCATTGTCCAATGATATGTCGCACGACGATCATGTGACAGATTAGAACAGCACTCGGTAGGGAGCATACCTCCGCCAGAGGCGCGTGCGATTTGCACTTCTGGGAGAAGAAGAGCTCTCTTCCGGTCGTTCGATTTGGACTCTTCTCTTCTCGGAAGCTCTTCTGCCTCTTCCCGTTATCCCGCAGAAGAGGCGCGGGCCCTTCGAAAACAAAATGGCCTCGCCGATTACTTTGAAAGAACTTTGTCATATATGACACGTTGATATCACAGGTGTATGGCAAGTTTACTTAACAGGGTTAACTCACTTAATCACGAGTTCGATTTTACTTATTTGTTGTTTTCTTGTAGTCAGGGCCCTTAGGGATATTTTGGTTCAAATTCTTCCAAAAGCATCAAATTTGGCGCAGATGTTGCCCATGCCATATACTCTTTCGATTTTTGACGGGCGCCAAGGGCGGTATGATCCGGGGACCATACCGGTCCATCCCGCCATGTTACCTGACCTATGACGTCATAATTAGGATATGCATCCAATCACATGGCGTACTATAAGTGGTCAAAGTTCAAAATGAATCGATCGAAAAATGAAGGCAGGGATCCATTTTTAAGGTTTTCATAAAATCCAATATGGCCGCCAGGTCACATGACCTATGACGTCATATTTATGACATGTATACAATCATGTATACATGAACCCGGATCATGGTCGCACAAAAATTAAACACAAGGATATGGCATTCAGTTCATAAAACATCAAAATCCGTACCTTTGTAATTAGACTGATGAACTGCATATGCCTGAAAATTAGGAAATAGACATGTAAATATTTCCTCTAATTGTCAAAAATAAGGTCAGAGTTCGATTACCCAACCCAGAAACATAAAATGGTGAACCTCGCGTAAATCTTGACAAGAAACTCAAAAACCGACATGTTTGACTCAAAAGTGACCTTTAAGATGACCTTGAGGGTTGACCTTGACCTCGAATCATCAAAATAACATCATAATTGGATTCCTCGACCTCGGAAACCCCTGAAAAGTGGTATCATACATGATTCCAACCCTTTTGGTTATTTAACTGATTTTCCTCTAATCCGGGTGGCGGCCATTTAGTATTTCGCCAATATGGGGCCCCCCGGGGGGGGGGGGCGCCCGTCTTGGCGCCCGTCAAAAATCGAAAGAGTATGGCATGGGCAACATCTGGGCCAAATTTGGTGCTTTTGAAAGAATTTGAACCAAACGGCCCCAAAATATCCCTAAGGGCCCTGACTATCGGTAATTAGTGAGTGATATGGGAGTGATATAAACGCCGTTTTCACCCATAATTTCAGTCACGGAGAAACGCTGCTGGTTATACTTACGCAGCAAAACTTGCAAGTGAAAACACAATCTGGATATTTGCATCAACTTGTGATGTAGTGTCATCTTTGTCTAATTATTCTTCCATCATGAGCGCGAGTAATATATGTTTGGCCGCCATCTTGCTTCTCTTCTGCCTGTTCGGCGCAAAGCAATCTTCCGGAAGAGGCTTCTGTCTTCGGAAGAGACCAAATCGCACGTGCCTCAGGTGAACAGTTTATGTTTTGTATCCCACTGATAAGCGGGATCTTGATTCCGACCTGAACCAAAATCGAATCGGCTTATTACTGTCGCTCAACCAACTCGTCCACCGAGTTTAGTTATAAAACGTCCACAACTTTTTTGAAATAACGTTATATATATATCGTTTTTAGCCCTATCACTCAATGAAGAATCAATTATATAATTAAAGAATTATTGTATCTGGATCCTGATCCGGATCTTCACAAAAATCTAATAAATTCTTTCTTGTCACACACTGAACCTGCCCACCAAGTTTCGGCCGAATCCATCTCCAACCTTTTGAAATATCTTGCGATATATCGTTGTTGCCCAATCTCTCAACGGCGAAGAACCACTTAAAAAATTAATAATCCTCGTATCCGGAACCGGATTCGGATTTGCACAAAATTCTAATCAATTCGTCCATTTTGAAACACTCAACCTGCCCACCAGACTTCATCTAAATCCGTCAGTAATTTTTTGAGATATCCTGCTCCTGCATGCAAACAAACTGTCAGCGGTGAAAACAACCCCTGTCCATTCCAGATGGTAAAAAAGGTAGGGTGGAGGGGGGACGGAGGAGGGAGGGTTCACGAGCACTCAGTGAACCTCCTCCCTCCCCCTTCCTCCACCCTTGGATCCGCCCCTGAGGCATGACACACAGGTGTCAGGTGTGCTTCAGTGGACTCGATACAGAGCGCGCGTCATCCAAACGCAACAGGTGCTTTTTAAAACCAGACGTGATTCGAAGAACGTGTTGATGAAGATTAGGCAGGTATAGACGATCCTCAAACACACATACCTGTATCTGTACGCTTTGTTGCTTCACCATTGCTTTGTCCATCTTTTTTTTTTTGTTTTTTTGTATACTGAATCGAGGCTCGTGAAAGAGCTAACATTTACTTCACAAACAAATCAACCAGACAAACAAAATATATAAAAAGAGGGAACGGAAAACAAGGTGGGGAGAGAAGGGGAAGCACACAAACACAACATTTGAGAGCAGGGAGATGTGTGGAAGGGAGAGGGCTTGGGGGGAGGAGGCGTGGGAAGGGGGGGGGGGGGGGGGGGAGAAGTATAAAACACAAGGACACCAACGACTTCCAGGACAGAAGTTGGTATTTCAAAAAAGTGGAATTGGGGTGAAATTAGCGGGGGTAGAAAAGATCAAGGTTTTGGATGGGGGAAGATAAGAGATGGTGGTGAACAGCTGTTTTAAAGACCTGGAGGGTGGAGTGGGATTGAAGAGAGTGAGGGAGTTTGTTCCAGAGGCGGGAGAAAAGAGGAATGAAGGAGTGAAGGTGAGCAGAGAGTCTTGATTTTGGCAGTTTAACCATAAGAGGGTTGCAGGCAGATCTTGTGCGACCTGTAGGAATATTTGCAGCACAGAGCCAAGAGAGAGCTCGGGGGGGGGGGGGGCAAGGCCAGAGAGGAGTCGGTAGAAGACGGAAAGACCACCAACCTGCCTGCGGTGAGTGAGTGAGAGGCCCTTGGAGTTAGCTTCATCGTGGGAGATTCCAATGATTCTAAACGCTTTGGTTTCAACAGCGTGAAGACGAGCTAGGTGTGAGGCAGGAGCACCAGCCCAGAGGGGAGAGCAGTATTCCATTGAGCTGCGGATGAAAGCCTTGTATGTGGTGAGGAGCTCAGGTGTGCCAAGGAAGGACTTCGCACGACGGAGGATGCCCAGTCGGCGACTGGCTTTGGAGGCCAGATTTGAAATGTGGATTTCCCAGGAAAGATCATGGCAGATAGTGAGACCCAAAAGCTTGAGTGACAGAACTTCTTGGAGAGGATTATTCAGAAAGTGGATGGGAGGGTTGTCGAGTCGGTCTTTTCGGAGAGACATCGTAAGAGTGTGAGATTTGTCAGGATTGAAAGACATGTTCCACTTGTTTGACCAGTCTGTGATTTTGTCCAGGTCTGCAGAGAGTGAGGAGGCTGCAGACTGCCGATCTGAGGGATGAAGAATGGAGCGACAGAGAGTAGAGTCATCAGCAAAGAGATAGAGAGGATTTTCAAGAGAGTCAGAGAGATCATTGATGAAGACCAGAAAAAGCACAGCACCCATAAGATATCTGGTAGGATATCTAAGTATGTGTATAATATATACAGGGTCACTTCCTATAAACTCATTCTCTCTTGCAGATACTTGTCAAGATTCCAAGGAAGAACTTTCATGTAGTTGAGCATGAGGGCACTTCCTCTTACCTGCAACAAAATGTAACAAACCTGAGAAAAACGTAGATTTCCTGCGAAGAGTAACGTCACATAAAGCATACACAACAGGTGTCAGGTGTGCTTCTGTGTCGAGTGTAGACAATGATAAGATTTAAATAATACAAGCTTGAATAATTTGGATAATAATGTTCGTCCATTAAGCTAGAGGGGCCCACCTAGCACCGCCCCCCCCCCCCCCCCGCCACGAATCAACGAAACTTTTTTTTTTTTTAACTTTGAAATGTACTGTTTGAGAAATTATATGTTAACATGCGATACATTGGGACTCAGTATGGATTTTGAGAGACTGAAAGTTGCTATTTCCTCTGTTATGATGGTATATTGGTTATACTGTTATGTATATATTGTTATATTGTTATGATGGTATATTGGTTATATTGGATGTTATTATGGTTATACACGATGGTACACAAAAGCAGAAGATTTTGTTTTTTAATCCAACCAAAGATGGCTGACTGGCGGCCTTTAACGACAGTGCATTCCGAAAGTATTCAGACCCCTTCACTTTTTTCACATTTTGTTATGTTGCAGCCTTATGCTGAAATCGTTTAAATTCATTTTTTCCCTCATCAATCTGCACTCAACACCCCATAATAACAAAGAGAAAACAGGATTTTAGAAAGTTTTGCAAATTGATTAAAAATAAAAAAACTGAAATATCACATTTACATAAGTATTCAGACCCTTTGCTATGACACTTGAAATTTATCTCATGTGCCTCCTATTTCTCTTGATCATCTTTGAGATGTTTCTACACCATGATTGGAGTCCACCTGTGGTAAATTCAATTGAGTGGACATGATTTGGAAAGTCACACACCTGTTTATATAAGGTCTCACAGCTGACAATGCATATCAGAGCAAAAACCAAGCCATGAGGTCGAAGGAACTGCCTGCCGAGCTCAGATACAGGATTGTGTCGAGGCACAGATCTGGGGAAGCCTACAAAAAAATCTCTGCTGCATTGAAGGATCCCAAGAGCACAGTGGCCTCCATAATTCTTAAATGGAAGTTTGGAACAACCAGGACTCTTCCTAGAGCTGGCCACCCGGCCAAACTGAGCAATCGGGGGAGAAGGGCCTTGGTCAGAGATAAGACCAAGAACCCGATGGTCACTCTGGCTGAGCTCCAGATATCCTGTGTGGAGATGAGAGAAACTTCCAGAAGGACAACCATCACTGCAACACTCCACCGATCTGGGCTTTATGGCAGAGTGGCCAGACGGAAGCCTCTCCTCAGTGAAAGATACATGAAAGCCTGCTTGGAGTTTGCAAAAAAGCACCTAAAGGACTCTCAGACTGTGACAAACAAGTTTCAGTGATCTGATGAAACCAAGATGAACTGTTTGGCTTCCGTCTTCAAGCAGCCTTCAATCATCTGGACTGGTCTCCCATCTCTACCGCCTCTGACATCAACTCATCCTGGGAATTCTTCCAAAGTAAATTGCTCTCTCTCATGCACAGATTTATCCCATCTCGTCTTCAGTTGTCATACCCTTCCTCCCGTCCATGGTACACGGAATCTTGTGGTGAGGCTGTTGCCCAGAAACAACTTGCTTTCGTCTCCTGGAAAGCAAATCCAACGGAAGGAAATCTCATTTCCTTTCACAAAGCCCGAAACAAGTGTGTGTCCACCCTCAGGAGAGCCAGGAAACAATATCTCTCCGTTCTCAAGACCGAACTCTCTTATCTGTCTCCCTCTTCCAAATCCTGGTGGCGTCTGGACAAATCTGTTTCTGGTGTTTGCTCCCCCTCCTTCCCCTCCCTCACCTCAAATGGCTACACGGCTGACTCCACACGTGAAAAAGCTGAATGCCTGAACTCTGTGATTGCCTCTAAATATTGTGTCCCAAACCCATCCCTCTCTGTACCCACCGTACCCAGTCGTACCCAGCTGCTCCTGGACTCTGTGTCCTTTCGTCCTGACAAGGCGTAAAAGTTTCTGTCAACCCTCGACTCTGATTCTGCAACTGGACCTGACGGCATCAGCCCACGGGTCCTAAAATCCTGTTCTTCTGCTCTTTCACTCCCTTTCTCTGTTCTCTTCACCCTCTCTTTTGCTCAAGGTCATCTGCAATCTGCTTGGAAATCAGCCAACATCACCGCTTTGCACAAAAAAGGTGCAAAAACAGATCCTAGCAACCACAGACCAATCAGCCTTCTCCGAATTATCAGCAAAGTCATGGAATCCATCATTGCTTCAGATATGAAATATTTCCTCTTCTCCAATGGCTTGATCTCTGATCATCAATTTGGTTTCAGACCTGGTCACTCTACTCTGGACATGCTGCTTCTGCTTTCTCAACAATGGATGGAGGTCCTCAATGCCAAACAGGAAATTAGAGCTGTCTCCCTTGACATATCACGTGGCTTCGATACAGTCTGGCACCCCGCTCTGCTCACCAAACTCTCCTCCTTTGGTATCCATGGAAATCTCCACGCATGGCTGGCGGACTTCCTCTCTAGTCGTATTCAACGTGTGGCCCTGAATGGGTTTCTCTCATCTCCTCTTCCTGTTCAGGCTGGAGTTCCCCAAGGCAGTGTTCTGGGCCCTGTGCTTTTTCTGGTCTTCATCAAAGATCTCTCTGACTCTCTTGAAAATCCTCTCTATCTCTTTGCTGATGACTCTACTCTCTGTCGCTCCATTCCTCATCTCTCAGATCGGCAGTCTGCAGCCTCCTCACTCTCTGCAGACCTGGACAAAATCACAGACTGTGCAAACAAGTGGAACATGTCTTTCAATCCTGACAAAACTCACACTCTTACCATGTCTCTCCGAAAAGACCGACTGGACAACCCTCCCATCCACTTTTTGAATAATCCTCTCCAAGAAGTTCTGTCACTCAAGCTTTTGGGTCTCACTATCTGCCATGATCTTTCCTGGGAAAACCACATTTCAAATCTGGCCTCCAAAGCCAGTCGCCGACTGGGCATCCTCCGTCGTGCGAAGTCCTTCCTTTGGCACACCTGAGTTCCTCACTACATACAAGGGTTTCATCCGCAGCTCAATGGAATACTGCTCTCCCCTCTGGGCTGGTGCTCCTGCCTCACACCTAGCTCGTCTTCACGCTGTTGAAACCAAAGCTCTCAGAATCATTGGAATCACCCGTGATGAAGCTAACTCCAAGGGCCTTTCACTCACTCACCGCAGGCAGGTGAGTGGTCTTTCCGTCTTCTACGGACTCCTCTCTGGCCTTGCCCCCTCCCCCCCCAGCTCTCGCTGGGCTCTGTCCCCCAAATATTCCTACAGGTCACACAAGATCTGCCTGCAACCCTCTTATGGTGAAACTGCCAAAATCAAGACTCTCTGCTCACGTTCACTCCTTCATTCCTCTTTTCTCTCACCTCTGGAATAAACTCCCTCACTCTCTTCAATCCCACTCCACACTCTAGGTCTTTAAAACAGCTGTTCACCACCATCTCTTATCTTCCCCCAATCAAAACCTTGATCTTTTCTACCCCCGCTAATTTCACCCCAAATCCACTTTTTTGAAATACTAACTTCTGTCCTGGAAGTCCTTGGTGTCCTTGTGTTTTTTACTTCTCGCACCCACCCCCCACCCCCATCCCACGCCTCCTCCCCCCAAGCCCTCTCCCTCCCACACATCTCCCTGCTCTCAAATGTTATGTTTGTGTGCTTCCCCTTCTCTCCCCATCTTGTCCTCCGCTCCCTCTTCTTATATATTTTGTTTGTCTGGTTGATTTGTTTGTGAAATAAATGTTAGGGCTTTCACGAGCCTCGATTCAGTATCCAAAAAAAAAGGACTCTCAGACTGTGAGAAACAAGATTCTGTGGTCTGATGAAACCAAGATTGAGTCTGGCCACTCTGCTATAAAGCCCAGATCGGTGGCGTGTTGCAGTGATGGTTGTCCTTCTGGAAGTTTCTCCCATCTCCACACATTATCTCTGGAGCTCAGCCAGAGTGACCATCGGGTTCTTGGTCACCTATCTTACCAAGGCCCCTTCTCCCCCGATTGCCCAGTTTGGCCGGGCGGCCAGCTCTAGGAAGAGTCCTGGTTGTTCCAAACTTCTTCCATTTAAGAATTATGGAGGCCACTGTGCTCTTGGGAACCTTCAATGCAGCAGAGATTTTTTTGTAGGCTTCCCCAGATCTGTGCGTCGACACAATCCTGTCTCTGAGCTCTGCAGGCAGTTCCTTCGACCTCATGGCTTGGTTTTTGCTCTGATATGCATTGTCAGCTGTGAGACCTTATGTAGACAGGTTGTAGACATTATGTAGACAGCCTTTCCAAATCATGTCCAATCAATTGAATTTACCACAGGTGGACTCCAATCAAGGTGTAGAAACATCTCAAAGATGATCAAGAGAAATGGGCGGCACCTGAGCTAAATTTCAAGTGTCATAGCAAAGGGTATGAATACTTATGTCAATGTGATATTTCAGTTTTTTCTTTTTAATAAATTTGCAAAACTTTCTAAAATCCTGTTTTCTCTTTGTCATTATGGGGTATTGAGTGTAGATTGATGAGGGAAAAAATGAATTTAAACGATTTCAGCATAAGGCTGCAACATAACAAAATGTGAAAAAGTGAAGGGGTCTGAATACTTTCTGAATGCACTGTAGTTAAAGGCCGCCAGTCAGCCATCTTTGGTTGGATTGAAAAACAAAATCTTCTGCTTATGTATACCATCGTGTAGAACAGTGTTTCCCTAACTTTATCCCCCCACGAACCCCCTGTGGATGTCAGAGGTGTCCACGAACCCCCAACTTTTCGAGACACGATCTGAGTTATTATTATACTATAATATGCATAACAGTGCTTCGTAAAAGATCAAGTTCATCGTGTAATATTGTAATGAAAAAAAAACAAGAGATGAACAAATATTTATTCGGAAACTTCAAGATCAGATCACGAATTGTATCACGCATCGATCACCCATCACACACGATGAGACGGATGCTCCTGTTTTTCCTCCACGAGGCGTTTGATCCTCGGAGCTGTCTTGGAGAGGGCCATCCTCATGTCGGGGCCGACGTCAAGGCATGCCCACAGCTTTGTTTTCATGACGACAAACGCGGAGAACCCGGCTTCGCAGAGGTAGGTCGTGACGAAAGGCAGTGTCATTCGGAGCGCTTTCGCCGCTAGATTGGGGAAGGCCTCGTAGTTGCTTGCCCAAAACTCCGAGGGACTGGCGACAGTGGAGAACTGCATCTTCAGGCGGCCAGAGGCCTTCAGCTCGATCAGATCATCCTTGAGCTCGTTGTCGTCGTCGATGTCGTCAATTAGAATCGTGAAAGGATCCTGTATCCACGGATCGACCGACAGATTCGGAAAGTATCCATCAAAACTGTCAGACAGAGACTTCAGATGACCCTTGATGTCGACGACAAGCGTGGAGCAGAAATCATTCTGAGCGTCGTCATCCGTGAGGATTTGAGCGAGCTCCGGGAAGTTGACGAATGACCGCTTCTCCACGCGGTTGCTCCAAAGCCGCAGCTTTTCTCGAAGCGAGTTGATCCGTTCCGCTGCTTCGACGATCGTGAGGCTGCTCCCTTGAAGTGATATGTTGAGAGCGTTAAGGTGCCCGAAAATGTCGCTGATGTACGCAAGCCTCGCGACGAAGACAGGGTCGCCGAAGTAGTCCGCCAAGTCGTTGCCTTTCTCACGCAGGAAAATTTCAATCTCCTGACGCAGCTGGAGGACGCGGTTCAGAATTTGGCCCCGGGATAGCCAACGCACCTCGGTGTAGTACAGAAGATGAGTGTATGCAGCACCGATGTCTTCACAGAAGACCTGGAAGAGGCGGTGGTTGAGAGCCCGAGCGCGGATGAAGTTCACTGCTGTGACAACGATAGCCATTACATCACCGAGCTCCTTGGGGAGCGTCTCGGTCGCAAGGGCGTGGCGATGGAGCACACAGTGTGTCACAATGACGTCGGGGCACTTGTCTTTCACCAGCGCAACGAACCCGGATCGCTTTCCCATCATCGCCGGGGCCACATCCGTACACAACGATCCGAGCTTCGTCCACTCGATGCCGTTTTCTTCCATGAAATGGTTCACGATATTCATAATGTCCACCGATTTGGTTGTTGTTTTGAGAGGAGAACAGAACAGGAACTCTTCCTTCACAGCAAATCCCGCCAAGTAGCGTGCAAAAACCAGCAATTGACTGCAGCTCGCTACGTCGGTGGATTCGTCGAGTTGCAAGCTGAAACGGCAGCGCGATTCCCAGAGTTCTTGTGTGAACTCCTGTAACTCCTGTGAAACCACAATATCCTTTGACATGTCTTCAATTCTGCGCTTGATGGTGTTGTTGCACAGGGGAACACTCTTGAGTTCTTGGCCTCCTCGGGTCCGCAAACCAAGTTCGCCATCACCACGGCGCAGGGCTTTACAAGCGTTTCGCCAATCGTATGAGCCTTTTTGTCTTTTGCAATGAGGAGCGCTACTTCGTAGGAGGCTTCAAGGATAGGCTTCGTCGACGGTTGGAACCCGTGCCGAGTCAAGCTACCCTTCGCCATGAAGCGAGCTTTCTTGCTTCGGAACATGTCTTCAGAGTCGTTCTGATGAGTCGGATGGGTGCTGGCGAGGTGGGCTTTTAGCTTCGATGGCTTCATCGACGCCTCCGCCAGCACTTTGTAACACAGAACGCATTGCGGACGTTCAGTCCCATCCTTCTCCACAAACTTCATGAACCCCCACTTGATGTACAAATCATCGTATTTGCGCTTCTTAGACATCATGGATTGCAGTCTGAATCTGTGAAAAAAAATATATATATATATGATGTTGATATAAATTATATGATATATCAGATTTTATTTCAACAAAAAGTACTCTAGTTTTGACTTTCAGAAACGTCTCACGAACCCCCTGGGATGGACTCACGAACCCCCTGGGATGGACTCACGCACCCCTGGGGGTTAATGCACCCCAGTTAGGGAACCCCTGGTGTAGAACCATCATAACATCCAATATAACAATATACCATCATAACAGAGGAAATAGCAACTTTCAGTCTCTCAAAATCCATACTGAGTCCCAATGTATCGCATGTTAACATATAATTTCTCAAACAGTACATTTCAAAGTTTCAAAAAAATATAGTTTCGTTGATTGGTGGGGGGTGGGGGGGGGGGGTGCTAGGTAGGCCCCTCTAGTTCATGGACTATTAATTTCTTTGTTCATCAACAAAAAATATCAACTTGATAATGACGAGCCATTGGTGCAGTGGTTAACTGTGTAAATCATGTTTTCAATAAAGATCGACACACTCATTTTTAACTTGTGGTTATTTATCAATCTTATTTTTATAGAGTAAACGTATATCGTTATGTCGTTATGTTTATATGCGACGAAAACGTCTTCTTCTTCTTCAAAAATATTACCACCCTCTTCATTAACCATCTCAATGACGTTAAGACTGCAGAGACCCCTCAAACCTTTGACGACCCTTTAATTCCCCAAGACCCTTCAGACCACCAAGACCCCTGAAGACACAAAATACTCTGAAGACCCCAAAGACCCTGAAGACCAAAAACACCCCAAAGACCCAAAATACCCGTCAAGGCCCTGAGGCTCAAAAAGACCCTGAATAACCAAAAACCCAAAAGACCCTGAAGACCCAAAATACCCCGAAGACCCAAAACATCCTGAAGACCCAAAATACCCCAAAGACCCAAAACACCCCAAAAACCGAAAATACCCCGAAGACCCCAAAGACCCCAAAACACCCCAAAGACCCAAAATACCCTTAAAGACCTAGATGATGCAAAAGACCCTGAAGACCCAAATGCCACCAAAGACATAGAAGACCCAAAATACCCCGAAGACCCAAAACACCCCAAAGACCCAAAACACCCCGAAGACCCAAAACACCCCAAAGACACAAAACACACTGAAGACCCAAAACACCCCGAAGACCCCAAACATCCTGAAAACCCAAAACACCCCAAAGACCCAAAACACCCCGAAGACCCAAAACACCCCGAAGACCCCAAACATCCTGAAAACCCAAAACACCCCAAAGACCCAAAACACCCCAAAGACCCAAAACACCCCGAAGACCCAAAACATCCTGAAGACCCAAAACACCCCGGAGACCCAAAACACCACAAAGACCCAAAACACCCTGAAGACCCAAAACACCCCAAAGACCCAGAACACCCCGGAAACCCAAAACACCCCAAAGACCCCAAAACACCCCAAAGACCCTTAAAGACCAAGAAGAACCAAAATACCCTTGAGACCCAAAAGCCCCTGAAGACCCCGAAGACCCAAAAGTCACCGAAGACCCTTGACACCCAAAAGCCTCTGAAGACACCAAAGACCCAAAAGACCCTGAAGACCCGAAACACCTCAAAGATCCAAAATACCTTTAAAGGCCCAGAGGATCCAAAAGACCCTGAAGACCCAAATGGCCCTGAACACGCAAAACACCATGAAGACCCAAAAGACACCGAAATGGTCAAAGATGCCTACCCCTCTGAAACGACGTGTGGTGAGGCGCGCGGAGCGTTCCGAGTCAAGCTAGTATATATAAAATTGTAAAATATATTTTTTATAAAATTGGTATAAAAGTTGTTATAAAATTTAATGCCACATTTATAAAATGCCATGGACATCACTTGGCCAGTCTGATGTAATGCAGAAACTTTGGGTTAATTATCGCTGATGTCGCATGCTCAATCAAGAGGGACGTGCAAGAGGGACGATGATCACATGGTGTCATTGGACTGGGAGGATGGCCTAGAGGTAACACGATTAAGTGACCTCTGAGCCATGTAGCCTGGGTTCGAACCTCACCCGGCTATAAACTGCCATCCAAGTGTCTCGCACACAGGGTGATTGATCAATGTCCCTCGTATGGACGTTAAACTGGGCGTCCCGTCTGCCGGAATTAGTTGGTGGACTCAAAGCTCCCATGGTGTCCTTCATGAAAAGCAATTGAGCTATCGCTGGCACCCTGGCTGCTTCAAAAGCCTGTAGTGTACCTCATATTCACAGCACAGCATGATGCACAGCAGAAGCTCGAAACCAAGCTTGAGTGACATCCATTTAGAACTAGAGATCTTTCTATTTTAACGTAATATTTTCTCTTTAATTTGAAATGATCAGCCTTGGGCATTAGGAAAATCTTATGTTGTCAATAGACTAGGAGGGGAAAAAACAGAGACCCCACCTTTTTCCTGATTTCTTCTGGAAATATATTGTCGGTTGTATTGGCAAAGTATGATGAAATGAATTGAAGATGCTGTTATTGTATTTTAAGGAAGAACTGTATTACTCAAGGAAAGCAAAGACAGGGTTTAGATCCATTAAAGAGCAAATAACGATTAAAATAAATAAATTCCAAAGTGACAAGTTACATCTTATTATATGCATTGTGTTAATACAGTATATTCTGTCTGTACCGATCCCCATTCTGTCTCTACCTTCCCCCTCTTGTACCCACTATCTACTGGACTTTGTGTCCTTCACACCCAAGAAGGTAGGAAACCTTCTGTACAGCCTTGACCCTGCTTCGCTGATCGGCCCAGATGGCATCGGTGCCCATGTTCTCAGACCCTGCCCTGCCGTTGTTGCTTCTAATCTGTCTACTCTTTTCAGCCTCTCCTCCAACTTCAGCTGCCTCACATCCATCTGCAGCTGCTGATGTCAAGTCTTTCCTGTTTTGAAACTGCCTGATCTCTGGCCATCCATTTGGATTCACTTGTGCTCACAACTCTGGGCATTCTGCTGCTCCGCTCTCAGTAATGGATGCTGGCACGAAGTCCAACAAGAGGTCAGGCCCATCTCCCAAGACATCTCAGGCATTCGACACAATCTGACATCCTGCTTTGCTTGCAAAGCTCTCTGGCTATGGAGTAAGAGGCTGCTTTCTTTCCTGGATTTCTATTTTTTTCCACTCAAACTGTCAATGTGTCTCATTTCCTCCACTCTCTCTCTGTCAGTGGAGGCTGAAATGGTCCCAAGGCAGTGTGCTGGGCCCAGTCTTGTTCCTAATCTACATAAACAACCTCTGATGCTCAGGAAAACATTCTCTTCCCTTTTGCAGATGTTTCCAAACTGTCACGCAGTACCCCCATCGCACTGGGAGGCAGACTGTAGGTGCATTCCCCTTTGCTCACACTCCCACCCTATCACTCTGGTAGGATTGTCAAATTAATCCACCTATTCCCATGGTCAGCCAATGGAAGAGGTTCAGCCTCTTGAACTTCTATGCCTCTCCATCAGCAATGACCTATCCTGCGTTGATCATATAGAAAAGCTAGCCACCAAAGCCCGGCACAGACTGGGCATCATCTGTCATTGCAAGTCTTTCCTTAAAAATATAGTCATGGTAAATAAGGCCTTTGCCCATCAGCCAATGGAGTACTGCTCTCCCCTATGGGCTGTCACCCCAGCATCGCATCTGTTTCGCCTGCAATCTGTGTAATCTATAGCTTGCAACATTATTGGAATTCCCTGCGGTAAGACAAATCATAGGCTTGTTTCTCTCACATTGCAGACAGGTCGGTGTTATCTCTGCTTTCTACTGCCTCTCCTCTGGTTTTCTCAGCACTCCAACCCTCCTGAACAATTCCAGGATGTTCCATTCCAGGGGCGGATCCAGGGATTTCAAGACGGAGGGATGCACCAAACCATAGTGCCGAAGGGGGTGGGGAGGAGGGTGAAGGGGGGTCTGGCAGTCCTCACCCAGGAGATAAAAAAAATTGATGAATTTTGTATGTCTGCGTGTGTGTGTTTGTGTGTGTATGTGTGTGTGTACGTGTGTGTGTTTGTGTGTGTGTATGTGTGTGTGTTTGTGTGTGTTTGTATGTGTGTATGTGTGTGTTTGTGTGCGTGTGTGTGTTTGTGTGTGTATGTGTGTGTGTATGTGTGTGTGTTTGTGTGTTTGTGTGTGTGTGTGTGTTTGTGTGTGTGTGTGTGTGTGTCATGTTTTTTGTATAGTTCTACTGGAGCTTTCTCATGTGGAATTTCTGATTTGTGTAGTTCTTCCGAAATGATTGTTAAGATCTCCTGAGTTAATTAGGCAAATTAACTACAAACAATCGGGAATAATTCCAGTGACGAAATTTATGTCACGAAAGCATGGTTTTTTTTACCGTCGCACTTGGAGTGTTTTATAATAAAACAAAAGTGATTTAGAACCTCTGAGCGTTGGTAAGCCGCCTGGAACGTTCCTTATTCAAAATAATCTGGACACGAGGATCGTCCCAGGATATTCAGAACTTATAATTTATCATCGAAAATCTGAAAGGGGGGAGGGGGTGCGCACTCCCTGCGCCTCCCACCCCCCGGATTCACCAGTGCATTCTTCCAGCAACCAACTTTTTGTCAACCTCTATAATCGACAGTACATTCAGAAAGTATTCAGCCCCATTCACTTTTTTCACATTTTGTTATGTTGCAGCCTTATGCTGAAATCGTTTAAATTCATTTTTTCCCTCATCAATCTACACTCAACACCCCATAATAACAAAGAGAAAACAGGATTTTAGAAAGTTTTACAAATTTATTAAAAAGAAAAAACTGAAACATCACATTGACATAAGTGTTCAGACCCTTTGCTATGACACTTGAAATTTAGCTCAGGTGCCTCCCATTTCTCTTGATCATCTTTGAGATGTTTCTACACCTTGATTGGCGTTCACTTGTGGTAAATTCAATTGATTGGACATGATTTGGAAAGGCACACACCTGTCTACATAAGGTCTCACAGCTGACAATGCATATCAGAGCAAAAACCAAGCCATGAGGTCGAAGGAACTGCGTGCAGAGCTCAGAGACAGGATGGTGTCGAGGCACAGGTCTGGGGAAGCCTACAAAAAAATCTCTGCTGCATTGAAGGTTCCCAAGAGCACAGTGGCCTCCATAATTCTTAAATGGAAGAAGTTGGGAACAACCAGGACTCTTCCTAGAGCTGGCCGCCCGGCCAAACTGAGCAATCGGGGGAGAAGGGCCTTGGTAAGAGGTGACCAAGAACCCGATGGTCACTCTGGCTGAGCTCCAGAGATCCTGTGTGGAGATGGGAGAAACTTCCAGAAGGACAACCATCACTGCAACACTCCACCGATCTAGGCTTTATGGCAGAGTGGCCAGACGGAAGCCTCTCCTCAGTGAAAGACACATGAAAGCCCGCTTGGAGTTTGCAAAAAAGCACCTAAAGGACTCTCAGACTGTGAGAAACAAGATTCTGTGGGCTTTCATGTTCAAACAAATTGCAACAGCATTACAAAATAATGAATACGAATACATATGCAACTCTATGGCTATTCAGTTTGTTCTTATTTAGAATGCTATTGTATGCTACATGGTTCTCAAGGAGCTAATGGCATTATATTATCACGATAATCAGGCCCATTATCGTGATATCGGTTTATCCATTATCACCCAGGCTTAACTACGTATATATATATATATATATGTATATTTATATATATATATATGTATATACACTACATGACCAAAAGTAAGTGGACACACGAACATCACACATCTCATTCCACAATCATGGGTATTAATATTATATTTGCTGCGAAAGAGTCTTCACTCTTCTGGGAAGGCTTTCCACTAGGTGTTGGAACATTGCTGCGGATATTTGCTTCCATTCAGCTAAAAGAGCATTAGTGAGGTCGGGCAATGATGTTGGGTGATTAGGCCTGGCTCACAGTCGGTGTTCCAATTCATCCCAAAGGTGTTCGATGGGGTTGTGGTCAGGTCTCTATGCAGGCCAGTCATGTTCTTCCACACCGATATCGACAAAACCATTTCCGTATGGACTTCGATTTGTACACGGGGGCATTGTCATGCTGAAACAAGAAAGGGCCTTCCCCAAACTGGTACCACAACGTTGGAAGCACACAATTGTCTACAATGTCATTGTATGCTGTAGCGTTAAGATTTCCCGTCACTGGAACTAAGGGGCCTAGCCCGAACCATGAAAAACAGCCCCAGACAATTAATCCTCAAACACCAAACTTTACAGTTGGCACTATGCATTCGGGCAGGTAACGTTCTCCTGGCATCCGCCAAACCCAGATTCGTCCATCAGACTGCCAGATGGTGAAGCGTGATTCATCACTCCAGAGAACGCGTTTCCACTGCTCCAGAGTCCGATGGCAGTGAGCTTTACACCACTCCAGCCGACACATGGCATTGTCCATGGTGATCTTAGGCTTGTGTGCGGCTGCTCAGCCATGGGAACCCATTTCATGAAGCTCCTGACGAACAGTTGTTGTGCTGACGTTGCTTTCAAAGGCAGTTTGAAACTCAGTATTGAGTGTTGCAACCGAGGACAGACTATTTTTACGTGCTACACGCACTCGGTGGTCCCGTTCTGTGAGCTTGTGTGGCCTACCATGCACTGCTATGCAAGATATTTTATTTAATACCAGTAGGAGCTCAGCTTCCTCGATGGGCCGTCATGCCTCCGACCAGACAGTTGTAAACAGGAAAGGTCAAACAGGAAAGGTTGTGATGGGTTTCTTGACCTTTGCTGGGAACTTGACCAGAGCCTTGGGTCTTATAAAAGGTAGTAGAGGATATTTAACGTCCATGCAAGATGGCTGGCTTAACTTCCCCTCAAATGGCCTTTTATTGCCCAACAGCTGCATGTGCAGACAGGGTTTAATGGGTTTGGTGCAACATGTGTGCCACACGAACTGCAACGCCTCACATATCCACTATAGTAAGCATGAGGCACTCACTGTGCACTGAACCAATCCATGATCTCGTCAAAGCAAATGCTTGCAGTTTATTTCAGGAGTGTGAGGTTCCTCAAAGACCAAATGCAGTCGGGATCGCGATGTGCATGGTTCCGTGCCTCCTTCTCCACCGCCTGTCACTACAGCCATTGCCGCTGCCACAGCAGCTGCATTTCGGGATTGTGCACGGCAACGTCCTGCATCGAGGTTCAGCACCGCGGCCGTAAGCGCAGTGATGTAGTTTTTGGCAAGCGTGAGCGTTTCCAACTTGGAAAGCTTGCGACCATGCCGCACATGCGGGATGACTTCTCTAAGCTCCTGAAAGGCATCATTCAGGTTGTGCATCCTGTGCCGCTCACGTTCGTTGCTCTCGAGGCGTCGCCGGCTCCGCGTCCGTGTGGAGAGAGATGTTTGCCTCCTCGTTGCACGGCTTGCAGTACCGCTGATGCAAGGCAATGAATGGTGAGTTCCGCACTGATCAGCCAGATGAAGAGAGCCATCACTGTGCGTCGAGCTGCTTCCCTCCTCCTCCACTGCCTCCTCCTCTTCTTCTTCTTCCTTCTCCTCCGGTTCATTGACACGTTGCTTCTCATGCTCCTGTGCCTCCTTCCAAGAAGAGGCTCTGCTCTCCAGAGATGGGGTTCGGGTCCGCCGAGCTCTGCACCTTGCTCTTGCACTCCGCGTCCCATAAGTCTGAGCCTTCCGAGACATCGTGCCGGGCATTAACGGCTGAGAGGCTGCTGCACCTCCCAATAGACGAACAAGCTTGCCTCGAGAATGTGCAACTCTGAACCCCCAAAATACGTGAATCCTCCGAACTCGATGCAACTGGAAAAAATAAAGAAATAATCAGTTATAATTTATTACCAGGGAGGGAGGGGTGGAAGAAGGGGTCAAAATATTGATGGACTAGTCCTGAGTCAATCAAACCATGCACAGACATCGTTATCGAAGTGTCCTGTATTACACATTATCCCCAACGATGTGTGAGTTACCTCCTGGTTCCACTGGAACAAACATTTTGGCTCCAAGACCTCTTGAAAATTGGGAAGAAAACTTTTTGACCCTCGTCGTAGCAGCAAAATCTTCGTAATTTGCACTCACACTCATGTTTTTATAAACACATAATGGACGAGCACCTTAAGTAATCGTGTGGTGTGTGAATTAGTAAAGCAGGACAACAGTGGTAGTTCAGTTATAATTATTGCTGTTAACTGCATTTTATAGTAAACTAGCTGAATGCACCCGGCATTGCCCGGGTTCTTTTTGAATGAATTTAATCTTCTGTACATAAGTCTGACGCGAGCCCAGTCTCAGTTAGTGCTCAACGATTCCTTGTTCTTTCTTCTCTCGGGCCCCGTGAGAGAGAATTTTCAAAGCATGTGTTGCAATCGGTCAGGTATTCCTATTAAGTGCATAAGTTGAACTTCAAGAGAATTTTGAAAGAGGAGGAAGATTTATTGCGAAATGGGCCCAGCCCGGCCGAGGTGGGCCTCGAGCGGCCTCGCCACCTAGCCTATAACCTTCCCAGGGCCCGTCCCGACATTTTTTGTTTCAGAGGTTTCCTCCTATCTTTCACCGTTCAGGAGATTAGCGTGTGCAGACAGACAAACAAACAAACAAACAAAAACTTTCTTTTATATATATATATATATATATATATATATATATATATATATATATATATATATATATATATATATATATATATATATATATATATATATATATATATATATATATATAAATATATATATATATATATATATATATATATATATATATATATGTAGGGAGCTGTAATGCCCCTCCCCCTTTGTATATCCTTGCTGCTTTACCAATTACCAAGTATAACCAATTATATGTTTTGTTTTGACTTGCTACTGTACTCTTTTATGATACTGAGTTCTTTCTTGTGCATTGAGGATGTGTAATATCCTAATAAGGAGTTCTCTGCCTGTGTGCTCTGGCCTGCGTGGGCACAATCTCTATTTCCCCTTCCCAGGCCTTGGAGGCAACTGTTATCTCTCTTTGCCTTTCTCCTGACTTTGCCATTATCTTGCAAGTTGACAGTTTTATGAGTGTCCACTCCCTTTTGTACTTTCCCAAGCTAGCTTTCTATACAGAAGTTGTAAACATGTTGCCACATAATGCTGACCATCTCCTTATCAGAGCTAACCCATGACTGGCCTTGGATGAACTTCCTTTAATTAACTGAACAACAGGATGGGACTATGGTGGGGGAACCAATGAGCCCATTCTGTCTCTGTGTCTTGTGAGCTAACTCCACCCCTGATTCTCCTTATATAAAGCAATGTTAATCGAATTATTTCAGAGCATCTTGTTGTACTGTTGGTCATTCCTTGTGAGTTTCAATACAACTTTGCTGTCCTCAAGCTTGTGTACTCGAGTTCCAATAAATATATCCGTTGCTCCTTTCTTCTGAGTCTTCTGAGTCCCAAGTCCTAAGTCCCAATCCGACAACTGGTGGCAGCGGTGGGATCAGTCTGGGCAGTCCGGGACGCGGTCCCAGGCAAGTGAGTGGTGAGAGACCAGCTGGCAATTGATCCGGGTCAGGTGAGCTGTGGTTTTCTTTTGTTTTTCCTGTTTAGCCTGGGGGTCAGTCCAAATTGTAACCCACTCTCTCTTGCTCGGTTGCCGTTTGTTCCGTTCCCTGCTCATACCTGTTCCACGAACCTAAATTTAATTACGGACCGCTTGGGTCCTGGAGCAACTGATTGTTTATGGACTCGTTAGGGTAACGTTACGTAAGGGAAAGTGCCCCACGTTGGGCGCCTGAGGTTAAGGGGTAATAGATCTCTGGGTTGTGAGGGTAAGGATAAGGGCGGCGTCCCGATCCGAGACCTACCCGGGAGACGTCGGGATTTTAAGTAAGATTAGAAGTGTTATAAGGGCGTAGGACGCCAGGAGAGTACAGTAAGGTTAGGTTAGACGGCTGTGTAGGCGGACGAGCCTCTCAGGAGAGTAGGTAGCGCGGCCGTACCACGCGAGGCGGGCGAACCTCACGGGTACAAGGCTGCGAGCCTCTCAGAGTTAGGTAGTGTAGCTGTGCCGCGAGGCGGGAGATCCTCACGAGTACAAGGCTACGTCGGTAAACTAAGGTTTCTTAGGATGGGTAACAGTATAGGTAATAAGACAGTAAAGGCAGGTGAACCGCTTAGACATACCCCAGCATTTTTTATGTTTAAGAGGCATGGCTATGATGCTGTGAGACCAGGGAAGTCATGGGTTGCATTGACGAAGGATTTAGGAGAACCGTGGCCCGAAGGAGGGTCTTTTGCGCTGGAAAAATTGGACGTGTTGTATGAGACATTAGACAAGTTTGAACAGACCACGAAACACTTCCCGCCGGACTACTGGAAAGTCTTTGGCTGGTGGAAGGAAGAAGCGATGAAGCGACACGCAAAGTCGAAACAGGCCAGCTTGGCTGGTGAGGTAACAAAACTCAAGGGTCTGAGGAAACAGGCGAATAAAGAGCAGGATGAAGCGCTTAAGGAAATAGAAAAGCAGGCCAACGCGCGACTGATGCCGCTCGTTGAAAACCCAGACCCCGCGAGAGGGGAGGTAGCGACCAATCTACCCTCCCCAGCCCCAGACCTAAACCCTGTCCCGGGGTTTCAGGCACCACCTATCCTTTCTGCGCCCCTGCTACCACCCCCCTATAACCCCGCTACCATCGCGCCCCAGATACCCCAGAACCACCCGAGCCAGGGAAGACTGTTTGCACAACTCGGGGCTAACGGAATAGATGACGGGACCGACATCGCAGGGTTCCCGCCACCGATAGGACCGGATGGGTTATACCCCTCACTGGTAGGTTGTAATGAGAAAGGGACCTCACAAACTACCCCATTGGAATGTCAGGAAATAGAGGGAAGGAAAACATTGTGCCCTGTACAAGTTATCGGAGTTGACGCCCAAGGACAGGGGGTTCGAGAAAGGGTACCATGGAAAGAATCCTCTTTAACTGTAATGCGGGAAAGGATTCAACATTTGCTTATTGAGGATCCACGGCAGATAGTGCCGACCATGTCGAATTGGTTTATAGCTGGCGAGTGCGACTATCGAGACATAACTCATATGGGAGTATCCGTGCTCCCACCCAAGGTATGGGAAAGGGCTAGACAAAGAGCACACTGGCCGCACGACGACCCAAGGGCGGTGGGTGCAAACCCCCAGATAACACTAGTGCAATGGGATGCACTGAAGGTCCGGCTGCTGGGTGCCATCGAACATGCGCTGTTGCCAGCAGGGGGTCCGGATTGGGGAAAAATCGGGGCCATAAAACAAAAGGCAGGAGAACCAATTGGAGAGTACCGAGAAAGGTTGGAAAAGGCCATTGCGCGCTGGGGAGGACTGGGTCCGATGCAGCTGGTAGGGCTACCTCAACCATTGGTAAATCAATATCTAATCGAGGGGCTCCGGCCGGTATTAAAGAAACAGGTACAGACCGTCCTCTTCGGCTGGAAGGGAATGACAACCAACAAATTATGCGACAAACTGGAACAATGCCCGGGCTCCTCCTTAGAGGAGAAGAAGGATATTAAGGAGGAAATATTGCAAATGTTCGTCCAGGAGAAACGGGCTCAATTTAACCAAAATAAAAAGGGGGATCAGAGTCAGAACTACGTACACGAACAGTGCCAGAAGTGGGGACCTGTTCGAGGTCCAGAGGAACATAGGAGGAGTTGTTATCCTCTTTTCTATAAGGGCCAATTTCCCAACGGAGAGTGGATCCACAACGAAAATGAAAACTGCGACGGTTGTACTGAGGAAGACTTTGGACTAATTAATATGAACGAGGTAAAACAACAATGGACAATACCACCCCCTCTTCCCCCTCCTTCTCAAAACCCTCAAACTTGGACTGTGCAAGGGCCCCCTACCCAAAATTGGTATCCACCAAGACCCCTTCTCCAAAACCCCGGACCACCCCCCAATTGTGGGATGCAGAATGGACCAAGGGGGAACTGGGCCCCGCCTCGGGGCCCGCCGCAGTGGCAACCAGTGAACCAGTCACATTGGGGGCCGCCAGAACGCAGGCAGGGCGGAAGGGGAGCTGTAGAGGGACGACCTATGCCCTCCGCACCACCGGTTCCGCAAGAACCGTGCCATTATTGCAAGCAGATGGGACACTGGATACGTGATTGCCCAAAGGCTCGTAAGGGGTTTCAGCCCCAATACAATAGAGGGGCCTATTGACGGGACGCTGGCGAGTCGCCCAAGGAGTGTCCTCTCTTGACCATGACACCGGCAGAGGAACCAACCATGATGTTGGACGTGGAGGGAAGACAATTAGAATTTCTCGTAGATACGGGTGCGACTCGCAGCACAATTAACAAGGGGCAATTGCCCTCTTTGCGCCCTACGGCCAGGAACGTTCAAATACTGGGTGTTTCGGGTTTACCCCAAGCGCTTCCTATTTCGGAGGAAGTGCGAGTAACATGCGGCCCGCTGGAGGCTAAACATGCTTTCTTGATGACCACTACCGCCCCGACCAATTTGTTGGGACGGGATTTATTGTGCCGCTTGGGCTGTCAAATCTCATGTACCGAGGAGGGAGTTTTTGTAGACGTCGCGGAATCTAAACGCGACTTGGTAATGACGGCATTGTCTCGGCCCGGCCCCACCGTGTATTGGTGGCGCATGAATGAAGGGGCTCTGGCTACCTGGACGCATATCATAGATAATGTGTGTTTGGACAATGCAGTTCTGCGAGATTGGCTACAACTGCACGAAATTTCGATAAAAACCTTAAAGGATAATCCACCCCATTGCACTGCGTACTATGATGCAACGGGCGACGATGGGAATTATCGAGAGAAGGTTAGGGAAAAGCTGGGCGAACGCACGCCTATACACTTATCACGGATGTGGATCGGCCGCGAGGGAATAGGAATCGAGGCAGTCCTAACCTCAAGTCAGCGTGCGTTGACCCAATACCCCTAAGGAGCGACAGCCCATGTTACCCTCACCACTGCCAAAGGGTGGCCGCCGGAAAGTGTAGGTTGGATGGTAGGGAGGTTACGAGAAGTTCCCCTACAAGGTTATCGGAGTAAGAAAGGCCGCTGGACTTTGAAACGGCTCCAAAATGGCGAAGGTTTTTCAATTGACTTCAAGACACAACGGAGGGATGGAGTGTTCGAAGCGACAGAGTTGCCTCCTAAGGGCACCTATGCCATGAGGGCAGTGCTGACGGACCCGGGTGAGTCGGATTACCTCCTAGCGGAGGTGCCAGACAATTTATGGCCCAAAAGCGACGGTGAGGTTGGACGGATGCGAGACGCCGAACCTCTAGTGATAGCAGTGCAGCCGGGGATGCGCTTGCCAAATGTAAAACAGTATAAGCTACGACCTGAGGCCGACGTAGGCATAGCACCAGTAATTCAATCCCTAGTGGAACAGAAGATTATCGTGGAAACTAACAGCCCATGTAATACACCAATTTTGCCAGTTAAAAAGCCGTCAAAGGACAAATGGAGGTTTGTACAGGATTTAAGGGAGGTGAACAAGGTGATACAGGGTATACACCCACTAGTTCCAAACGGAGAAACCCTCATGATGTCAATTCCGCCGGACGCAACATACTTCACGGTCATCGACCTTTGTTCTGCGTTTTTCTCTGTGCCCATCGCGCCTGAGTCACAATACTTGTTCGCTTTCACCCATAGGGGGCGCCAGTATACTTGGACAGTACTACCTCAGGGGTTTTCAGATAGCCCCACTCTGTTTTCTCGGGCGCTACACCGCGACCTGGCGGATGTGGAATTGAAGGGAGGGTCAGTGTTGCTGCAATACGTTGACGATTTGTTGATTTGCTCCCCTTCAAAGGAGGCGTGCGAAATGGATTCCTTGGCCCTATTAAAGGCCTTGGCGGCCAAAGGCCACAAAGTAGGCAGACCAAAACTTCAGTTTGTGCGGCAGGTTGTAACTTACTTGGGACACGCCATTTCGCACGGAAAACGAGAATTGGATGCTGGACGAGTGACCGCTATCATGGAGCTGCCTCGCCCTCGCTGGCAACGACAAATGCTGCGCTTCCTAGCATCCATGCTCGAGTACGAGAGGCGCTGCCTGAACCAATAGGCCACGCCATCCACAAATTCCAGGCCGGCGACTGGGTGCTTGTAAAGCACTTCACCCGCAAGGCTGCTTTGGAGCCACGCTGGAAGGGACCATTCCAGGTGCTACTGGTTACACCGACGGCAGTCTTCTGCGAGGGTAAACCTTCGTGGATCCACACCACCCATTGTAAGTTGTCCATTCCCGCACCACAAGTCACACAAGACACCGCACCTCTCACTGCTGAAAACACCGCACCTCACACTGCCGTAGACAATGCATCGTCTAGGGCACCACAGTCTCCTAAGGGCGGCGATGACAGTCATGATGATGGGAATTCTGGGTAGCTGCCTCAAACCCCCTGCCGGAGATAGGCTCTTGAACTTTGAGCGACTGAGAAAGGCCCTCCCCAAGTACCCAGGACCCGACAACTATTCAGCATTTTCCCTCTACCCCGTCAAGTATATAACGGCTAACTGGGGAGACAAAATAGCGGTGAATTGCTGCAACCTGGAAACGAGCTTTAAGTGGTTATCTGTAAGATGGGCGGAAGCTATAGTGGTACACAATAACACACCGCAGGCACGCATGACAAACACACGCCTAGTCCTGACTAAGGTTAGGAAAGTGGAAAATGGAACATATGGGGACATAAGCGGCCGACATGCCCGAGGATATGGATGGGGCAAGGGTGTTGAGAATACTACCCTCATGTTGCATTATGCCCCCATTGGTCCGGATACAACAATGATACTTGAATGTGGAATATGGCCCCCTCGCACGACAATCCCAAATGGAACCACATCTTACCTTCGACCTAGTTGCGCCTCTTACGTCATTAAGACCCCGCCTGCCCAGAAAGTAAGAAAGAAGCCAGAGGAGAACACATACTGGAAGGTCGCACGGCATATGGCCACCTTACAGAATAGGACACGGTGTTGGATGTGTATGCACCTTCCCCGCACCAGCACAACAGGAATACCAATGGTAGCGTTACCCCTATCACTCAATGATTTGTGCTCAAAGCCACTAGACACCAAATGCCTTAGTACAACCCTGACAAGCCAAGGTTCTGACGGAACTGCGTGTAAACGAGTTTTCCAGTACTCGCCCCCCATCCAGTCCCAACACTTTGAGGAACGTCCGGCGCCGGTTTGGGTTAAACCGGCTAGGGGGGCCCTCTGCTTAGAAGGAAAGGGCCAAATAACGGTAGGCAAATCTGTGTGTAGAGCTACCCTCCTCGCGGACCCTAGGGAAGGGAAACACATGCTGTTAGTAAATGTTACGAGTTCGCCCTTACATAATCTCACACACCTCCAGTTGGCATGGGAAGGGGTAAACGGAACAAACACTATCGCAGACCGTCGCACTTGCATGACCACTCATTTAGTGGCTCCACACGGAACCATGTTTGTATGCGGGAACAAAGCTTACCCGTATTTACCTGATAATTGGGGAGGACGTTGCTATTTAGGATCAGTTTTCCCAGAAATGGAAATGCGACAACACTTGCATAGTACCCCCGCACTCATAAGGACACAACGAAGCACCTATTGGAATGACGACGACACCACCACCTTACATGGCGCTGATTGGGAGAAGGCCGTTAGTTTCTTTTTCCCATGGGCTGGGACGGTCATGAGCAGTTACCGCATTGACAAAATTGCGTTAATCTTAGAAACTGTGGCCAACGCCACCGCTACAGCACACGACGAAATGTTGGACACAGTTGTCCATCTGCGTACAATGGTTATGCAAAATAGGGTTGCATTAGATATGCTATTGGCAGAACGAGGAGGGGTATGTGGGATAATTGAGGGTAAATGTTGCACTTTTATTCCTGACCCCTCACAGGGTGTCAGTGCTGCTATTATAACGTTAAGGGAAAGCGCTCACTCATTGACAAGGGATCGAATGGATCGGGAAGCCTCCCACCAGTGGCTTACCGACTGGTTCAAAGGGTGGACAGGCACAATTGTAAAGTGGGTACTAACCGCCTTGGCAATAGTCCTTGGAATCGTGGTTTGTTGTGTAATAATCAAGGCTTTAGTCCTTGCGTGTGTGAGGAAGTTTTCCACAGGATGGACACTGAAGACGACAACTGAAAAGGCCATGGTGATGCTTGAAAAGCTGACCGTGGGTCCAGATGACACACTGGCCGTCGACGTGACCGCAGACCGCGGATCCTGGAATGACGACCCGGACGAGCCACTGGGCCGCGACAATGAGATCTCTGCTTCCGAAGATTGTTCTTCCATTGTTGATATTACCGATAATGATGTCGAGTACACTTATGCGGACCTCGAAGCATTTCAGGCTACCAGGAGGCCGTTTAAACTGGGCCCCGACACGTCGAATGAAGAAATCGACGATTTCCTGAAGGATTCCTCTCGTTTCTTCACGATATGCCATGCCGTGGCTATGACTATGGGTGACCGTCGACGCCACAGGCCTACGCCACCTGAGAATAATGTTACTGATGATGTTACCAATGATGATGTGGGCCACTTGCGAGGGTCCCCGACTGATGTTTATATTTCAATGCAGGCTTTGCCTCCCCATGTCTCACAAGCCCACAGTGAGTCAAACGCCACAGACCCAGTCCGGGATTTGGACCCAGCTGTGAACCCAAGCCCGGATGGAGAGGAACTCGATCGTGAAAATACTCTGAGTTCCGAGTCTGATTGTTTTGGAGATTCGCCCGTGGATAACAGCGAAGCAAGCAGCATCGCCTCGGACGATCTCGACTTTGACCCAAAGGAAGTTTCTCTCCCACCTTTGGATCGTTATGCTTTATTTCATGGCCATAGGTTTGAGCCAACTGATACTGACGATGTTGTGTCTTCCCCAGATCACCAGCACGTAAGAGACCTCATGAACATGAATATCGATTGAGCGCTGAAGATCTACAAGGATTTCACTTGGGGAAGCCTGGGCGAGCTCCAGTTGGGGAGGAGTCCGGCTGCACCTCTGTGGACCAAGGGTGGGTCGGAGATCTTCCTGGGTGTGGACCCCGGTGGAACCAGAGGTCTTCGTTGTGGATTTGGCGCGCTATTTGATCTTCATGTCTCTACGGTCTCACCTCATACACCCATCTACACCTGCCTTACATCATACATCCACTTACACCCACTTGCACCCACACACCCGCGGATCACCCTGCTGAGTGCGCTGTGCGGTACGGGGGTACGGGACATGCTCACTGGGGTGCATCCGTGTGGTACGTTACGTTTAGTGAATCCTTTACACTGTTTCTCCCACCTCTCTTGGTGGATTTTGTGTGCCATTTGATCACTCTGCTTTTACGGCCTTACATTGCATACTCACATACAGACGCGAATCATCCTACTGAGTTTGTGTGGTGCTTTGGTACGGGACATTCTTACGGGGCTGCCTTCGCGTGATATGTTGAATGATTTTTCTGTTTTTGTTTGAAATAAAGGCCTTTGATTGGCTCGTAGATAACTTTGTATCTTAGATCCAAAAGGGCGGTATGTAGGGAGCTGTAATGCCCCTCCCCCTTTGTATATCCTTGCTGCTTTACCAATTACCAAGTATAACCAATTATATGTTTTGTTTTGACTTGCTACTGTACTCTTTTATGATACTGAGTTCTTTCTTGTGCATTGAGGATGTGTAATATCCTAATAAGGAGTTCTCTGCCTGTGTGCTCTGGCCTGCGTGGGCACAATCTCTATTTCCCCTTCCCAGGCCTTGGAGGCAACTGTTATCTCTCTTTGCCTTTCTCCTGACTTTGCCATTATCTTGCAAGTTGACAGTTTTATGAGTGTCCACTCCCTTTAGTACTTTCCCAAGCTAGCTTTCTATACAGAAGTTGTAAACATGTTGCCACATAATGCTGACCATCTCCTTATCAGAGCTAACCCATGACTGGCCTTGGATGAACTTCCTTTAATTAACTGAACAACAGGATGGGACTATGGTGGGGGAACCAATGAGCCCATTCTGTCTCTGTGTCTTGTGAGCTAACTCCACCCCTGATTCTCCTTATATAAAGCAATGTTAATCGAATTATTTCAGAGCATCTTGTTGTACTGTTGGTCATTCCTTGTGAGTTTCAATACAACTTTGCTGTCCTCAAGCTTGTGTACTCGAGTTCCAATAAATATATCCGTTGCTCCTTTCTTCTGAGTCTTCTGAGTCCCAAGTCCTAAGTCCCAATCCGACATATATACGTATATATATATATATATATATATATACACATATATATACATATATATATATATATATATACACATATATATACATATATATATATATATATACACAGACTTGGCATTTAATATGGAATTTTTTTTTTTCTTGACTTGGGTTTACTTTCTGTACTCAGTATATCAATCTGGTGAGTTTCTTTTACCCTTCGGTGATGTTTTTGTTGAAAGAACCATGTCACTGATTGTCTTTCGCAGCAAGAAGTCAATAACAGGATTATATCACAGGTGGCGTGACAAAATGTAAGGACAGGTACATTTGACGATTGGCTTCACAATCGGGTATATAAGGGTTGTTGCGTTCTGTATTAGTGGAAAACAACTGCTGCACGTCTACAAAAGTTATTGCCGCTTCCTCTGGAGATGGTCCGTCAACTTGACAATGCTGTTTGTCATGGAGTGGTGGCTTTACGAAATTCTGGCATGAAACAGCGTGCTATTGCTCGGCAGTATGGCATCACTCAAGGTCAGGTGTCAAAGATCCTGAAACGAAATGCTCAGAGGGGTGTCCCTACTCCAATACCGAGGCCAGGACGTCCCCGCAGAACCACAAGGAGGGGTGATCGCCAGCTGCACCGGTTAGTCTGCAATGGCCGTACCAAGTCAGCTAATCGGCTTAGGGCTGAGTGGCAGCAACTGACAAATGTGCCTGTATCCAGAAGGCTAGACAACCAACGACTGGTTCAAGCAGGCTATCGTGCCAGGCGTCCCCTAAGAAAGCCATGCCTGACCAGACAACACAGCCAGCGCCGATTGCAGTGGGCCAGAGAGCACCGTCAATGGCAGCCAGGACACTGGAATCACGTGACCTTCAGTGACGAGTCTAGATTTCTGTTCTATCGTCAAGATGGCCGCGTCCTAGTGCGCAGACAAGTGCATGAAGCCCACAATGAAGATTGTATAGTGCCAAGAGTCCAAGCTGGAGGTGGTGGGGTGACCGTTTGGGCTGCTTTTCATGCAGGGGGCAAAACTGACCTGGTTGTTCTGAATGGAAACCTGAACCAGTTCAAGTACAGGGCCATTCTGGAAGAAACATTGCTTCCATTTGCTCATGCAGCCTTTCGAGGAAACTTTGTCTTCCAAGATGACAATGCACGGCCTCATCGTGCTCGCATGATCCAACACTTTCTTGCTGACCGTGGTGTGGAGCATATGGAGTGGCCTGCCATGTCCCCAGATATGAATCCGATAGAGAACTTGTGGGCAGAATTAACGCGTCAAATCGACAACTTGGACCAGCAGCCGACCTCTGTGCGTGAATTGCAGCAGGCTATTGTCACTGCATGGCAAGCGATTCCTGTCCAAACCTTGGCAAATCTCGTGAACAGCATGCCTCGACGTGTACGTGCTCTCCTGAATGCTCGTGGGGTTACACGAAGTACTGAACTGTAATTTTACTGTCCGTAATCCCAGTCGTAATTTAGCTTTTGTTTTTGTTGAAATTTTTTTTGGCTAATGTGGAAAATAAAGAGATACTTCTGGAAAACGTACAGAAGTTTAACACAGTACTGTCCGTGAATTGAGTTTGATATCAGTTTACATCACTTTCAAGGATCAATTTATTTGCTTCAAAATGTCAAATGTGGTTTTTGTTTCTTGTGAAGGTCACATTAACAAAATCTAGAATAATTTCAACATAATTCCAATGAACTTTTGGTTCCAAGTCATCTTGAAAAGTAAGTTCACCCCCACAAAAAAAAAATTCCATATTAAATGCCAAGTCTGTATATATATATATATAAGATAGATATACGTATATATATATATATATATATATAAGATAGATAGAAGATAGAAGATAGATAAATTAACAAATTTAAATCGTTACTAAATATAAAATTTTTCAGCAAACCAACCAGTGATGTGTTTCACAAAATAATCCTCTAGATTATACTCCGTATTACCAACGAGTAAACTTTGAATAAAAATTGTAAGAGTAAATGCACGAGTGGAGTTCAAGAAATTATCGGAACAAGATGCTCACAATGATCGAAGAAGTCTTTAAAAAAAGATTTTCAATATCTATCTATAGAATGAACCTTTGGAGGCCATTACTACTACTACTACTACTACTTTAACGGCAGAAATTATTCACACCTGGAGTCGGTCGGGGAAAGTTGCTGCCTCGCTTTTCACGAACCGACTGGACTGATCCGACGAGCGAATGTAAGTGGAACCTGGAGGAGGTTGTAATTTGTTCAGCGTGCCGGAGAGAACTCGCCTACTCTTCGTGAAAGACACCTTAATGAGTCCAAGGTTCTTTTTAACCTCAACCAACTAATGTTTCCAGACGGGATACCCGGCTTAACGTCCATCAGAGGATGGAACTCCCTATCTGCAAAGCACCAATCCGACAGCTTTTGTAGTCGGGTCAGGAATATAACCTAGAATAGAGGGCTCAAAATGTAATTACGCTACCTCTGCACCGTATTGTCGGACACTAATTACATATACGTACTGATGTATTTAATTTGAAGAAAATGAAGAAGGTCCGTGTTTATTGGCCTATTGTGAGCATCTCGTTCCGAGATCATTTTGAACGGGCGTTCGTCATTCCTTACCTCTACATAAAGGTAGATTCATGGAGCTTCTCCTGCCTTGTCCACGCAGGTACTCCTCCGGTGCCCAGCGATCAATGCAGGTGGGTGTGAACGAGAAGTGCTCCTGTAAATCCGGAGGTTTGCCCAGGTACGATCACGTGACCCGGCGTGCGTGCGCCGCGCGCTCAATGGACACGCTCGTGGTTCGGTAAATATCACTTTATTCCGAAAGATGACGGATAACAGCACGAAAACGCAACGCCAGAACCATATTCATCTCTATAAGCAGTGTAAAAAAAGAAGAAGAAGAAGAAGAAAAGTTTTGAGAAATAGCTGCGCGATCCACCGTCACTGCGCCTTGCACGGTCACCGTGGCAACGCGTGCCCAATATCGCGGTTCTTCTTCATCGCGCATCTACTTCTTGTGGCCACACACATTGATGAAGAAACAACAACAAAAAAAACCCGCCTAAATAAAGCTGATCGCCCCTCCACAAGCCGGTCCCCCCGAAATCGAACCTACAAGAAACAAACGACTTGGTCGATCGATTTATTATTATTTGCGGTTAAAGTTCGATAGAAACCCTAAATTCGTTAATTAAACACAATCTTGGTATTCAATAGAAAACGCGTCAATGCGATAGATCCGCTGCCATCATTTAATACTCTACCCTGGTTATGATTTATATTCAACGTGCTGACGCACTCGCGTTTCCCTACGTCTGTCGTCTTAACGGTCAAGGATGCGTGAAGAGCTGTGCAAAGGGAACGGGCACGTTCGTCGACGAAATGACGTCATTTACACGCAACGCGTACGATCACCCGAAGTCGCTGTACCCCGCGGGTTTCCCCCTTTTCCCATCTTCGCTTGCGGTTTATTTAAGGCTTCAGGGAAGCGGTCACCGAGCTCGGGAGCCGCGTTCCCACATGCAACCGTGCCGAGCCGGAGCGATCCCTGAACTGCGTTCTACACGCGATTGGCACCTTTAACGGAGTCCCCCCCCCCCCCCACTCCTCCCTCACCACTCGGCGTGTAAAGTGACGGAGATATTTCGCCGAGGAATCGGGCGACGAAATGTGAAAACTTCTGCTAATTTGAAGTTTTGTTGAAAAAATAAATAAATAAATAAAAACCAAGAAAAATAACGTGAATTACTCGACGCGTGAATCTAAACAGTCAGAATGCACTCTCGTAATCCATGATTTAAATATTCGACACATCCTAGTACTGTGCGGGACTATTGTAAAGCAGTTATAGTAAATTTATCAAAGCTACTTTGTACAACATAGATGTTCATTTACGTTACAAAATGCGCAATAACTGTGACGTTGAGAAACATGCATTCGTGAATAAGGGAGCCCCAGCCTTTCCGTCGGTCCTCGAACACCTGAAGCCTTCACCTGTGTGATCGAGGGTCACGTGGTCCGTTTGGCCAGGTGCGTGCGCTTTTCCTTTTTTTTGGCTACCTGTGACGACGGAGTCGTTGCGCTTACTACGCGAACCCCATCCGCGGCAGAGCCGTCTTAAACTGCAGGGATTCAACTACGGGGAGGAATAGACCGCGGGAATATAATGGGACGCGAAGGGAGACCGTAAAAAGTCACGTGGTCGTCTGTGGTCCACCAGCAGCACGACGAGCCACGGGAAATAAATAAATAAATAGATAGATAGAAGCCCCAGGTGAAGCGCGCAGGTCTTCCCTTCTCCCTCGCTTCCGTGCACAAGCGTTGGTTGTATAATTCCCTCCTCCCGGGGGGTGTCCAGGTGTCACACGACTTGCAAATCAGCGAGCAGCGACGCCATTGTCACCTGTAGTGCAAGGTAGGAAAAAAGTAATCAAATTTACAGAATCATATTCAGTCTCTTGGCGCGAATGAGGTTTAACACACTCCAATGAGGTCGTTTGCCGTTGCCTTCCCAACAGTCAGTTTGGGTGGGGATTTGTAATTTGTTCAGGGTGCCGGAGATAACTCACCGACTCTCCACATGAAACTCCACTCACCGACTAAGGTCACAGTGTGTTACTTCTGCACCGTCCTGTCTAAATTAAGTTGGGTTACCAAAGGAGTCCTTGGGCTTGGTCGGTCGATAAAGGGTTCAAAACCCATGGGAACATTCCTTGAACGCATCACCTGGTCCTGCCGCCACATGCATGTCTCGCAGGGAAATGAATGATCCACATACGGATGAGTCTGACGTCACCACATACACAATGACACAAATAATTATCCAATCTATTAGGTACAACATGACTTGCATCACTTGCACCGACTTTTCTTTCCTCTTCTTCCAAAATTTAAATAACTATTTTTTCAAATCTATAAACCGGAAATCAAACATACCAAACAAGTATGTTTTTCTATTTACATCCTGAAACTAGATGGTATTCATCGAATACTTACCCCGCACAGTCAATTGGTGCAAGCCAACTGTTCTGTTTTTAAGGGTTTTTTTTCTTTCATCTAATATGGCTGCCAGACCACGTGAGCGATGACATCATACATTTATATTCTCTAAATAATTGTTGCATAGATCATGCTCAATAAATTTCAAACTGATCAGACTAAGCGTTGTCCCTGTCGAATTATGACGTCATAAGTATGGCACCAATGACGTCATCGTTAACAACACCAATTCCCCATATGGAGTTCTTTACAATGAGCCACGTTTCAATTTCTAAAATGGTGACATGGCACACACTTTACTTTACTGAAATGCAACACAAATGTTATATTTTCGTCAAAAATCGTCGGAATTTTGCCAAATCTGTTTTGGTCGTGTGTTAATATACGTCAGCGATTGAAAAATCTGAAATCAGAATTTTATTTGATGCCAAAATGACCCCGTGAGGTCGCTCCGTACTTTGCCTGTAGTAAGGTCGATATATGGAAAATACCCCCTCAACCCCCAAAAAATTGCTACAAAAGGTTTCTCAACTGATTCTGGTAGGGTTTAGTGTACTTTATAACATACTAAAAGTTTACCAAAGGAGGACCCCCGGAAAAGTGTTTTTTTCAAGATGGCGTCCAAGATGGCCGCCGAAACCTCTTAATGATCATAACTATGTAACTATCAACTCAAATTTGATGATCTTGGTGTCTATCCCTAGGTTTTTGGGGGCAAGGAACACATTAAGACCATTAAAAATGAAAGTGGGCCATTATCTAACAGGTTGAGGGGGCATTTTCCATATATTGACCTGAAGAATGTGTCGAATTGGATCTAACTGAATAACTAATTCTCATCTTTCTCTTTTTCAGACATGATTCAACAATGAGTGCAAGCACAGCCAGTCAAGCTTTTTGTCCAATCTGCAAGGAGGAGATCGAGGATTCCAGTGATAACTGGGTTGCAATTCAGTGGAAGGGGGCGAAGGGAATAAATGAAGCCAGTGTAAAGCGGAAGGACGATCTTGTAGTTGAAGCCAGTACTAAAGTGCATAAAAGCTGTCGTCAACAGTACATAAATGATAAAAACATTAAAAGCCATGTTGCAAAGAAAAGTAGTGGTTCTGTGCCACCAAAGAGAACCACAAGACAATCAAGTGGAGGTTTTGACAGTGAAAAGGATTGCGTATTCTGTGGATGTACAATTGATTTGGACAAGGGACACTTTAGCTGGGTACGGACTGACAAATTTGTGGAGACAATTGTGGAGGTCTGTGAATCCCGTTCAGATGATTGGGGACATACTGTAAAGGGTCGGATTGAATACTATTTACGAGATTTACATGCAGCAGACGGACTTTATCATCATTCGTGTAGTGGAAATTTCCGGTCCTTCAAGTCTGTGCCTTTAGAGTTCCAGAAAGCCCCCGAAGCCAAGCGCAGAAAGTGTGGTCGTCCTAAAGATGAAGATAAGTATGAAGCATTTCAGAAAATGTGTGCTTACCTAGAACTGAACAGTGAGGAACAACTAACTGTTACATCTTTGAGCCTCATAATGAAAGGGTATCTTTGTAATCCTGATTCGGACCCGTATGACAATTACAGTTTGAAAAAGCGTCTTAAAGAACGCTTTAAGGACTCAATTTTTTTTGGTGAAAGAGAAGGCTTGGACGATATTGTTACGATGAGAGAACAAACGTCGCAGATTCTGAGATCATACTACAAGCAAACGTGTCAGGAAGGCGATGAAGAGTCCCAAAAACGCGCTATTATTGAAACTGCTGCTAGGTTAATCAGAAGTGATATAAAATCTCAGGTTTCTACCGTGACGAATCAGTATCCAAGTAGTGATGATTTAAAACTTGATTCAGCCCTACCGTTCATTCCGACTAGTCTGCGGACAGCACTGGAAACATTGTTCGTTGGGAAAGACACAAGACGCAAGGTTGCGGCAGTTGGTCATGCCATAATTCAGGCAGTTCGCCCACGAGCTGTCATTGCCCACGAGCTGTCATAGTAGTGATCTTGTCATCGAACAAACGTTGATGAGGTCTCTGAAGAGCACTGGTGGTCTAACTCGCGGCAGTGGGATGACCGAGGACATGCGAAACCTTTGGACCTTATCTGCACCTGTAACATCCGAGTACAACATTGCGATGCAGGATTTCACAAACCTAACCTATACTACAAGTCCGCAACACAAAGACTCAACTGAGGCGCGCATCAAAAGAGATGCATCTGATCTCGAGAAAATTCGGATAAAGCTTGCAGCCTGCTCACCCTTCACATCTGATCCTACTCTGAGAAACATTGTCAACGGGATAGTGGCTGGGCCAGATGTGAATGTACATGACTTTGAATCGGTTGGAAACAAGATCATTGAAGATATAATCGGAAAGTCGGCATTTACTTACAAATTCAAGCGGAAAGACAGAGCCAAAACCCTTGGGAATATCTCTGCTGTGAAGATTGCTCCTGATCGTACCATTGATCCTGCCCTTCTGTTCCAGCGTTTCCTTCTGGTGTCAAGGTCAGGAGATCTTTCCCTTGAAGAGGTTTTGACGTATGAACTAAGCCCCTACCCTCCAGCCCTTTTGAGACCAGGAACATTCTTCGAAAAGCAGACAAACCTCAGCTTGCTCAGGCAATTCGAGACCATGCTGCGGACTTATCAAGTGAGGCTGTGATGAACTCTATTCCCAAAACAGATTGTTACGTGCTTGATGGTGGCTCTTTGCTCCATCGTTTACCGTGGAACAAAGACGACTCATATAATGCAATAGCTGAGTCTTATGCAGACTTCACTGTGAGACATTATGGACAAGCGACAGTGGTGTTCGATGGCTATGGTGAAGGTCCCTCCATAAAAGACAACACACATCAGAGACGAGGAAAAAACCTGCACCCTATTGTTAGTTTCACTGCAGAAACAGAGTTTGCAGGCAAAAAGGACGACTTTTTGTCTCGTGACAAAAACAAGGCAGACATGATTGCTCTCATCAGCACAGCACTAACTAAAAGGGTATGCCATGTCATTCAGTCACCAGGGGATGCAGACGTTGATATCGTTAAGGCAACTGTTGAACGATCCCGTCATTGCACCACAACGTTGGTCGGTGAGGATACAGATTTGCTGATCTTGCTCCTTCATTACTCCAGAACAGACAATGAGATCATCTACTTCCGTTCTGATGCAAACAAGCAGTCAAAAGAACACAGAGTGTATAACATTAACCTGTTGAAAGAAACTTTAGGAGACGATGTGTGCAATGAGTTGCTCTTTGTACATGCCTACTCAGGATGTGATTCTACTTCAAGGATTTTCGGCATCGGAAAAAAGTCAGCCTTCCGGAAATTAGTGAAATCTGATCCTGTCATGAAGTCCTGTGCTAGTGCATTCATCCTTCAAAACAAATCTCAAGAGGACATATCAGATCTTGGCAAAGACCTGATGGTTGATCTCTTTGGTGGCAAGTCTAATGATACGCTATCATCACTGCGCCATATCATTTTCACCAAAAAAGTGGCAACTGCTCAAGCATTTGTCACTTCTGAACGGCTCCCCCCAACATCACCTGCAACAATATTCCATAGCCAACGTGTGTACTTTCAAATTATGGTATGGATGGGGATGGCAAATGAAATGAACCCAACTGAATGGGGATGGAAACAGGAAAATGATCAGTTAATTCCAATTATGACCCAAAACAATGCTGCGCCTGACGAACTCTTGAAAATTATCCATTGCAACTGTTTGGGGGGATGCAAATCCTCTCGATGCAGCTGCAGACGCTATGGACTCCGCTGCACTGCTGCATGTGGCCCTTGCCAAACTGAAAACTGTGACAATCCAAACAACACTCAAGAGGTCGATACTGAGGAGGAGGATGACACTCAAAACTGAACGCTCTGAAACTTATTCTATGGACAAAGGTGTTTGTGCATTAGGTGACAGCTGAAGGTCATGAGTTCAATTTCATAATGATTCAACAGCTCAGTAATATCCAAAGTTGTCTTAATGTGTTCCTTGCCCCCAAAAACCTGGGGATAGACATCAAGATCATTAAATTTGAGTCAATAGTTATGGACTTGCGGTCATTTGGAGGTGTTGGCGGCCATTATTGACGCCATATTGGATTTTTGTGTTACATATAATGGCCCACTTTCATTTTTAATGGTCTTAATGTGTTCCTTGCCCCCAAAAACCTAGGGATAGACACCAAGATCATCAAATTTGAGTTGATAGTTACATAGTTATGATCATTAAGAGGTTTTGGCGGCCATCTTGGACGCAATCTTGAAAAAAACACTTTTCCGGGGGTCCTACTTTGGTAAACTTTTAGTATGTTATAACGTACGCTAAACCCTACCAGAATCAGTTGAGAAACCTTTTGTAGCAATTTTTTGGGGGTTAAACTGTATTTTGACCTGACTACTGCTCGTGATGTGCAGTGTGATAATTAATTCCTTGCCCACTCTAGAAAACTCTTCTTCTTCACGCAAAAACAACTTCTAGCTTCCAGACCGTACATCCAATCATCTTGAAATTTTGTATACATATTACACTTCATTACCTCCATTGGAATATAAAGTTTCATGTTGATCAATGAAGCAGTTCAAGAGTTATACATTTTTTTATATTTTTGTTTAATTATTTATATCTGCCAAACCACGTGACCTATCGCAAATTCCAAAAGATCATTTTAGTAGACTGATATGCTGAACAAATCTGTGAAGTTTCCCCTCGATAGCATCAAAAATGAGGGAGGAGCTAGGTTTTAAAAGTTTATGCTTAAAAACGTCATAACTCTGAAACCATGTGATGCATGACGTCATGCTCGCTGACCTTTTTGTTCGTCATGGGTATGCGATTCTGCCTGCAAAGTTTGGCCTCGATCTGTTCAGTTGTTTAAGAGAAAATTGGATTTTAATGGTTTTTCAGGCTTTTCACTCAAAACAATATTGCGGCCGAACCACGTGACATACGACGTCATTATAATTATTTTTTTGCATCAATTTATACCGAGAAGATGCTCAAGAAATTTCATCCTGATCGGATCAAGTTTTTTACTTGTCGAATTATGACGTCATAACGGTGGCACCTATGAGGTCATCGTTCACATATGTTATTCCGCACGGAGAGTTCTTTGCAAAGAGACCTGTCTAATTATTTATGTGCAGCGGTTTTTGAGATATGGAGGTGCAAATTTTTTGTTTTTTTTCCAAGATGGCGCCAATACCACGTGATCTGTGACATCATAATATTCACCAACATATTTTACAGGAGGAGGCCCTCCTATGGTGAAAATTTCATGTCAATCGGACCAACGGTTGCCGAGAAAATTAACTTTTAAAATACAGACACACACGTACGTACCCGAATGCTTAACCCTGCCTTTCGCTTCACGAGCGCAGGGTAACAAGAGCTCCATGATGATTATAACTTATTGATCACAAGATAATCCTGACACTGGGGGTAAGGGTACTTTTACAAGTACGACTTCTCAAGATTTTGCTAAGATGGCGATCAGCAGCAAGACCCTGAGGTCATGTGGCTTCTCCCCTCCATGAAGTGACATGTCGCATCAGCTCGCCACCCCTTGGCCTTCAAAAGGGGAATTCTACCATTTTTGCTTACCTAATAAATAGATGATATAGTGTTGTATCCGATAGGATTTCAAAGAAAATAAAGAAAATTAATTTTCAACCTTTAAAAATCGTGCGAATAAATTCTGCTTTTTTGTTCTTATACCTTTCTCACCTGTACAAATGAGCTGCGAACACTAATGAGGCGTGAACGGTGAACTACAATGAGCACGAACACCTCGTCCACCTCGTTTCCCGGCATGCCATGCGCTCCTTTTACCCGCCCCCTCTCTCGGGGATATCGTTGGCCACAACCATTAGTCAGCAAATGGAGGGCGGGGCCATTTGCACAGTTTAACTCCTCCCTTCGCTTGCGCTTTCATGCACCGCGGCAAAATGGTACGAAGTGTCGATAATGATAGATGCAAAATAACAAATTTACCGCCCCCCAAAAGTGCCACTCGGGGCGACCGCCCCTTTCGCCCCCCCCCCCCACCCCTTGCTACGCCAGTGTGTCCGCCCAAAATGTGTTGGCGCTCATCTCTCAAGGACTGTACATTGAAACTAGCTGAAACTTGGAATATACATCGGCCAATAGGTCTAGTTAATTGCTTTAGAAACAAATTCCACACAACTACTATAGTTTTTGCTTTAAAATTAAATATATATATAAATATATATGCATAAATAAATATATATAAATATATATACACACTTTATATCTCTTCAAAATATTATTACACAAATCTAGTGTGCTGGCCCAATGGCCTAATGCATAAAGCACCAAACTCTCAAGACTGGGACTGTAGGTTTAAATTCTGCCCTTTCTGGGTTGAATATATTCCCCTCACTCTTTCAAGTCTTTGATGTCATCTTGAATAATGAACAAATGAACATCTTGTACAATGAGCAAATGCATTTTGTTAGAATTTCAGCGTCATTATGAGTATTGCACCACATCAAATTGCTTATTGTATGGATATCAAGGGAGGCGCAAAGCACCCCTTCCTTTTTTGGGGACGGTTTATCTGTATGCAACTTTAACATGGGGACTGAAAAATCGTTTCGCGGCTTCCACTGGTATATCTATATTGTGGCGGACACAAAAGCCCACTGGCGTGGTGACATCATTCCGCGCACCAAGTGGGCGGTGGCCACGCCCGAGGGGTAGGCGTGGCCTCATGATATACATCAGGCGCGCAGCCCGGAGCGTGCCAGTGTTACAGTGAGCTCCTGAAATAAAGACGCTTATAAGTTACCGCTTGTCCGCTTCCTCCTTGCTTGCAAGCAGCGCGCGTAACGCCGCGCTTTACTGGTGACCCCCTCAACGTTGGATCTGCCGGAGCGATCCTTCCACACGCGACGCCATTGCCATGGCCAACCTCATCAAACTTCCCGAATTTTGGGAGGCTCAGGCCGAAGTCTGGTTCGTCCAGGCCGAAGCCCAATTTCAGCTTCGGCGCCTCACCGGCGATGACATGCGCTATTGCCACGTCGTCGCCTCCCTCGGGCCCGGCACGGCCGCTCGAGTTGTGTCCGTCCTTTGCCACCCACCGGACGGCCACAAGTACGAGGCACTCAAGCGGCTACTCCTAGCCACGTTCGGCCTCACGGACGACGCACGGGCCGACCGCCTCCTGGATCTCCCCGAGCTCGGTGACACGAGCCCGTCGGTCCGAATGGACCATATGCTGTCACTGTTGGGCGACGAAGCCCCCGGTTCTCTATTCCGGGCGCTTTTCCGTCGCCAACTTCCAGCGCAGGTTCGCCTCGCGTTGGCCGGGACCGGGCTAACGGAACCCCAAGCATTGGCAGCCGAGGCGGACAGGTACTTCGCCGCTTCGGACACGCGGGCGAGAGTCGGCGTGGCCGTCACGGCCCTCGAGGCTGATGCTGCTGATGCTGCTGTTCCACAGCATCAGCTTATACAGCATACGCAGCATGCTGATACGCACCTCGTGACCGCCGCCACGCCCCGCCCACCGCCGCGGCGAAAACCGCCACCGCGGGGAAACCCGCCAACTCCACCGGCCTGGCGGAGCCAGCCGCGCTCCTCCAGCTCCACCACCTGGTGCTGGTTCCACGCCAAGTTCGGCCACGAAGCTCGGCAGTGTCATCCGCCATGCTCCTTCAACAGGTCGGAAAACGCCCGGGCCGGCGCTCAATAGTGGCGATGAGCGCCGGCCGTTCGAGCAGCCTGCTGTTCATAACGGACACCTTCTCCGGGCGCCGTTACCTGTGCGACACGGGAGCGCAGGTGAGTGTCGTTCCCGCCGGCACGTCAGACAAGCACGCCGCGGGTGGGGGCCCCGCGCTGCTTGCCGCGAACGGGACGCCCATCCGTACGTATGGAAAACGCTGCCTCTCTCTGCGGTTCGGAGGGCAGGTTTTCCGATGGACGTTCGTCACCGCCGACGTGCCCATGGCACTGCTTGGCGCGGACTTCCTGTGCGCTAATGGGCTCCTGGTCGACGTCAAGCGCAGACGTCTTGTCCAGGCCGAGACGTTCAGCTCGCTCGCTTGTGCGTTGCCCAGCTCAATGAGCGGCTTGCCAAGCGGCTTGCCGAACGGTTCGGTTCCGGCCACGTTGGTCTGTACGCTTCCGGCAGCGGACGCATTCACCCGCCTCCTCGCCGGCTTCCCGGCCCTCACGCGGCCCACCTTCTCGGCGGGGGCTGTCAAGCACGGGGTGGCCCATCACATCCCCACCGTCGGGCCACCGGTCTACGCCCGGGCACGCCGCCTCGAGCCGACGAAGCTGGCGGTGGCAAAAGCGGCGTTCGCTACCCTGGAGCGACTCGGCATCGTTCGGCGCTCAGAGAGCGCTTGGGCGTCACCGCTGCACATCGTGCCGAAGCCCGGCGGGGGATGGCGACCGTGCGGGGACTATCGCTGTCTCAATGACGCCACGACTCCGACCGCTACCCCATCCCCCACATTCAGGACTTTTCCGCCCGTTTGGCGGGCAGGTCCTTCTTCTCGAAGGTGGACCTCATACGCGGCTACCATCAGGTCCCCGTCAGGCCGGAGGACGTCCCAAAGACGGCGGTCATCACGCCATTCGGACTCTTCGAGTTCCTGCGGATGCCCTTCGGTCTGAAGAATGCGGCTCAGGCGTTCCAGCGACTGATGGACAGCGTCCTCCGCGACTTGGATTTTGTCTACGTCTACCTGGACGATATCCTCGTCGCCAGCGCGTCCCGCGAAGAGCACCTATGCCACCTCCGCACGCTCTTCGAACGCCTGGGCCAGCATGGCCTGATTGTGAACCCCGCAAAGTGCCGGTTCGGCGCCGCCATAATCGATTTTCTGGGGCACCGTGTCACCAGGCACGGAGCCGTCCCCCTGCCGGCCAAGGTGGAGGTGGTGAAGGGGTTTCCGCGCCCCCGCACGATCAGAGGGCTGCAGGAGTTCCTGGGCATGGTGAACTTTTACCATCGGTTCCTGCCCCGTATCGCCCAGCTCCTGCGCCCCCTGCACGAAGCTCTCCGAGGTAAGCCGGGCAAAGGCGACGTTACCTGGACCGAGCAGATGGACACGGCGTTCACGGGCGCGAAGCTCGCCTTGGCTAACGCCACCATGCTTGCGCACCCGGCGCCCGATGCACCGATCGCCCTCACCACCGATGCCTCAGACTACACGGTGGGCGCGGTGCACGAGCAATGGGTGCGTGGAGCTTGGCAACCGCTGGCGTTCTTTAGCCGGCAGCTTCGCCCGCCCGAACGCCGTTACAGTACCTTCGACCGTGAGTTGCTCGGGCTTCACTTGGCGGTCAGGCACTTCCGCCATCTGCTCGAGGGCCGTGCGTTCACTGCCTTCGTCGACCACAAGCCGCTGATCTTCGTGATGGGCAAGGTCACCGAGCCGTGGTCGGCCCGGCAGCAGCGTCACCTCTCGGCCGTGTCCGAGTACACGACGGACATCCAGCACGTCGCGGGGAAGGACAACCCGGTGGCGGATTGCCTTTCCCGGGCCATCGCCCACGCAGTCCACCTCGGCATCGACTATGCCCGGATGGCAGCGGACCAGGCCGCTGACCCCGACGTCCAGGCCTTGCGGACCGCCGTCACGGGCCTCCGCGTCACCGAGGTGCCATTCGACGGCGCGGGCACGGCCCTCTTGTGCGACGTCTCCCTCGGGCGTCCTTGCCCCATCGTGCCCGCGGGCTGGCAGCGCCAGGTGTTTGACGCCATCCATGGCCTGTCCCACCCGGGCGCGAGGGCCTCCCAAAGGCTGATCGCCGACAAGTTCGTCTGGCATGGCCTCCGGAAGGCCGTCCGCGGCTGGGCCAGGACGTGCCTCGCGTGCCAGCGCGCCAAGGTGCACCGGCACACCCAGGCCCCGTTGGCCCCGTTCACGGTGCCGGAATGCCGGTTTGACCACGTCCACGTGGACCTGGTGGGACCTCTGCCCCCCTCGCGGGGTTTCACCTACGTCCTCACCATGGTGGACCGCACCACCCGGTGGCCGGAGGCCGTGCCCTTGGCGTCGACAACGGCGGCCGATGTCGCGCAGGCTTTCATCGCCACCTGGGTCGCCCGGTTCGGCGCCCCCTCAGACATCTCGTCCGACCGCGGCCCCCAGTTCACCTCGGAGCTCTGGGGGGCGGTCGCGCAGGGGCTCGGGGTCCGGCTGCACCGAACCACGGCCTACCACCCCCAGGCTAACGGCCTGTGTGAGCGATTTCACCGCTCATTGAAGGCCGCGCTCCGGGCTACCCTCCGCGACGGCGGCTGGGTCGACAGGCTCCCCTGGGTCCTGCTGGGCCTCCGGACGGCGCCCAAGGAGGACCTGCGCGCATCCGCAGCGGAGTTGGTCTTCGGGCAACCGCTGCGGGTGCCGGGCGAGTTCCTCCCCGACTCCACGGCACCATGGTCCGCGGCACAGCAGCGCTCCGCTCTGCAAGAGACCGCCCAGAGGTTCGCCCCTGTGCCAACGGCATGCCACGGGCACCCACCGACGCACGTCGCCCCGGAGCTTCGCACGGCGGAGTACGTTTTCGTCCGCCACGATGCCCACCGGACACCACTGCGGCCCCCGTACGATGGGCCTTTCCGCGTGCTGGAGACCGGGGCGAAGCACTTCACCCTGGACATCGGCGGTACTGCTGACCGCGTTTCGGTAGACCGCCTCAAGCCGGCCCACCTCGACGTGGACCATCCACCGCCAGTGGCCCGACCCCCACGTCGGGGCCGCCCCCCTCCGGGCGGACCCCCGGCACCGCCCGGCCCCGCCGCCACGCCGCCCCCCGGTCCTGCACCCATCCCAGGGGCAGCCAGGGGCATCCCACCTGGCATCCCTGCACCCCGGACGCCGCCGATCGCCAGGGGGCGCTTCGGCCGGGTCATTCGTCTGCCCCGCAAACTGGCCCTCCAGGTGCGCGGGAATTCTGGGGGGGCGCGTGTGGCGGACACAAAAGCCCACTGGCGTGGTGACATCATGCCGCGCACCAAGTGGGCGGTGGCCACGCCCGAGGGGTAGGCGTGGCCTCATGATATACACCGGGCACGCAGCCGGGAGCGCGCCAGTGTTACAGTGAGCTCCTGAAATAAAGACGCTTATAAGTTACCGCTTGTCCGCTTCCTCCTTGCTCGCAAGCAGCGCGCGTAACGCCGCGCTTTAATATATATATATATCTGTGCAGTGTCTGTCCTGTGTTGTCACTGAACTACTTCTTCAAACTTTTGTGAAATCCTACCAAACTTCTGGTATGCACCCACCTCTTCCGTCGGTATGTCCTAAGGGTATTTTTTTTGAAAAAATGTCCAATTATTATTATTATTTTTTGAATTTTTTGGGGAATTTTTTTTTTTCAACTTCAATTGTTTATAAAATGTAATATCACGTATATTACAAATACATTTGTGCATTCTGATTGTTGGAATTATGATTGGTGTAAACCATGACAAAACAGCAACTCAGGCCTGTGCTGCATGTGATCCCTGCCCATTGACCCACATTCACATTGTGCAGTCACGTGAAAAAGTAAGTACACCCCATGTAAAGTTTTGACTTTTTCAACATATTTCAACATACAGCTATTTGATCTTCATTTCAACAATATTGATAGATAAAGGTGATATAATATAACAAATATCATGAAACATTTACATTTTGTAGTCCATTGTATAATTTAAATAAACATCAATGCAAATTTCGTATGTGGAAAAAGTAAGTACACCCTTGGCTCTAATAGGTGGTATTTCCCCCTTTGGCAGAAACAACCTCAAGTAGGCGTTTCTTATAACTGTCTACCAGTGTCTGACATTGACTGGGACAAATTTTTGCCCACTCCTCCATGCAGAATTCTTTCAGCTGTGCGATGCTTGAGGGGTTTCTTGCATGCACAGCTCGTTTCAAATCCCCCCACAACATCTCGATGGGATTTAGATCCGGGCTTTGACTTGGCCATTCCAGAACCCTCCATTTCTTTCTTTTCAGCCATTCCTTGGTGGATTTAGTGGTATGTTTAGGGTCATTGTCATGCTGCAAGGTCCACCTTCGGTTGAGCTTCAACTTTCCGACAGATGGCCTCACATTATCCTCAAGCACTCTCGGTACAATGAAGAATTCATAGTGGATTCTATGATGGAGAGCTGCCCAGGCCCTGATGCAGCAAAGCTGCCCCAAACCATAATATTTCCACCACCATGCTTTACAGTTGGTATCACGTTCTTGTGGTCAAATGCTGTCTTTGGTTTTCGCCAAACATGTCTTCTGGTACTGTGCCAAATAGCTCTACCTTTGACTCAACTGTCCAGAACACATTGTTCCAGAAGTGCTGGTCTTTGCCGAGGTGTTCATTGGCAAACTTTAGTCTTGCCCTGATGTTCTTTCTGGACAGCAAAGGTTTCCTCCTGGCACACCTCCCATGTAGATAAAATTTGTGCAGCCTCTTTCTAATGGTAGACTCGTGCACTTTGACATCATCTGTGGCAAGAACTACCTGTCGGTCCCGTGATGACAATCTGGGGTTCTTAGAGACTTCTTTCAGCATCTTGCGGTCTGCTCTTGGGCTGAACTTGCTGGGGCGGCCTGGAATGAACAAGTTGGCAGTTGTTTGGAATCTTCTCCACTTGTAGATGATCTTCCAGACAGTCAAATGATTGATTTCAAATTGTTTGGAGATCTTTTTAAATCCCTTCCCAGACTCGTAGGCATCTATAACCTTCTTTCTGAAGGCCTCAGAGAGCACTTTTGATCTAGGCATGGTGACGCCACACACTTCAACAACAAAGAGCAAACCAAACTAAATGTCTGAGGTTCAAATGAGACAGGTTCCTCCAGGATCCTCTCTAACGATGTTCTAATCATTTGTACCTGAGCTGGTGCACCTGATTCTAATTTTAGGTATTTGAAGTAGTGATAAATATAGGGGTGTACTTACTTTTTCCACATGCGAAATTTGCATTTATGTTTATTTAAATTATACAATGGACTACAAAATGTAAATGTTTCATGATATTTGTTATATTATATCACCTTTATCTATCAATGTTGTTGAAATGAAGATCAAATAGCTGTATGTTGAAATATGTTGAAAAAGTCAAAACTTTACATGGGGTGTACTTACTTTTTCACATGACTGTATCTACATATCTGGGCAGTGTCTGTTGTCACTGAACTACTCCCTGAAACTGTTGTTTCCGTGGTTGTGAAGTGTTTTTAATACCGTGGTGGTGGTTTTGAATCACGTGGTGGTGAGGTATTTTGAATTATGTGGTGGTGAGGTGTTTTTAAATTATGTGGTGGTGAGGTGTTTTTAAATCACATGGTGAGGTGTTTTGAATTACTTGGTGATGAGGTGTTTTTAATTATGTGGTGGTGAGGTGTTTTGAATTACTTGGTGGTGAGGTTTTTAAAATTACGTGGTGGTGAGGTATTTTGAATTATGTGGTGGTGAGGTGTTTTGAATTTCGTGGTGGTGAGGTGTTTTGATTTACATGGGGGTGAGGTGTTTTAAATTGCATGGGGGTGAGGTGTTTTCAAATTAAGTGGTGGTGAGGTGTAATCATCCCAAACTTCCAGTCTGCACCTACCCCTCCTCTATGTTTGTGCTGAGCGGTTCTTTTTTTAATTTTTTTTTTTTTCAACCTAAATCTTCAACCTAAATTGCTTATAAAAATGTAATATCACAAACACCACAAATAAATTTGTGCAAAATAATTGTTTGTATTATCATTGCTGTAAATCATGACAACACAGCAACTTAGGTAAAGTCATTACCCTCAGCTAAAATAAGCCTGTTCCTCAGTGACGACGCGTGGTGAGGAGAGCGCAGCGAGCCGAGCCAAGCTAGTTTTATATATATGTATGTATACACACATATATATGTATATATGTATATATATATATATATGCACTTATAACCCTTTTAAATATTTTAAAAAAAAATTCTAACATGCTGGCTCAATGGCCTAATGGATAAAGCATCAGACTGCCAAACTGTCGATTGTGGGTTCCAATATTTTAAAGGGTCTTGGGTAATATTTTTTCCCCTTGCTTTTTCAAGACTTTTATATCGTCTTGAATTAAGTCTTGTACGATGAACAAATGCGTTTTGTTCGTATTTAAAATGTATCGTGAAAAATCCCAGGGGCATAGAAAAGGCCCCTCTATACAGACTTGGCATTTAATATGGAATATTTTTTTTGTGGGGGTGAACTTACTTTTCAAGATGTCTTAGAACCAAAAGTTCATTGGAATTATGTTGAAATTATTCTAGATTTTGTTAATGTGACCTTTAAAAGAAACAAAAAGCACATTTGACATTTCGAAACAAATAAATTGATCCTTGAAAGTGATGTCAACTGATATCGAACTCAATTCATGGACAGTACTGTGTTAAACTTCTATACGTTTTCCAGAAGTATCTCTTTATTTTGCACATTAGCCAAAATTTGTTTTAACAAAAACAAAAGTTAAATTACGACTGGGATTACCGACAGTAAAATTACAGTTCAGTACTTCGTGTAACCCCCACGAGCATTCAGGAGAGCACGTACACATTGAGGCATGCTGTTCACGAGATTTGCCAAGGTTTGGACAGGAATCGCTTGCCATGCAGTGACAATAGCCTTCTGCAATTCAAGCACAGAGGTCGGCTGCTGGTCCAAGTGGTCGATTTGACACGTTAATTCTGCCCACAAGTTTTCTATTGGATTCATATCCGGGGACATGGCAGGCCAGTCCATATGCTCTACACCACGGTCAGCAAGAAAGTGTTGGATCATGCGAGCACGATGAGGCTGTGCATTGTCATCTTGCAAGACAAAGTTTCCTCGAAAGGCTGCACAAGCAAATGGAAGCAATGTTTCTTCCAGAATGGTCCTGTACTTGAACTGGTTCAGGTTTCCATTCAGAACAACCAGGTCAGTTTTGCCCCCTGCATGAAAAGCAGCCCAAACGGTCACCCCACCACCTCCAGCTTGGACTCTTGGCACTATACAATCTTTGTTGTAGGCTTCATGCACTTGTCTGCGCAATCGGACGTGGCCATCTTGACGATAGACCAGAAATCTAGACTCGTCACTGAAGATCACATGATTCCAGTGTCCTGGCTGCCATTGACGGTGCTCTCTGGCCCACTGCAATCGGCGCTGGCAGTGTTGTCTGGTCAGGCGTTGCTTTCTCAGGGGACGTCTGGCACGATAGCCTGATTGAACCAGTCGTTGGTTGACTCGCCTTCTGGATACAGGCACATTTGTCAGTTGCTGCCACTCAGCCCTAAGCCGATTAGCTGACTTGGTACGGCCATTGCGGACTAACCGGTGCAGCTGGCGATCATCCCTCCTTGTGGTTCTGCGGGGACGTCCTGGCCTCGGTATTGGAGTAGGGACACCCCTCTGAGCATTTCGTTTCAGGATCTTTGACACCTGACCTTGAGTGATGCCATACTGCCGAGCAATAGCACGCTCTTTCATGCTGTAATTTCGTAAAGCCACCACTCCATGACAAACAGCATTGTCGAGTTGACGGACCATCTCCAGAGGAAGCGGCAATAACTTTTGGAGACGTGCAGCAGTTGTTTTCCACTAATACAGAACGCAACAACCCTTGTATACCCGACTGTGAAGCCAATCGTCAAATACACCTGTCCGTACATTTTGCCACGCCACCTGTGATATAATCCTGTTGTTGACTTTTTGCTGCGACAGACAATCAGTGACATGGTTCTTTTAACAAATAAATCACCAAAGTGTAAAAGAAACTCACCAGATTGATATACTGAGTTAAGAAAGTAAACCCAAGTCAAGAAAAAAAAAAAATTCCATATGAAATGCCAAGTCTGTATATCGGATGTGCCATGTGGCAAACGATAGAAAAGAAGGGACATTCCATAGCTTGTAGAAAATGCCAAACAACACAAAATATGGGGAATTCAAAAAATCTCGTGTGCATGCTGGACTACCCCAATTGGGCATTTAAAATAAGGGACGCCAAATTTATTCATACACCTGCATGAAGAAGTAAAAAGTAAATGTATTTTATTTGCCAGATGCAGGGCGCCCCTTTATATGAACTTTTCGAGAGCATTACTTGGTTCCTCCTCAGAACACAACGGTAGTCCAGCATGCACATGAGATTTTTTGAATGCCTCTTATTTTCTTTTGTTCAGCATGTTCTACAAGCTATAGAATGTGCCTTCTTTTCTCTACTTTTCCACATGGCACACATCCTTATATAAAGGGGCCTTTTCTATGCCCTTGACATTTTACCCAAGAATGATTATAGGCAATCATCACTGACCTCCTCTCCTGCTAGGTATCAATTTAGGTTTTTTTCTCCCTTTTTTTTAACGGACGCTTTTACATTTTTTTACGTAGTTTTTAATCGAGGTTTTTATTCCACAGTTTACAGTTATATAAATTACAATTTTCAAATGCTAGATATCGATTGAGGCTTTTTTCTAATGAAAACATTTAAAGTGTTTTACGTAGATTTTCATTTATGGACACTTTCCGACAGTTCTTTGATTCTTTTTTCTCGCAGTGTATTGGCTTCGAAGTTTGTCGGCATGCCAATTTCAGCTTTCTACATCACCCGGAAGGCACAGAACATTAATATCAGTCAGTGATTGAGTGGTTAGATTGAGCTTTATATGGTAGATATAGTGGAGAATAAATAAAAGCTGTGCCTCTCTGAATGCTGAGTATCTCATTTGTATAACCTTTTGAACGTCCTACACATAGTTCAAAGAGATCAGAGAGGGATAGAGACGGAATGCAAAAGAAAGGTTTACCGATTGGCTTAGATGCTGATTGAGTTGTATATGTGTACTCTCGTGCAGTGGAACAAGGTATATCATAAACATCTGTTACGTGCTCCTCCCCAAACCCCGGTCACGGTGTACCTCCGAGCCCCGAAAGGAGTCACGGCAGAAAGTTGTGCTATTATGTGTGCCAATGACCAATGGTGAAACCACACCAATCAATCGATACAAAACCCAAGTAATCTATCTATAATTCCAGTAATCTCTGTCTGTACGTCTGTACGTCTGTACGTTTGTTTGTCTGTGACCGCTGTTTCTCGACAACCACGGGTCCGATATACTTTTATCTTGCCAGGTATATTGCTGGGGACCCGAGGATGTGCCTTTTCAAGGTTTCATATTAATCGGACAATTACTTACCGAGCTATGTCCAAAAAACGATTCAACCAATCAGAGAGCAGCGAACGATCGCGTGTGCCGAACGTGGAGGACACACTCTGCCTCGGATGGCACATTTGACAGCGTATTCATTTATTTCACGTTTGCAAACTATGTTGGCGTTAAACTATGTTTTAAAACTAATAAAACCGAATTTGCGATTCATTCGCTTTCCTGCGCGTTTGTGCACGCGATGGCGATTTCTTTACCAAACTCCGGAAGCCGTTCGCTTTGGACCAAACCATTGCATGTAAATAGAGGGGGGGGGGATTGTCACCGTACTCGCAAGCCGTTCGCTTTGGACCAAACCATTTCATGTAAATAGAGGGGGGGGGATATAATTTTAGATATAGATATAGTACGGGCAATGCCCTAGTGTATTAAAATCGCACAATAATAACAACTTGCGCAAGTATAAGAAAAACCTCAATTGCACAGCAAACACTATATAATTCCTATGATGGTACCACCAGTTTCTTAACTCAATAACTCACGGTACTCCACGTGAGCGAACTGAAACACCCCCAAAGTCACTGTCACGACACCAGGCCAAAGTCGATTCACGCTCCGGTGATCACAAGAAAAAAGGTCGTATTAAGACCTGAACCCAGGACGGCTGACAGTCGACGCTGCAGAAGAGCTGCTGGGTGAGGTCGGGCCGACGTCGGTCAGGTAAAACTTCACCCAAAAGGCAACTGGGAATTCACATCTTCGGTTCACCAATGACGCTGACATGAACGAGCAGCAGTTCCCAAGCGGAGAACCGTGAATTCCCATGCGAAATCCACGACACACACGAGAACCAGGCGAATCGCTGGTGCAAGGTGAAATGGCTGGTGCAAGGTGAAATGGCAGACGGGCCCGTAATGGAGGTGTACCTGCTCTCCAGCAATGATTCACTTTCGGAACCAAAAGCAAAACCCATCACGCAGGTTTATCTGCCACAGCAATACCGACACTGTCACAGGAATCCCTTTCCCGGGGAAAACAATATATGCTCGTGACCAACGTCCACCAGTGTCCGCTCGACACCTCAAAGCAGATCGGCCTTCCTTTCCCGATCTCACTTGATCCGTTCAAGCCTCTTCTTCCTCCTCTTCCAGTTTCTCCCGATCCATTTCGTTTTTCTTTTGAAACACTAATTTTTACCTTTGAAGACAGTTATCTCCATTTCACACTCAAACTATAACAATAATAGTATATGAAACTAAAAATGCTTCCAGTGGATGAAAACCACAAAGACGGAAGTGACTAATCCGTAACACTCCCCACCCTCAAGAAAGAAAGTTTGAACATAGTGAAAACTTTCTTTTCATGCAAAAACCCTCTTTAACAAACAAAAGGAAAACTCACACCCAAAACTACCAATCAACCTATGGCTGACCAACTCACGTGAGCAACAATAACTAATATTCCCCAGAAGAAAGCAACAAAACTTCCAAACAACCTACAGGAATTTTCAAAGTTAGTTCACTCTGGATAAAGCATCGGCAACGACATTGTCCCTGCCGTTTACATGGTCAATTTCCAAGTTCAACTCCTGCAAAGACAAACTCCATCTCATCAACCTCTGATTTTTATTTTTCATTTTTTGAATGAAGGTTAAGGGGTTGTGATCAGTGAAGACTTTTATAGGAAAGGTAGTAGTTCCCAGATACACCTCATAATGCTGAAGTGCTAATAGGAGAGCAAGAGTCTCTTTTTCCAAGGTGGCATAATTTACCTGATGTTTGTTAAACTTTTTGGAATAGTAGCACACCGGGTGATCCACGCCATCCTCATCTTCCTGTAATAGAACTGCCCCAGCCCCCACATCACTTGCATCAATGGCCAACTTGAAAGGTTCTTGAAAATCCGGCGCTGCTAGGACAGGAGAGCTCATTAATATTGCTTTGACGTGGGCAAAGGCAGCCTGGCAGTCATCCCAAACAAACTTGGTCTCTTTCCTCAGCAAATTGGTTAAAGGGGCTACCACATCAGAAAAATTCCTGCAGAACCGCCGGTACAACCAGCCATACCCAAGAATCTCATAAGCTCCTTCTTCCATTTTGGAACTTGGAAGTGATCAATGGCTTCTATCTTGGCTGTCACCGGTTGCACCTGACCCTGACCTACTACATGGCCTAGGAACACCACCTGTGCTTTTACAAACTCACTCTTAGATAAGTTGATGGTCAACCCTTCCTCGGTCAGTTTCTTGAAAAATGCATGAATTTGTTGAATATGATCTTCCATGGTCATGGTGTGGATGATGACATCATCCAGATAAGCCTCCACCCCCTCAAGGTCTGCAATGAGCTTATTAATCAGCCATTGAAATGTAGCAGGCCCGTTTTTCAATCCAAAGGGAAGAACCTTGTACTGATACAACCCATTTGGTGTGACTAAAGCAGAGATTTCCTTGGCTCTATCAGTAAGAGGAATCTGCCAATATCCTTTCAGCAAGTCAAATTTAGTTACAAATTTAGCTGGGCCTATTCTATCAATACAGTCATCAATCTTCAGGATGGGATATGAGTCGGTCTTGGTCACTGCATTAACCTGTTTTAAATCCGTACAACAGCGAAAACTGCCATCGGGTTTTGGAACCAACACACATGGTGAGCTCCATTCACTGCTGCTTGGTTCGATGATGTCATTCTCCAACATATACTGAAGCTCCTTCCGAAGAGAATCCATCTTCACAGGGTTCATCCGATAGGGGTGTTGCTTCACAGGAGTGGCTTCCCCCACCTCAATATCATGATATACCAAGTCAGTACGACCAGGTACATCTGTGAACAAATGTGCAAACTCAAAAATTAGGCTGGATAGTTGTCCTTGTTGTTCCCTGGTCAAATGACCTAATTTCTCATCTAAATTACCCAACACTTCCGAGTTCGTCAATCTGGGACAAGCCTGGTCATCAATGTTATCAAACTTCACACCGGCCTCAACCTCTGGATTCTCTTGCACTACGACTACATGCACGACAGGTGAGACAGGAACCATTTTTTCCACAGGCTTCCTCTCATAATATTTCTTCAGTCGGTTGACATGACACACTGACACAGGTGCCGCTTTTTCCGTCGGTCGGGAGTTGTCACCACGTAATCTGTTTCATTAACCCTCCTTTCGATTGCATAGGGACCAAAATACCGAGCCTGTAGTGGCTGACCTGGAACAGGAAGCAACACTAACACCTGGTCCTCAGGACTTAAATTTATTATTTGAGATTTCTAGTCATGTCTCACTTTCATTTCATCCTGTGTCACTTTCAAGTTTCTTCTTGCAACTTCACAAGCCTTTGCCAATCTGTGCCTAACCGTTGACACATACTCTCCCACTGTTGACTGCGACTCCTCCTGTAGCCACTGTTCTTTCACTAATTTCAATGGTCCTCGCACTGAGTGTCCAAACACAAGTTCAAAAGGACTGAATCCCAATGACTCCTGAACAGATTCCCTCGTAGCAAACAACAATAAGGGTATTCCCTCATTCCAATCCTTGTCACATTCAAAACAGTACATTCTGATCATATTCTTCAATGTCTGGTGAAACCGTTCCAAGGCCCCTTGGCTCTCGGGATGGTAGGTACTTGATCTTACTTGCTCAACTCCCAACAGGTGTACCACTTGCTGAAAAAGCGTTGACATGAAATTGGAACCTTGATCAGACTGAATGACCTGAGGTAGGCCAACCAAAGTGAAAAATTTAATCAAGGCTTTCGCAATAACTGCCATAGTAATTTTCCTAAGAGGCACTGCTTCTGGGAACCTCGTGGAAGCGCACATGATGGTCAGCAAATACTGATGTCCAGCCTTAGTTTTAGGTAAAGGGCCTACACAGTCAATAATGACTCGGCTGAATGGCTCTTCAAAAGCTGGAATTGGTTTTAAAGGTGCAGAGGGGACTTTCTGATTGTGTTTTCCCACCAGCTGGCAAGAATGGCAAGATTTACAGAACTCCGCCACATCACGTCACAATCCTGGCCAGAAAAAATGTACCAAAATTCTGTCACATGTCTTGTTCACTCCAAGGTGCCTGGCCAAAGGTGTCTCATGTGCCCAACTCAATGTCTCCTTCCGGTACGGCGGTGGCACCACAATTTGGTAATGAACTTCCACTCATCATTTGCTGGCACCTCCGGTGGTCTCCATTTTCTCATGAGTATTTCCCCTTTCATGAAGTAACCAACAGGTACCTTCATAGCCTCTTCCTCTGTAATGGCTTTACCAATCAAACTCTGGAGCTCCGAATCTCTGTGTAGTTCTTCAACAAGTCTCTTTCGGGCAAGCACCGTTTGTTCAGCCTCGTTCCCAGATGTCTCCGACGGACACTCCATTTTCTCTTTTGGTCCAGATGCCACCTTTTCCTTGTGTTCCTTGATGTCACTCCCTTTCCTATTATCTCTTCCCGACTTTTCCTCCAATATCTCCATGGAACCCAAGTCCACATCACCTTCCTTCTCCTTCTCTTCAGAGCACTTCCTACCCATAGCACAAGTCACTGCACAGGATGGAAAGATCCCCGGAATCTCCTGCTCTAACTGTGCGGTGTTATTTTCCATACTGGGCTTTTCAACCACCATCGGATTACCAGAAACTCGACCCCCGGCCAAATCATTCCTGATAATAAAAGAGATTCCCTCTACAGGAAGAGTGGCTTGGAAACCCACAGTGACCGGTCCTGACACCAACTCAGACTTTAAATGGATGACATGAAGAGGAGCTTTAACATAGCCACCAACCCCTGTAAGAGAACACTAACCAGCGTTACCGTCTTCTCCGACAATGGCAAAATGCCCTCAAGCATCAAAGATTGATGTGCTCCTGTGTCCCTCAATACCCAAACAGGTCTCTGGTTAGTTAAGTCCCCATCCAGTGACACAAACCCCTCGGAAATAAAAGGTTTGTAACCCTCTTGGACAAGGTCGTTCTGTGATGCCATAACTTTGGCACGGGAACCTTCACAAGGCACTGTCCTCCAAGGACGATTTCTCCAATTGGCCAACGCATTCGGAGTTGCACAAGCCTGACTCCGATCCTGAATTTTCCTTTTCAGGGCGTAACATTGGGACATCAAATGCCCAGGTTTCTTGCAAAAAGCGCAAGTAGGCCCGGAGGAAAAACCCGCGGTCTGCCTCGGGCCCCCCAGAAGATAGGTCTGCCTTGGAACTGCAGTCTTCTGATCCCTAAAAGTCGCGGTATCAGATTTGTCCCCATAGTCCTCTCTAGGCCGCCTCCATGAAAATTTGTTCTCCGAACCTGATTTATTGTAACTCCCCTGGCTAACTATAGGCGGGAAGTTAGGTTTGTGGAACCCCATCCGGTGTGTCAAGGCATAGTCATCTGCCACTGTTGCTGCCTCATACAACTCTGGTACCTTTTTTCATCCAGATGCACTTTAATGTCCACGTGGACACACTGTTTAAATTCCTCCACCAATATCAATTGTCGTAAACGGTTGAAGTCTTTCCCAATCTCCTTCGAGTCACACCACCTATCAAACATGGTTTCCTTCATTCTGGCAAACTCCACATGGGTCTCACTCTCCCTCTTCCTGGCATTCCTGAATTTTTGTCGTTAAGCTTCAGGGACCAATTCATAGGCTTTGAGAATGGCTTTCTTCACTATCTCATAATCTGCACATTGGTCAATCGGTAAAGCCGAATAGATAGCTTGAGCTTTACCCACCAGAACACTTTGTACTAACATATTCCATTACCCCACAGGCCATTTTAACATTTGAGCCACCTTCTCAAAGCGTAAAAAGAACTTGGCTACCTCCTTTTCATTGAAGGGTGGTACCAGCCTCACATGCCCACCAACATCCCAAGAGTTCTGACTGGGTGTCGAACTAGCCGGCATGGATACTACTTCTCTCCGTTCCCCCAGTAATTCAAGCTCCTTGAGTTTAAGTTCCCTCTGATACTCCCATGTCCCGTTCCTTTAACTCCCTTTCGGCTCTCCTTTCCTCTACTCTTTCCTCTGCTCTTCTCTCCTCGTGTTCCTTTTCTGCTTTCCATTCCAACTCTTTTAACCTTTCCTGGCTCTGCAGTTGCATCTTCATTTTCCGGAGCTCCATATTTCCTTTTTCCTCTGGTAACCAATCCAAGGCGACCTCTTCCCATGCTCCTTGTCCCACTAGAGATTCCACCACCAATGTCTGAATCTCTGCTTTCTTCATTCTAGCTCGGACCTCCAAGTTACAATATTTGGCCAATATCATGAGTTCCGATCTTTTTAACGCCTGGAACTGTGGCTCGTTAGGGGATGTCACAAACTTTTCTACTTCAAACACCATGGTGACTATTAGTTAGCACCTGTTACCCTTCACACAAAAAATTCCAAATATTCAGAAATACAAATTTGGGAATGTTAGAAAATTCCAAATTTGGGAATTTTGGGAATGTTAGGGAATTCAATCCCGGAAGAGCCCCCAATTTCTGTTACGTACTCCTCCCCAAACCCCGGTCACGGTGTACCTCCGAGCTCCGAAAGGAGTCACGACAGAAAGATGTGCTATTATGTGTGCCAATGACCAATGGTGAACCCACACCAATCAATCGATACAAAACCCAAGTATTGTATTAAAATCGCACAACAATAACAACTTGCGCAAGTACAAGAAAACCTCAAATGCACAGCAAACACCATATAATTCCTATGATGGTACCACCAGTTTCTTAACTCAATAACTCACGGTACTCCACGTGAGCGAACTGTAACACCCCCAAAGTCACTGTCACGACACCAGGCCAAAGTCGATTCACGCTCCGGTGATCACAAGAAAAAAGGTCGTATTGAGACCTGAACCCAGGACGGCTGACAGTCGACGCTACAGAAGAGCTGCTGGGTAAGGTCGGGCCGACGTCGGTCAGGTAAAAGTTCACCCAAAAGGCGACTGGGAATTCACACCATCAGTTCACCAGACAATGATGCTGACATGAACGAGCAGCAGTTCCCAAGCGGAGAACCGCGAATTCCCAAGCGAAATCCACGACACACACGAGAACCAGGCGAATCTCTGGTGTGAGGTGAAATGGCTGGTGCGAGGTGAAATGGCGGACGGGCCCGTAATGGAGGTGTACCTGCTCTCCAGCAATGATTCACTTTCAGAACCAAAAGCCAAACCCGTCACGCAGGTTTATCTGCCACAGCAATACCGACACTGTCACAGGAATCCCTTTCCCGGGGAAACCAATATTCGCTCATGACCAATGTCCACCAGCATCCGCTCGACACCTCGAAGCAGATCGGCCTTCCTTTCCTGATCTCACTTGAACCGCTCAAGCCTCTTCTTCCTCCTCTTCCGGTTTCTCCCGATCCATTTCGTTTTTCTTTTGAAACACTAATTTTTACCTTTGAAGACAGTTATCTCCATTTCACACTCAAACTGTAACAATAATAGTATATAAAACTAAAAATGCTTCCAGTGGATGAAAACCACAAAGACGGAAGTGACGAATCCGTAACACATCCAAATCGACCAAAAATAATCGTCTCATCAATGTTCTATGCACCCCCAAGCTTTAACAGTGGGACTAAAACAGCTGTTGGGAAGTGGTGGAGGATGTTGGTACTGTTTATACACACATATAACGCTTTGTGTGGGAACACCAGAGCATGCTCCAAGTATGGAAAACATCCTGATATTTGCACGATTGTATAGATCACAGTAAAGTGGTGGTCATATTTGTTCATCTTTTCTTAACAAAGTATGAAATATTTGTCTTGCAGAAAGGAAAGTTTAAAGGCAACTTTACCAGTCACTTTTTTATTACTTACCAAAGAAAAAGAAATATTCGTCCAATTTGAGGACTTTTCCAAAATGTAGCAATATCTTTGAGAAATCTTGTTAACATCATGAACATTTAAATCTTTCTTTTGGATATTACATTTAAGGATGTCCGAGTATGTATGGCTGCACCACAAATAAAAGGACATACACTCATACAGCATGTGGATTCATGTGGTTAGTATGCATGTGGTGAGGTTTATCATGTGGTTCGGTTAATAGATGCATGTGGTTAGCAGATACATGTGGCTCGACACATGTTGTTAACCAAAATGTTGAGCAACTGTTGGTAAATATTGGAGAACCGGCCATGGATTCGTTTGATCATATACAGTATATACATATATATATATATATGTGTGTATATATATATATATATATATATATATATATATATATATATATATATATATATATATATATATATATATATATATATATACAGACTTGGCATTTAATATGGAATATTTTTTTTTTCTTGACTTGGGTTTACTTTCTTAACTCGATATATCAATCTGGTGAGTTTCTTTCACACTTTGGTGATTTATTTGTTGAAAGAACCATGTCACTGATTGTCTGTCGCAGCAAGAGGTCAACAACAGGATTATATCACAGGTGGCGTGGCAAAATGTACGGACAGGTGCATTTGATGATTGGCTTCACAGTCGGGTATACAAGGGTTGTTGCGTTCTGTATTAGTGGAAAACAACTGCTGCACGTCTCCAAAAGTTATTTCCGCTTCCTCTGGAGATGGTCCGTCAACTCGACAATGCTGTTTGTCATGGAGTGGTGGCTTTACGAAATCACGGCATGAAACAGCGTGCTATTGCTCGGCAGTATGGCATCACTCAAGGTCAGGTGTCAAAGATCCTGAAACGAAATGCTCAGAGGGGTGTCCCTACTCCAATACCGAGGCCAGGACGTCCCCGCAGAACCACAAGGAGGGATGATCGCCAGCTGCACCGGTTAGTCCGCAATGGCCGTACCAAGTCAGCTAATCGGCTTAGGTCTGAGTGGCAGCAACTGACAAATGTGCCTGTATCCAGAAGGCTAGTCAACCAACGACTGGTTCAAGCAGGCTATCGTGCCAGGCGTCCCCTGAGAAAGCCACGCCTGACCAGACAACACCACCAGCGCCGATTTCAGTGGGCCAGAGAGCACCGTCAATGGCAGCCAGGACACTGGAATCACGTGATCTTCAGTGACGAGTCTAGATTTCTGGTCTATCGTCAAGATGGCCGCGTCCGAGTGTGCAGACAAGTGCATGAAGCCTACAACAAAGATTGTATAGTGCCAAGAGTCCAAGCTGGAGGTGGTGGGGTGACCGTTTGGGCTGCTTTTCATGCAGGGGGCAAAACTGACCTGGTTGTTCTGAATGGAAACCTGAACCAGTTCAAGTACAGGGCCATTCTGGAAGATGCTTCCATTTGCTCATGCAGCCTTTCGAGGAAACATTGTCGTCCAACATGACAATGCATGGCCTCCTCGTGCTCGCATGATCCAAAACTTTCTTGCTGACCGTGGTGTAGAGCATATGGAGTGGCCTGCCATGTCCCCGGATATGAATCCGATAGAGAACTTGTGGGCAGAATTAACGCATCAAATCGACAACTTGGACCAGCAGCCGACCTCTGTGCGTGAATTGCAGCAGGCAATTGCAACTGCATGGCAAGCGATTCCTGTCCAAACCTTGGCAAATCTCGTGAACAGCATGCCTCGACGTGTACGTGCTCTCCTGAATGCTCGTGGGGGTTACACGAAGTACTGAACTGTAATTTTACTGTCCGTAATCCCAATCGTAATTTAACTTTGGTTTTTGTTAAAACAATTTTGGGCTAATGTGCAAAATAAAGAGATACTTCTGGAAAACATACAGATGTGTAACACAGTACTGTCCGTGAATTGAGTTCGATATCAGTTTACATCACTTTCAAGGATCAATTTATTTGCTTCGAAATGTCAAATGTGGTTTTTGTTTCTTTTAAAGGTCACATTAACAAAATCTAGAATAATTTCAACATAATTCCAATGAACTTTTGGTTCTAAGACATCTTGAAAAGTAAGTTCACCCCCACAAAAAAAATATTCCATATTAAATGCCAAGTCTGTATATATATATATATATACACTACATGACCAAATGTATGCGGATACCCCTTCTAATGAGTGGATTCAGCTGTTTCAAACACACCCATTGCTGACAGGTATATATAATCAAGCACACAGCCATGCAATCTCCATAGACAAACATTGGCAGTAGAATGGGCCATAGTGAAAAGCTCAGTGACTTTCAACGTGGCACCGTCATAGGATTCCACCTTTCCAACAAGTCAGTTCATCAAATTTCTGCCCAGCTAGAGCTGCCCCGGTCAACTATAAGTGCTGTTATTATGAAGTGGAAATGTCTAGGAGCAACAACAGCTCAGCTGCGAAGTGGTAGGCCATACAAGCTCACAGAACGGGACCGCCGAGTGCTAAAGATCGGCAGTCTGCAGCCTCCTCACTCTCTGCAGACCTGGACAAAATCACAGACTGGGCAAACAAATGGAACATGTCTTTCAATCCTGATAAATCTCACACTCCTACGATGTCTCTCTGAAAAGACCGACTGGACAACCCTCCCATCCACTTTCTGAATAATCCTCTCCAAGAAGTTCTGTCACTCAAGCTTTTGGGTCTCACTATTTGCCATGATGTTTCCTGGGAAAACCACATTTCAAATCTGGCCTCCAAAGCCAGTCGCCGACTGGGCATCCTCCGTCGTGCGAAGTCCTTCCTTGGCACACCTGAGCTCCTCACCACATACAAGGCTTTCATCCGCAGCTCTATGGAATACTGCTCTCCCCTCTGGTCTGGTGCTCCTGCCTCACACCTAGCTCGTCTTCACGCTGTTGAAACCAAAGCGTTCAGAATCATTGGAATCTCCCGCGATGAAGCTAACTCCAAGGGCCTTTCAATCACTCACCGCAGGCAGGTTGGTGGTCTTTCCGTCTTCTACCGACTCCTCTCTGGCCTTGCCCCCCCCCCCCAGCTCTCTCTGGGCTCTGTCCCCCAAATATTCCTTCAGGTCGCACAAGATCTGCCTGCAACCCTCTTATGGTTAAACTGCCAAAATCAAGACTTTCTGCTCAGCTTCACTCCTTCATTCCTCTTTTCTCCCACCTCTGGAACAAACTCCCTCACACTCTTCAATCCCACTCCACCCTCCAGGTCTTTAAAACAGCTGTTCACCACCATCTCTTATCCTCCCCCATCCAAAACCTTGATCTTTTCTACCCCCGCTAATTTCGGTCCCCTTGTGTTTTATACCTCTCCCCCCCCCCCCCCTTCCCACACCTCCTCCCCCCAAGCCCTCTCCCTCCCACACTTCTCCCTGCTCTCAAATGTTGTGGTTGTGTGCTTCCCCTTCTCTCCCCATCTTGTCTTCCGCTCCCTCTTTTTGTATATTTTGTTTGTCTGGTTGATTTGTTTGTGAAATAAATGTTAGCTCTTTCACGAGCCTCGATTCAGTATACAAAAAAAAAGAAAAAAAAAAGCACATAGCATGTAAAAATCGTCTGTCCTCGGTTGCAACACTCACTACCGAGTTCGAAACTGCCTCTGGAAGCAATATCGGCACAACAACTGTTCGTCAGGAACTTCATGAAATGGGTTTCCATGGCCGAGCAGCCGCACACAAGCCTACGATCACTATGTGCAATGCCAAGCGTCGGCTGCAGTGGTGTAAAGCTCGCTGCCATTGGACTCTGGAACAGTGGAAACACGTTCTCTGGAGTGATGAATCACGCTTCACCATCTGGCAGTCCAACGGATGAAATCTGAGTTTGGCGGATGTCAGGAGAACGCTACATGCCCGAATGCATTGTGTCAACTGCAAAGTTTGGTGGAGGGGCAATAATGGTCTGGGGCTGTTTTTCATGGTTCGGGCTCAGCCCCTTCGTTCCAGTGAAGATAATTCTTAGCACTACAACAGTTTGGCATACAATGACATTCTCGACGATTGTGTGCTTCCAACTTTGTGGCAACAGTTTGGGGAAGGCCGTTTCCTGTTTCATCATGAGAATGCCCCCATGCACAAAGCAAGGTCCATACAAAAAGGGTATGTGGAGATCGGTGTGGAAGAACTTGACTGGCCTGCACAGAGCCCTGACCTCAATCCCATCGAACACCTTTGGGATGAATTGGAATGCCGACTGCGAGCCAGGCCTAATCGACCAAAATCAGTGCCTGACCTCACCAATCCTCTTTTGACTGAATGGAAGCAAATCCCCACAGCAATGTTTCAACATCTAATGGAAAGCCTTCCCAGAAGACTGGAGGCTGTTTTCGCAGCAAAGGGGGGACCAACTCCATATTAATGCCCATGATTTTGGAATGAGATGTTCGATGTTCAGGTGTCCATATACTCTCAACCCAGGACTTCAACCGAAGCACCTTATCACTTACGCTGTGACAGCCCACTTAGCTATTGTGTCTTCGGTATAGCTCAGTCGGCTGTGATATATAAACATACACATTCATACATTCACAATGCCTTTCAGAAAGTAAGCACACCACTTGACATTTTTCACATTTTGTTGCGTTACAGCCTGAATTTAAGTTGAGATGAAATTGAGATGTTTATGTCACTGATCTACACATCATACCACATAATGCCAAAGTGGAATTTTAATTTTTTTTTATAGAAATTTTCACAAAATAATGAAAAATGAAACCATTAGATCCTAACACAGGAACCCTGGTGCAGTTATCTCCATGGTATATTGTGTGGCTAAATTTCCTCATCCCCCTCCCTCACCCCTCGTATTCCTGGAAGGGAATATGCATTGCGTTTGTGGAAGAATTGAATCCCAATGTGACTCTTTCCTTCTCTATTTCTTTTTCTTTCTTTCTTTCTCTCTTTCTTTCTTTCTTTTTTTCTTTCTTTCTTTCTTTCTTTCTTTCTTTCTCTCTCTCTCTCTCTCTCTCTCTCTCTCTCTCTCTCTCTCTCTCTCTCTCTCTCTCTCTCACACACACACACACACACACACACACACACACACACACACACACACACACACACACACACACACACACACACTTTACAATATGCTTACGCATAACAACATACTTTGCACCACACAACCCCACAAATCAAACCACTCTACAGTCTACACGGGAAAAAACATATCAAAACCTGCAAAGGCATGGCCGAGTGGAAGGACTGAGCGGACACCCTATGTGCCGGCACAAAGCTATGCCTCCCCCTGCCATGCTGCCAAGTTTGGAAGAGCCAAAGGGCATCATTGGGAGAGACGGCGCTCCAATGGCCAAGCAGGCGGATCATACAGCAGAGGCGGAGGGAAAATTTTGGCAATAGAAACCTGGACTGAAGCCCAGAACGGAGCTGATATTTCTGGAGATTGACACGAAACAAACTGGTGTATCCATACAGTCACCCTCTGCACCTCTCCCCACATATCACATCATACCACCTACTCTCCTCTTTTTTCTTCCCCGACCTCCTCTTTTGTTGGGACCAACGTAAGCTCACCGGCTTATGTAATGTAAGCGAGAGGCCGAAAACACACCTCATACTCTTTTCTCTCTTTGTCTGTCCCTCTTCCTTACTCTGTTTCCCTGGAATGGCTGATGCCCCTGTTTTCTATACCTGTGATAAGTCATTAAGTAAGAACGGGCTTCTGCGCTCGTGGTAAGAACTGCTTTGTGACACTGCCTTATAAATACTTGCCTTTGGTTAACTCAATAAAACTTTTCCAAACTGTCTCATTGTCAGCTTCCATTGGTTAAGCATAGTGTGCAGAACAGGGAGTTCACCCCACTGTTCCGTTGCGAATGGCCATTAGCCAACGTTTCCACTTACGGTATCGTACAGTGGGACATTGAAAGCATGGTACTCTATCTGGGGGGTTTAATTTACCAGTAGGGTAAAGCAGATTCAGATGCTGGACCCTGCCTGAATTGAATGTCCTAGACGGCGTCTATGGTTGCTTGCTGCGGAATTATCCGTGGTTCGTCGGCTTCAGGATTGTTGGCAGGACAGTGGATTTGATAACTCCCCTCATTATTCCTACCACCCCCGAATCCGTAACAATATATATTTTGCCCAGGAGAGGTCATAGCTGATTGTGCTTTCCACAAATGCAAGGAACTGAACTTCTTGTGGTTTCTCAATTGCTCAATGTTTCATCACGTATGTTTGTAGTCAAATCAGCATTGGGTTTTATGTTCAATTAACTGGCTTATGTGGCTGAATGTTCATTCAACAAACATTTTCAATGGAAATAATGTGGATCTTGTCACCAGCCTAGTGTGATTAGGGAACACTTCTTTGGTAGCAATTTACTGGCCAGGGGTTATTTAATTTGCTTAATTTCTCAGCATTTCTGAAAGGATTGTGAGAAATTTGGATCCATCAGGTACCATATGTCAGGAGTATTCGGAGTTTATTCATTTCCTTCTATTTTATAAAGTTTGTGAGATAAGCTTGTGAATTTAGCGCGGGGGTTTGTGATTTAGCAAGCACTTCTGGGTCTGTCTGTGTCCGAGCCGTAACTATTTTTACCATTTGAGCTTTGTCATCAAATTTTCAACAAAGCTTTATTAAGAGAATAGGGAGAAGTCAAATTAATAATTTGGTCAAAAGGTCAAAGGTCAGCGTCACCTAATATCAATTTTCATCCAATTTACCTGAAATTTCGATTTACCATTTGAGCTTTGTCATCAAATTTTCAACAAAGCTTTCTTATGAGAATATATAGAAGCCAAATTAATAATTTGGTCAAAAGGTCAAAGGTCAGTGTAACATAAAATCATCAATTTTCATGAAATTGACCTTAGATTTTTAAGAATTTGCATATAAGATCACTAAATTGATTCACCAATAAAAAGCTAGAAGCACACTGTTTACTTTTAGATCAACAGGTGAAAGGTCAACATTGCATAAAATCGTCAATTTCTATCCGGTTGACCTGAAATTTTAAGAATGTGCAGATTGGGTCACTGATTTGGTTCTGTCTGTTGTCTGTCCAATCTGAAAAGCTGAAGAAAAAAACAACAAATTATTCTCATTTCTTAAATTAATCCACCCGAGCTTTTCCCTCCAGTCCTTTAAGGCGGCAATCCGCTGGGATCTCGTGTTGTCTCCCATGTAAACCCATCACCTTTCATATTCTTACAGTTTTCCATGAATTCGCTCTGCTTTCTGGAGGTCCCATCAGTTCTTACATATAATTATGATTTTTGTTTTTGTGAGGCTCACTTGGCTGCGCCTGGGTGGGTTTGATGGTGGAGGAGGAGCAGCCGAAAAATCCGAATCCTATACACGTTCCTCATGACGATGCCATCTTTGCTTATCCATGTTCCTTATGATGACTGCAATGCAGTATTTGGTCTTTCATTACAATATTGCGTACTCCTTATTTGTCTGTCATATTCAGTTTTGTGCTGAATGTCTGTGCAAGTCCCCTCATTGTCTTGTCTGACTTAAGTCCATTGTCTGCCTGGTCCATTGTCAGGGTAATGACGTCTAATAATTTGTCATGTCACTCTTCCACGAGACTTAACCTCTGTATTAAAAGTGATGCTCATTTATAAAACTCCAGTTCTTTCAGAAATGATTATATTTTTGTTCATCGACTTATTTTTCACTTTCATTATTTAGTTTTCCAGCATAAAAGGTTTTTTTCTGATTTTCATGCCAACTTTCTTACAAATGATTGTGTAAATAGTCGATAAAAGTGAAATTACTATATTTCAGTTACCGGCAGGATAGCCTAGAGAGGTATGCACACTCGGTTCAGATCTGGACCCAGTTGTCACCTTTGTGTTTCACATGCAGGGCGACTCATCATTGTGCGCACCTTACATTGGATGGAGATTAAGATGGGTATCCTGTCTGCTGGCATTATTTGGTGGGTGTAAACAGGTGAGTCATCACTGGCACCCTGAACAAAAGCCAAATTCCTGCCCAATGAGCTGAGGCACTGCATCAACGCCACGGTAATGTCTCAGCAATGATCTACCCAGCGATCTGAATTCAGAATTTCATCTCAGTCTAATATACGAGTACATTCACTAACCACATTATATTCCAAAGTCATTCAATTTTACATGCTTCAATCATGTTTATCTTGTACTAGTAGAAGTACCCGGCATTGCCGGGCGGGGGAGGGGAGGGGAACGGGGGGGGGGGGTGGGGGGAGCGAGCCCCTTCTCCTCCCACCATATCGTTCATAGCGTCATAGCGATTTTTTTTTTCATAGCGTCATATCGTTCATAGCGTCATAGCGATTTTTTTTTTTTCATAGCGTCATAGCGTCATATCGTTCATAGCGTCATATCGTTCATAGCGTCATAGCGTTCATAGCGTCATAACGTCATCACGTGATCGCTCTGAGCGAATCAGCGCCCACCAGCTCTGATTCCGTTGATTCCGTGCGCTGAAATGCGCTGAGGTAAATATGAATAAAAAATATGGATCGTCAAATATTTTGAGTTCGGCCATGTTCGTCCCAGGCTCAATGGCCATGTCTATGCCAAATATCAAGCACGTAAGCCTCTCCGTTTAGGAGTCTATCGGTAACATTACACACACACACACACACACACACACACACACACACACACACACACACACACACACACACACACACACACACACACACACTGTGTTTTATATATATAGATTTCCTCCTTACTCACAAAATAATTCCCAGCCAATCAACAGTTGATTCAATGCCAATTAGCATGTTGATTGCCATTATATTGCCACATTCAGATGATAAAGACAGCAGTTTGTATTGGTTACACTTTTCTTTGTTGGCCTTTATTCTTTACCAATTCCTTTGAATTTTGATGTTTTTCAATTTTTCTTGTGAGTTTTTGTGCTTTCAGCAGCCTTTCATTCATGTTCCTTCTCTGTCACAAAATAGGTCCAAGGACCATCCAATGGTGAGGACAGTGATGCCGATGAACCATACTGTGGGTTACCATTACCTTCCCACCAAGATAGCCATTCAAAGCACCAATGACAATAGAGAAACTCAGCCACTTGAGCGATGTCAGTACCCTTGTAATTACTGTCCATTGGATTAAAGAGTTTCTATTTTTCTCACGTGTTTTCATATAAACCATTATATCCTGCTGATGGACAATGAAGGCAGAAATGGCACTGTCCAGGACCGGTTTTTATGCGACTTTTTGACAATGCATGTGACCACTGTATACTGCCCCTTTTGAGTGGTTGTCATTGAGAGAGATATGCACAGGACAACTGTTTAACTGATTTGATTAGTAGGTGCAAAGTCTATCCGTATAAATGGCATGACAGTGTTGCTGGGGAATTTTAACAATAAACTTTCGGGCGTGAATCAGACAGAACTTCCTTACTTTTTATGTCGTGCTACAATGCCACACAGATTCTTCATTGTGTCGATTCAGGTAATGCACAAATTCAGGTAATACACAAACCGCCGACCTCCAAAGCTCAGAGCGGATGCTCTAACCATGACGCCACCAAGTCTGGTTATTATTGTTTTCGATTTTCCTTATTATTACTACGAGGAAATCCACCTGGTATGGATGCCGTAAAGGCCGGGATGAGAATGAAGTTTGAGAAGCTATGGATGAGGGACACATATGTTGGAGTTTGGTTATGGTGTAACTATTCGGAAACAACGTTCACTCGACAGGATGTCTCTCCCATTTTATCACTTTTAAGACGTTGCCTTTTCTACAGTTTTGTGTCTTACTGGAATTATGGGAATTTCATCCATTGTCACTCCATTGACACCTCTTGTCCATTTAATGTTGCTGTTTATTATCCCGTCCTTTGCACAGCAGGAGACGGGGTTTTCTAATCACTTCTGCGTGTGTGTGTGTGTGTGTGTGTGTCTGTCTGTCTGTCTGTGTGTGTCTGTGTGTGTGTGTGACTGTGTGTGTCCGTTCATCCGTCTGGACCGTAACTTTTTTTTTAACCATTTGAGCTGTTGTAATCAAATTTTCAGCAAAGCTTTATCTATCTATAATTCCATTAATCTCTGTGTGTATGTGTGTTTGTATGTGTGTATGTGTGTATGTGTGTATGTGTGTATGTTTGTCTGTGGCCGCTGTTTCTCGACAACCACGGGTCCGATATACTTTAAACTTGCCAGGTATATTGCTGGGGACCCGAGGATGTGCCTTTTCAAGGTTTCATATTAATCGGACAAGTACTTACCGAGCTATGGCGATTTCTTTACCAAACACTGCAAGCCGTTCGCTTTGGACCAAACCATTGCATGTAAATAGAGGGGGGGGGTTCTGTGGTCGTTGCGAATGGACCAAACCATTCATGTAAATAGAGGGGGGGGGGGGGTTCTGTGGTCGTTACTGCCACGTGGTTTCAAAGTTTTTTTTTGTTGTTGTGGTTTGCACGCATGTTTTTTTGCACCCACGTACGGGCACGCCCTAGGATGTTTACACACACACACCCCTACACAAATTTTTTTTTTTTTTTTTTTTTGGCAAGGAACGGGCACCCACGTACGGGCACGTCCTAGCTTATATATAGTACGGGCATGCCCTAGTCTATCTATAATTCCATTAATCTCTGTGTGTATGTGTGTATGTGTGTATGTGTGTATGTGTGTATGTGTGTATGTGTGTATGTTTGTCTGTGACCGCTGTTTCTCGACAACCACGGGTCCGATATACTTTAAACTTGCCAGGTATATTGCTGGGGACCCGAGGATGTGCCTTTTCAAGGTTTGAAATTAATCGGACAAGTACTTACCGAGCTATGGCGATTTAGCCGTTCGCCGTTCGCTTTGGCGTTGCGAATGGACCAAACCATTGCATGTAAATAGAGGGGGGGGTTCTGTGGTCGTTGCGAATGGACCAAACCATTCATGTAAATAGAGGGGGGGGGGGGTTCTGTGGTCGTTACTGCCACGTGGTTTCAAAGTTTTTTTTTGTTGTTGTTGTTTGCACGCATGTTTTTTTGCACCCACGTACGGGCACGCCCTAGGATGTTTACACACACACACCCCTACACAATTTTTTTTTTTTTTTTTTTTTTGGCAAGGAACGGGCACCCACGTACGGGCACGTCCTAGCTTATATATAGTACGGGCATGCCCTAGTTATAATAATACAGAGAAAGCAAATTAATACTTTTGTCATAAGGTCAAAGGTCAGTGCATTTTTTTTGCATTTTGAGTCACTAAATTGGTTCACCAATCAAAAGATAGCTGATTCTTGTTGGTTTTTTTTTTTAAATCAAAAGGTCAAAGGTCAAGGTTACATAAAATCACCAATTTTTACCCGATTGACCTGAAGCGTACATTTTGTATTTTTTGTTAAACTGTTCATTTTGAGTATATGGAAGAAGAAGAAGAAGACATCTGAATAGAAACGGATGCGAATGGGCTTTGCATTTTCCGATGCTTCCTCGTTCTACATGCTACTGAAAGTCTACCTGCTTTTGCAGGTGTGTCTCACAATCTGGTTACTTTTAGTGGCAGTTTGAATCTTTGCCATGAACAATCTCCAGAATATCATGACACTGACAATGTTGGGACATTTATTGTCAGTCCCTGAGTAGTGAGTAAGTACGTCAACGTTTGGTTGAGATCAACCAAAACTAGGAAAGGAGTTAGCAATCCAAAAACAAAACCCAAAACAAAGCACACAGACCTTTTCCGTTTTTTTAGTATCATTTTAATATACGATAGTATTATTATTTTAATTGGAGCTACTTTTATACCGCATGTTGATGTTGGTGTTTCAAAGTCTTTACTGAGCGTTGATGTTGCTGAAGCAGTTTATTGGCAAGTGTTTTAATGTGTGGTTTCCCATTGTCTTCGCAACATTTTTTTTGTCCATGCTCTGTCCTTTAAATGCTGTATGTCAAGTAAGGATTTTAAAGCCTTTGCTGTGACTTGGCTGGGGATCGAACAATCGATCTCCCAGATCAGAGCACACACTCGAACCATTATTCCATCGGGTCTTGTCTGCTGTATAGCACACAGCGATTAAAACCCATATTCATTTGATTCTGCTACTTTCTTGTAAATCAGGATCTGTTCAATGTTTCGAGGAACTCACAATGACTTTGGACATATGAACACAAAAGTTAACAGTATTAAAAAAAATTTTTTTTTAAACTACCCAAACAATAAAAATCATGCTTGTGGCCTTGATCAAGACGAAGGTAAAACGATTAATTGAGGATGGCGATGAATAAAATCTCCATCGACCATAGCCTCAAATGACTCAAAGGGCACGTGATTCCTGCCCATTGACCCACATTCACATTGTGCAGTCACGTGAAAAAGTAAGTACACCCCATGTAAAGTTTTGACTTTTTCAACATATTTCAACATACAGCTATTTGATCTTCATTTCAACAATATTGAAAGACAAAGGTGATATAATATAACAAATATCATGAAACATTTACATATTGTAGTCCATTGTATAATTTAAATAAACATAAATGCACATTTCGCATGTGGAAAAAGTAAGTACACCCCTACATTTATCACTATTTCAAATACCTAAAATTAGAATCAGGTGCACCAGCTCAGGTGCAAATGATTAGAACATCGTTAGAGAGGATCTTGGAGGAACCTGTCTTATTTAAACCTCAGACATTTAGTTTGGTTTGCTCTTTGTTGTTGAAGTGTGCGGCATCACCATGCCTAGATCAAAAGACCTCACTGAGGCCTTCAGAAAGAAGGTTAAAGATGCCTACGAGTCTGGGAAGGGATTTAAAAAGATCTCCAAACAATTGGAAATCAATCATTCGACTGTCCGGAAGATCATCTTCAAGTGGAGAAGATTCCAAACAACTGCTAACTTGTTCAGGCCAGGCCGCCCCAGCAAGTTCAGCCCGAGAGCAGACCGCAAGATGCTGAAAGAAGTCTCGAAGAACCCCAGAATGTCATCACGGGACCTACAGGTAGCTCTTGCCACTGTTGATGTCAAAGTGCACGAGTCTACCATTAGAAAGAGGCTGCACAAATTTGATCTACATGGGAGGTGTGCCAGGAGGAAACCTTTGCTGTCCAGAAAGAACATCAGGGCAAGACTAAAGTTTGTCGATGAACACCTAGGCAAAGACCAGCACTTCTGGAACAATGTGCTCTGGACAGATGAGTCAAAGGTAGAGCTATTTGGCCACAGTACCAGAAGACATGTTTGGTGAAAACCAAAGACAGCATTTGACCTCAAGAACCTGATACCAAATGTAAAGCATGGTGGTGGAAATATTGTGGTTTGGGGCCGCTTTGCTGCATCAGGGCCTGGGCAGCTCACCATCATAGAATCCACTATGAATTCTTCATTGTACCAGAGAGTGCTTGAGGATAATGTGAGGCCATGTGTCGGAAAGTTGAAGCCCAACCGAAGGTGGACCTTGCAACATGACAATGACCCTAAACATACAGGGAAATCCTCCAAGGAATGGCTGTAAAGAAAGAAATGGAGGGTTCTGGAATGGCCAAGTCAAAGCCCGGACCTAAATCCCACCGAGATGTTGTGGGGGGATTTGAAACGAGCTGTGCATGCAAGAAACACATCAAACATCTTAATTTTTTGTTGAATAAATTATTGCAAAGTCAATTTTTCATTGTTTTTTGTTCAATTAGATCACCTTTATCTATAGATACTGTTTAAATGAAGATCAAATATTGATTTGTCCACATATGTTAAAAAGATTTTAAAAACATTTCATGGGGTGTACTTACTTTTTCCACATGTGAAATTTGCATTTGTTTATTTAAATTATGCAATGGACTACAAAATGTAAATGTTTCATGATATTTGTTATATTATATCACCTTTATCTTTCAATATTGTTGAAATGAAGATCAAATAGCTGTATGTTGAAATATGTTGAAAAAGTCAAAACTTTACACTTAGTGTGCACTTACTTTTTCACCTGACTGTATCTTTATGCACTTGCAAAATTGTAGACTATTAGTGACATGGAATTTGCTTGAAGAAAAACCATCCCCACTTCAAGCCTTCAAACCACCTCCCCACCATAAATCATCAACTCCCTACCCCCCTCTCCCCCTATCCACACACACAAGGTCTCCAACCCCTCCCCAAAAGCTTCAACCTCACCCTCCCAACTCTGTTCTATATTTCCCCTCCCCTCTCCTCCCATTCACAACTCTGTCCTCCCCTCATGCTTATAAGAGCAAACGAGCATTCCCACATCGAAACAGGGGAATATTTAACGCTTTCTCCTGCCCGATCACGCTATTACCGACTTTACAGAAACCCCTCACGGTTCAACTCACAATACGCGACATATGTGGAAACCCCATGGCGTTGCAATTGCAAACTAAGCACATTGCAACTATGAAGTGACCATGAGTAGGACAATTGTGCCAATAAATGACCCAAAACCAATAGTCTTCTTCCTGATGCATATATACATATCGTTGAAAGTAAATAATGATGAATGTTTTCTTTTGCAATGTCACGAATTCCCAGAAGTTCTCGGCCAAAGACATGTGTTTTATGGTCCCTGATTGATTTGTTTAAGAGAAAATAGTTGGAAATAATAGCAAGGACTTGCGTAACCTCCACGGTAAAAGCCCTTTTGAGTGAATGCCACATAGTTATTTGGGCGGTGTATAGACAACAGATCGCTGCCTCGATCACTGAGGCCTATATTCACACAGGCCATGATGCCTATCAGCTCAGAATCCGTTCAGCTTTCACTACGGTCACATGGCAGCCCCGAATATATATTTGGCTTCACATAGCACAAGAACTAAAATGGCGGCGGTATGATTCTTCAGATTGAAATGGTGGGTGGAGTCAGCCGAACTGTCCAACGAATGGGTGGCATGGAATATTAGACAAGATGGACGCACGCATGACATCTTTTACAGTATAGATGCCTCAACATGATCCTCACACGTAAAATGTGGATAACTGGGTTTGCTTTGCTGAAGAAGTGCGAAACCTCAAACTCTGTCCAAGACTGGTGCTTCCACACCAAAATGTAAAACACACACAACAAAAGTCAATTCTACACGTCACACCTTTCATGAGTATAATGCTCACAGGAAAAGGATAAAAAAAAAAATCAAAAAAATCAAAATGGCAGCAGTTGAGGGGCCGAAATGGGATGAGGATGAAATCATTGCCTATGAATGGAATGTGTCGTCATGATATAAATCTTGTGTCTATAACACAGGTTGAAATGTGTATAAAAGTTTAAAAAGGCAAACTTATAATAAAGATTCCAAATCGAGTAAAGCTCGATGAGACTGCGCGCAGTCGGCCGACTTTCACATTATTTATGTCAGGACTTTAAATTGAAGTTGCCATTTCGCTGTGAGTGCACAAGTCTCTACCAGCACCGACAGGGTTCATTCAGGTTAGAAAAACTGTCCTACCTTTTCCAGTTGTTCATAATAACAGCAGTAAGAAAGAGCAAAAAACAAAACAAAAAAAAGCAAACTGTACTCATTGTCTCCCTTCAACAAGCAAAATCAGGATCCATTCTAATTATTGCTATCATCAGATGGTGCTCTTTGCATTATTACATAAAATACACTTTTTGTAACACGGATAATGGTTAGAACACATCAAGCACTTGCTGGCTTGCGGCAACGAGTTAGTTTGCATAATAGCAACAGTATAAAATGCTGGTACAATTTCTAAGCATGAGTGAAATCCACTCAATGGGGTGTTCGATTACGCCATGATCGCCCGCGGATTGCTCTCGATTATCATTGGGGGTGGAGGTCTCAAACTCCAGACTTATAGGCTGGAATGCAGCATTGGGCTGTGATTGTAAACAGATACCTGTGTTTGTATTTAGGTTGCCGTGTGATGATTCTCCATCAGATACACGAGTGACGGAGAACCGAGAGGAAGCGGTGCATGATTCCTGGCTGGGAGGGCTGTTGCTGGGAAGCTCTGTGTTCGTGTCTGGTTCGTCTCCATGCACTGAGCTTATGGTTGGCCCTTCCAGCTTCACGGGGATCTCCTCGGGCTGCCAGGCATGAGATGAGCTTGTTGTGCGGTCTGGAGATTCTTGGCTTTCACTGCAACCTTCTGTGAGAGACGTTTGTCATATTTAATATAACTCTGTGTACAACGTAGATTTATTCTGATGGTATTTTGTAATCGCATTTATAAACTCCAATATGTAATCGCAATTACGTTTGTTCTTGCTGAATATCCATTAATTACATTTTATCAATTAACTGAGATTCATTCAAGCAGTCACAGTCTCCAATCACTCTCTATGCTGACAAATGTTCCTTGATATGTAATAATTAATCTCAACCTTTCCTACGCCTCATTTTGCTATTTAAAACATTGTTCTTATTAGCATTGGGACCTGTTTAATATCTACCATATAAAACACAATGTGTGTGTGTGTGTGTGTGTGTGTGTGTGTGTGTGTGTGTGTGTGTGTGTGTGTGTGTGTGTGTGTGTGTGTGTGTGTGTGTGTGTGTGTGTGTGTGTGTCCCTTCATAACGTTAGGTTTCAAATGCTTTGACTCGTGCTTTCGGAGGGATTTGAGTGTGGGTGGGTTTAAATGGGCAATCTTTGAACACGACTGTGTGTCCACCGGTAGAAAGACCTAAAAGTCTCTGAGGACCCAAAGCCCAAAGACCCAATGGACACCAAACACCCAAAACACCCGAAGACGCAAAATACCCTGTAGACTGTTGAAGACACAGAAGATAATGAAGGCCCAAAAGACCCCCAAGGACCCAGAAGACCCAAAGAACTCTGAAGACCCAAAATACCCCAAAGATCCAAAATACCACAAAGACCCAAAATACCCCAAAGACCCAAAATAATGAAAAGACCCTGAAGACCCCAAATACCCAAAAGACCCCGAGGATCCAAAAGACTCAAACAACCCCAAGGACCCAAATGACAAAGAGGATCCAAAACACCCCAAGGACTCAGAAGACCCCCAAGGATTTGAAGATCCAAAATACCCCTAAGAAACAAAATACCAAAAAGACCCAAACGACCCCAAACACCCAAAATACCCCGAAGACCCAACATACCCTGAAGACTGTTGAAGACTCAAAAGACCATGAAGACCCAAAATACCCCAATGACCCAAACTACCCCGAAGACCCAAAATACCTCAACGACCCAAAAGCCTGAAAAGACCCGAAAGAGCCAATGGACCCCAAAGACCCAAAAGACCCAAGATTTTGGTAGGACACAAAGACTCAAAAGACTCTGATGAACCAAAAGACCTCAAGGACCCAGAAGACACCGAAGACGCAATATACCCAAAATACCCGAAGACCCAAAATACCATGTACACTGTTAAAGACACAAAAAACCATGAGGACCCAAAATATCCCGAAGACCCAGAATACCCCAAGGACTCTCAAGACCCAAAAGATCCCAAAGACCCAAAAGACAGAAAAGTCCTTGAAGAACCAATGGATCGCAAACACCCAAAATACCCCGAAGACCCAAAAGACCCCAAAGACTCTTAAATACCAAAAAGACCACAAAAAACCCTAAATACACTGAAGACCCCAAATTCCTCAAAGATCCATACAGACCCCAAAGACCCAAAAGACTGAAAATACCCCAAGATCCTTAAAGACCCATAAAGACCCCAAAAACCCAAAACACTGAAAAGACCCCAAGACCCTTAAATACCTCGAATACCCAAAATACCCAAAATACCCTTAAATATCCAGAAGACCCAAAATAGCCCAAATACCCAAAATATCCCAAAGGCCCAAAAGACCCCAAAGACCCTTAATAATAATAATAATAATGCATTTATTTTATATAGCGCTTTTCAGGAAGCCCAAAGACGCTTTGACAGAGTGCAAAACATAATGCATAGCAAAACATAAAGACAATTGCAAAAAAAGAAGAATCAATAGGGAAATATTCAAAGCACAAAGGAGGGAGAAGGAGAGGAGATAGTCAGGGGTTAGATGCTGTGGGTTAAATGTTGAATGCAGTGTTGAACAGGTGGGTCTTGAGTGATGTTTTGAATGTGGTGAGTGAGGAGGAGTCTCTGATGGTGTGAGGTAGCGAGTTCCAGAGGGTGGGAGCAGCGATGGAGAAGGCCCTGTCCCCCCAGGATCTAAATTTGGTCCGGATGGGGGGGGGGGGGGGGTCAGGAGGTTGGTACCAGCAGAGCGGAGGTTGCGGGTGGGAGTATGTCTGGAGAGGAGGTCAGCCAGGTAGGATGGGGCCAGGTTATGGAGGGCTTTGTAGGTCAAGAGGAGGATTTTGTACTGGATTCTCTGGGAGATGGGGAGCCAGTGAAGCTTGTAAAGGACGGGGGTGATGTGGTCACGGGTCCGGGAATGGGTGAGTAGACGGGCAGCGGAGTTCTGAATGTATTGGAGTTTATTGGTGATTGTTGAGGGTGAACCATAAAGGAGGCTATTGCAGTAGTCCAGACGGGAAGTGATGAAGGCGTGGATGAGGGTTTCTGCAGCCACGGAGGAGAGGGATGGACGGAGACGGGCGATGTTTTTCAGGTGAAAGCAGGCTGTCTTTGTGATCTGTTTAGTGTATTTGTCGAAGGAGAGGGTTTGGTCAAAGATGATGCCAAGATTCCGGATGTGAGGGGAGGTGGATACTGGGAAACCGTCGATGTTGAGGGCAAAGTTATGGGTGGACTTGGTGAGCGTTTTTGGGCCAATGATGATTATTTCAGATTTATCACAGTTAAGTTTGAGGAAGTTGATTTGAAGCCAGGATTTTATTTCAGTGATGCAGTTTGTCAGGATAGAGTGGGTGGCGGTGGAGATGGACTTGGTGGAGATGAAAAGTTGGATGTCATCGGCGAAGCAGTGGAATTGGAGACCATGACGGCGGATTAAGTGACCGAGGGGGGACAGGTAAAGGATGAAGAGGAGGGGGCCAAGAACTGAACCTTGGGGGACACCTTGGGGGAGGGGAGCAGTGGGGGATTTGCAGTTATTGATGGAGATGAACTGACGTCTGTCAGAGAGGTATGATTTAATCCAAGAGAGGGCAGTGCCGGTAATGTTAAAGGTGGTTTCAAGTCGGGTGAGGAGGATGGTGTGATCGATGGTGTCAAAGGCGGCGCTGAGGTCGAGGAGGATGAGAATGTTGAGGTTGCCAGCGTCAGAGGAGAGGAGAAGGTCGTTGGTGATTTTGAGGAGAGCAGTTTCAGTACTGTGGTTGGAGCGGAATCCGGATTGGAATGTTTCATACAGGTTATTGGCAGAGAGGTGATGTTTGAGTTGAGTGGCTACAGCGCGTTCCAAAACCTTTGACAGAAAGGGTAGGTTGGAGATGGGTCTGAAGTTATTTAGGGTGTCAGGGTTTAGTCCAGGTTTTTTCAGAATGGGGGTAACAGCAGCAATTTTGAGGGATGGTGGGACGATGCCTGTAGACAGGGAGGAGTTTATTGTTGCAATGATAAGTGGAGAGAGAGCAGGAAGGGAGGCCTTGACAAAGCTGGAGGGGATGGGGTCAAGAGTGCAGGTGGCAGTTTTCATTCCGATGAGGAGTTCAGAGAGGTCAGTAGGGGAGACTGGGGAGAATTGAGACAGGGGATGGCAGGATAAGGGGGGGCAGGTGGTTTGAGGGGGAGCGGGTGCGGCGGTGGTCAAGCTGTTGTAGATGTTTTCAATTTTGCGTTGGAAGAATGAAAGGAAGGAGATGCAGTTGTCTATTGTGAATGACTGGGTGGTGGTGTTCAGGGGGCTGAGGAGTTTGTTTATTGTAGAGAAGAGTGCTTTTTGGTTTCCGGAGCCAGAGTGGATAATTTGAGAGTAGTAGGCTGGCGGGCGCGGGAGAGGGCATCTTTATCGTGTTGTATGTGGTCCTTGTAGGCCTGGGAGTGAACTGTGAGACCTGTTTTATTGCGGAGTCTTTCAAGTTGGCGAGCACGAGTTTTCATCAGGCGGAGTTCAGGGTTAAACCAGGGAGCAGAATGGGTGAAAGAAACTGTTTTGGTTTTTATAGGCGCAAGTTGGTCAAGGCAGGAGGAGAGAGTGTGGTTGTAGTAGTCAGTGAGGTCAGAAGGGGTGTGGAGGTCAACGAAGGGAGAAGTGGACATTTTTTCAGAGAGGGTCGATGAGAATGAGGCAGGTGAAAGAGCGTTTAGCTTACGGAAGTTGATAGTGCGATAATGCCTTGGTGCTGGGGTGGGGATGTTGATGGTCAGAGTGATGGCTAGGTGGTCAGAGAGAGTGAGGTCGGAGCCAGAGAGATGGTGCAAAATTAGTCCAGTAGAGCAGACAAGGTCCAAAATGTGACCACGGTTATGGGTAGGAAAGTTGACATGTTGAGTGAGGTTAAAGCAGGTGAGTAAATCAGTGAAGTCAGTGGTTAGCGTGGAGTCAGTGGAGTCCATGTGGATATTGAAATCACCAAGGAGGAGGATTGAGGGGGAGAGGGAACATAGCTGGGTCAGAAAGTAGGAGAAGTCAGACAGGAATGATGGGTGTGGTTTGGGAGGGCGGTAGACAACAGCCATGACTGACTGTGTGTGACCAGAGAGTTTAAAAGCCAGGTGTTCAAATGATGGAGCAGATGAGATGGAGATGAGGTTGGTCTTGATGTCTTGTCGGTGAATAACGGCAATTCCACCACCTCGGCCCTCCGAGCGTGGTTTATTGATGTAAGAATATCCATTGGGTGTGGTGAGGTTGAGCGTGTAGTAGTCCAGTGGTTGTTGCCAGGTCTCAGTGAGACAGAGAAAGTCCAGTTTATTTTCCAGGATGTAGTCGTTCAGGATGAGGCATTTGTTGTTGAGGGACCGGGTATTGAACAGGGTGAGCTTGATGTTGTTTTGTACGGCGGGTATGAATCCAGGTGATTTGGCCAGGGTTCGCAGACAGGAGGTGCGATTTTGTGCGTTGTTGTGACCAGGTGTGTTGGGACGATGAGTGGGAGTGCGCTGAGCCGACCAGAGGATGGGGATGGAGTGACCTGATTGTAAATAAACAAACTTACGACCGGAGCCACGGTGAATGTACCTGGGTCGACGCAGGAGTCCATTCGATCTTAGGAGACCTTAGACGCAGGAGACCAGGAGACCTTAATATCCAGAAGACCCAAAGGACCCCAAAGACCCAAAATACTCCAAAGACCACAATACCCTTAAAGACCCAAAAGACAACCAAAACACAAAAGGCCCTGAAGACCCAAAATTCCCCAAAGACCCATAAAGACCCAACACACTGAAAAGACCCCAAGACCCTTAAATACCACGAATACCCAAAATACCCCAAAGACCGTGAAGATCCAAAGACCTCAAAGACCCTTAAATACCCAGAAGACCCAAAAGACCATGAAGACTAAAAATACCCTGAAGACCCAAAAGACCCAGAAGACCCTTAAATACCCCAAGGACCCAAAATATCCCAAAGACTCTTAAAGACCCAGAAGACCAAAAAGACCCAAAGACCCAAAATACCCCAAAGATCCAAAAGAATTGAAAAGAGCCCGAAAACCAAAAAGTCTCTGAAAACCCAAAATACCCCGAAGACCCTTAGCGACCCCACATAACCAAACAATCCAAAACACCAAAAAGACCCTAACGACGCTGAGGACCCAGTGGAACACAAATTCCCAAATTACCCCAAAAACCCAAAATACCCCAAATACCTAGATGACTGAAAAGACCCGAGGACCCCAAAGATGCAGAGGACCCAAAAGACTCAAATGACCTTAAAGACCCCGAAGACACAAATGAACCAGAAGATCCCAAGGTTGCAAAAGAGCTTGAGCACCCAAAAGACCCAAATGAACCAGAGGACCCAAAAGACCCTTAGGACTCTGAAGCCCCAAAATAAGAGTCATCATGTCTCTTACACTGGAATTGTAGACGGTGGTTTGCAAACCGAGCCTCAAGGTCGGTGTACGGAAGCGGGTTTTTTATTATTACAATAAATACACTGCGTAGGGAGGTGAAATTCGCTGAACGTGACGTGCAACGTGCGCAGAGTAAACCGAGTGTTCATTTACGTCTGTAGGATGTAAATCCAAAACACCAAAAAGACCCTTAAAGACCCTGAAGACCCAGTGTACCCCCAAAGACCCAAATTACCCCAAAGACCCAAAATACCCAAAGATCCAGATGACCGAAAAGACCCAAGGACCCCAAAGATCCAGAGGACCCAAAAGACTCAAATGACCCAAAATACCCCGAGGACCCAAATGACCCAGAGGACACAAAAGACCCAAACTATCCCAAGGATGCAAAAGATCTTGAACACCCAAAAGTCCCAAAATGAACCAGAGGACCCAAAAGACCCCGAGGACTCCAAATACCCAAAAGAAGAGTAATTATGTCTCTTACATTGGAATTGTAGACGGTGGCTTGCACCTTGAGCCTCAAGATCGGTGTACTGAACCGTTTTTTTTAAAAATCACAACAAATACAAGGCACAGGGAGGTGACACTCGCTGAACGTGACATGCAAAATGCGCAGAGTAAACCAAGTGTTCATTTTCGTCTGTAGGATATCTAATAAACAAAGACGATATAAGCACACCTGACACTAGGCTCAGGCTTGGCACACTCACGTGGCTGCACCGTCAAATAAACTGTTTCAATCCGTCATTTTTGACGGACTTCATACTGGTGTGTATATACTATATATATATATATATATATATATATATATATATATATATATATATATACACACCAATTCTCTCAGTGGCTTTCTATCTTTGTTCCTTATGCATGGCCACATATTCTAAGTTACAAACTCCAAGCTCAGGGTGCAAATACAGCCTTGTGGGAGGGGGAGGGGTGGGCGGGGGGACGGATAAAATAAGCTATGTGGCCGTGGACTCAAACGAGTGTGTGGGGTCCGGGGTGAGGGGATAAAATTCTCGATGTAAATGTGGACCATGTAGTGCCACCTGGACCAAAAATGATGGTGGCAGAGGGTATTACAATTTCCTTCTTTACCTGGACAATGCTGAGGTTAAAGCACTCTTTGCACAGGTAAATTTGTCCACCTTACATCCTCCCTTCTCCCCCCCCCCCCCGCCAAAAAAATGGAGGCCCCACCCCTCCCCCCCTAAAATATGTATATGCAGTACATCCCTCCCTCTCCCCCTGTCTCTCTCCCCTCCCCTCCCTCTCCCCTTCCCCCTACCACTTCCTCTTTCAAGCAGCGAGGAATGTGATGACTAATCGGTCCGTGAGCGAAGCGATGGGTAGCCTCTTCTAGTTGAGCCATAAATAATGTATTTTCATGAGGCACTTCACCATTCAATCCACATAAAACAACAATAATACAATACATCATCAATAATAATGTGTGGAGGTTCATTTTAGTGTAACACTCGACAGCCTATGCCATGTAATTTCCTCAATAAAGAACTTGTTTCTTCTCTCTGTCAAAAGATTAACAACATAACTGGATATTTAGTTTAATTTTTATAATTTGTTTTTAGTTAGAGGCTAATTTTTGGTCCAGCAAATACTTTGTCATGATCACAAAATCCAAATCCAAATATTCCTTTCATTGGAACTGCTCCAGCAAAGCTAACTCTTTATTTTGTACTGTTGCTATACGCCCCCTTCGTGAATATAATTCTGATCAATATTAGTTCCTGTTATCATATCAGGAATTAAACATTTGGCAATTCCTTTATCCATCCCATCACAAAATATATATCGGGTAAAATTTTGCCATTTCAGATGCTGCAAACACGTATGAACCGCTTCAATTTGCTCACCTTCACTCCTTCATTCCCCTTTTCTCCCACCTCTGGAACAAACTCCCTCACTCTCTTCAATCCCACTCCTCCCTTCAGGTCTTTAAAACAGCTGTTCACCACCATCTCTTATCTTCCCCCATCCAAAACCTTGATCTTTTCTATCCCCGCTAATTTCACCCCAAATCCACTTTTTTGAAATACCAACTTCTTTCCTGGAATTCCTTGGTGTCCTTGTGTTTATACTTCTCCCACCCCCCCCCCCTTCCCACGCCGCCTCCCCCCAAGCCCTCTCTCCCTCCAACACATTCCCGATGTCCCTGCTCTCAAATGTTGTGTTTGTGTGCTTCCCCTTCTCTTCCCATCTTGTCTCCTGCTCCCCTTTTTATATACTTTGTTTGTTTGTCTGTTTGATTTGTTTGTGTGATAAATGTTAGCTCTTTCACGAGCCTCGATTATGTATACAAAAACGAAAAAAAGAAGAAAAAAAAAAAGGGATTGCAGTGTTACGATTATATTTACAATATTATTAGTATTAACGCTATTATTATGTTTCTTTTACATAATACCTTTTGTTTTCACTAGTTTTTCTTATTATTATTCTTCTACCATATTTTTCACCTTTGAAAACGTTGGTCCGATTGACATGAAATTTTTACCAAGTGATTAGCTAGACATGTAAAAAAAAATTTACTGCTAATTATGACGTCACGTGGTATGGGCGCCATCTTGGAAAACACCTTCAAATTTGCTCCTCCATATCTCCGAAAAGGTTGAATGGAAAAAATGGAGTTATGAAAACTCTTTCTAAAGAACTCTGCAATGGGACCAAAACAGATGTAAATTTAGGATATTAAAAGTGCTAACGTTACGATGTTAGAATTCGACAAATATATCCCTTGATGCCACTAATATGATATTTTTGTTACATGACCTTAGTCGGAAAAAAATTCAGAATGCAAAAAATTTCGACTTCATATACCGTAGTCCAAACTTTGCATCGCCCATGACAAACACATGCAGAATCGCATGCCCATGACAAACGTTTTTAAGTGTTTTTAGTTATTACGTGAGTTATGACGTTATGTTATGACGTTTTTATGCAAAAAAAACGTGTGTGTGTGTGTGTGTTTGAGTTATGACGTTTTTAAGCATAAACTTTAAATCCTATCTCTTCCCTAATTTTAGAGAATATCGAGTGGAAACTTTACACAAACGTTCCGCATGTGGGGAAGTTAAAACGTTACTTGGGAAGTTTCGATAAGTCACATGGTTTGGCCGCAATAGATAATTTTTTTCTCAGGCCATGTAAGTGATGTAACTGATTGGTTTCCTGCATCACAGCTTCGCTTCGCATACACGAGGTGAATAATAAGGTAAGTTGGAAGTTTGTGGGATTTGTAGTTTTTAAGTTATCGTCGAATAAAGAAATCGTGTCTTTGCCGAGGGCCGTGCCTTAATTTTCACTTGGCGCGATTCGTGCAGGCGGCCTGTATGGGCTCATTTCAAGTAAGAATTAAATTCGGCTTTCGGATTTGGTAGTCGCGAAGGTAGTTGAATACTCAACCACCGCAAACCTGGTGCAAATCGGATAAAATTTGACCGAGTTACCTCAGGTAATTTTCGCTTTTCTTGGAATCTTGAAAAGATTCTATTTTTTCTTCGCGACGCGAGGGGGAATTATATAATACCGGAGGCCTACACTTGGCGCGATTCATGCAGGCGGTCCGTACAGGGTCATTTCAAGTCGGATTTAAATTCGGTTTTCAGATTTGGTAGTAGCTATGGTAGTTGAATACTCGACCACCTCAAACCTGGTGCAAATCAGATAAAATTTGACCGAGTTACCTCAGTTGGCGAGTGGGTAATTATTTAATTTTTCATTTGACACGATTCCTGCAGGCTGCCCGTACATGCTTGTCTTTGCTTTGCTCGGATTTGAATTATATTTTCGCTTTTCTTGGAATCTTAAAAAGATTCTATTTTTTCTATTTTCGCTTTTCATGGAACTTTTATCTGGTCAAAATCGGTCAAACACCCACTGAAATACTCCGACAGTACTGGGACCATGATGCTATTAGTAAGGGAAACATATGAAAATCTGTTAACTAAATTGTTACCAAAAAATTTCTTCACCAATATGTTTGTAAAGGTGTGTAATAACATGTGTTAAAATGTTGAAGGTCAACTCCCGTGGGAAACCCAGAAAAAAAGCTGTTGAATTCGGGTACCGAAAAATTATTTTCGAGAATTTTTATTTTTTTTAATCGGCCCTTAAGTAACTTATGAGGGGTCAAATAAGGGTTTTTCATGATTCTGAGTTGATTGTTAACATTTATATTTCACCACAGACACTCCTTTGTGGAAAAATAATTTCTAAATATATCTCATTTCTACTTTGCAGGACATGGAGTCTAGCAATATGGATGAAGACGTTACTCCACCTGTGCTCAATTGCTTCATCTGTGCACGCTCGGATACACCAGCTGAAAGGCTCATACAGGCAACTCCAAAGGGATACTCAACTTTATTGAAACAAGCAGAAACTGTCGAAAATGTTACTATTGTGGAACGTATGAAGGAGGCTCAAAAGGAAGGAAAACTGAGGTACCACCAGAAGTGTAAAAATGATCTGTACAACAACTTTGTTGCAACCACTAAGAAGTCAGCTCAAGCATCAAAGGCAGAGAAAGAGTCATCAAAGTTGAAGAGAAGACGCACTACTTGTGAGTTCAGTTCATCAACTGGCTGCAGTTCTAGAAGATCACAGTCAGTTGACCTCCTGTATAAGGATGTAATTCTTTGCAACCAACCAGCCCAGCTCTACAAAAATAATCCAGCACAAGCTAGAAAGAAATACAGAGTGCCAGATAATTTGACTGCAGATACACTGAAGGCAAGCTTGCTGAAGACAGCACAGAGTCGCGGGGATGACTGGGGCACTGAAGTCACTGGACGCCTGGAAGGGATCAACGACTTGGTAGCAGAAGAAACACTGTACCATTTGCGATGCAAACTTATGTTTGCGAGAGGTGACAGTTTGTCCAAGACTGATGAGGAAGGAAAAAGGAAGAGAGGACAGAGGAGTATTGATGAGGAGCGAGAGGCAGTTTTTATTGAATTCTGCGAATGGTTAGACTCAGAATTAGAGCATGGGGTAATGAACATGGACCAAGTCCATGAAAAGCTGCAGGAGTTTGATCAGTCACCAGAGAAGAGCCTTTCTTATTCAAAGCATTGGCTAAAGATAAAACTTCTAGAGAAATACGAAGACACCTTGTATTTCACAACACAGGAAAGAAGGGCAGATGTACTCTGTCTCAAAGATGGCACCGACAATATTCTGCGAGAGCATCATGCTAATCTTGACCATGGAGATGAGAAGACTCGGATCATAAAGACGGCACTCAAGTTCATATCCAATGATATTGCCTTGATTGATTTAGGTCCAAAGTCATACCCCACCACACACAGTATGACTGACATGGATAGTCAGCTGACACTTGTTCCTGCAAGCCTTCAGATGTTCTTGAGACCGATTGTCAAGACAGACGTAAGAGTTGCCGTTTGGGGGCAGAATTTTATTAAGGCCTGTCGACCTCGGTCTGGAGTATTGCCACACCAAATGGGGCTTGCCATACAACTTGATCATAGATTTGGGTCAAAATGGATGCTCAACCAGTTCCACCGGCTGGGATACACTGAGTCTTACACGGAGACACAAAACTACAAATACTGCTTCCTTAATAGTAGGAGTGGAGATGATGTTCCAGATACTTCTGGCACTCTTGACACCATTGTGGAGGAAACCGATGAACAGATCAATGATGAGGTTGCGGTTGATGCTGCGCTTGAGGATCAATGCTGCGCTTGAGGATCCCGGGACTGGATCCTTCTACAGAGCATGTCTCTGAACCCCAGTGACTATGGATGGACAATAGGTGTGCATGGGTATGAGCCAGTTCCAACACTGGACCCCACGGCTCCTGAGGAGCTATTGCAGTTCACGAGCTGTAATTGTCATGGAGATTGCAGCAACCGGCGATGCAGCTGCAAGAAGAATGGGGTCACGTGCATCTCGGCCTGTGGAGTCTGTAATGGCATTACATGCAGAAACGGCAGGCATGATGTTGTTGAGTCTGAAGAAGACATAGACAATGACTGTTGAAACTTCTGACATTGTGAATGAGAAATAACTCTTGAGTATTATATATGTATGTGAAATAAAAGCTACTTTGTGTGTAAATGTAAAAGTGAAAATATAAATGTTAACAATCAACTCAGAATCATGAAAAACCCTTATTTGACCCCTCATAAGTTACTTAAGGGCCGATTAAAAAAAATAAAAATTCTCGAAAATAATTTTTCGGTACCCGAATTCAACAGCTTTTTTTCTGGGTTTCCCACGGGAGTTGAACTTCAACATTTTAACACATGTTATTACACACCTTTACAAACATATTGGTGAAGACATTTTTTGGTAACAATTTAGTTAACAGATTTGTGAAATATCTCATAAAATGCCCTTACTATATGTGCTGTGAATAATAAAGATGTGTAAAAAAAAAAGAAAAAAAAAAAAAAAGATAAAGATAAAGATAATAAAGATGTGATTTGTGATTTGTGATGTGTGTGTGTGTGTAAAGATGTGTGTATAAAGATGTGTGCAGGAAATGTCCACCAAATTCCAGTGTGTGTGTGTGTGTGTTGTGTGTGTGTTGTGTGTGTGTGTGTGTGTGTGAATGAGGATGTGTGTGTATATGGGGATGTGTGTGTATATGGGGATGTGTGTGTATATGGGGATGTGTGTGTGTGTGTGTGTGTGTGTGTGTGTGTGTGTGTGTGTGTGTGTGTGTGTGTGTGTGTGTGTATGGGGATGTGTGTGTGTGTGTGTGTGTGTGTGATGTGTTATTATATTATAGAATGTGTAAGGAAAGTTATAAATCTATATACATAAAATACAACTTGTGTGTGTGTGTGTCATATTACCGATAGACTCCTAAACGGAGAGGCTCACGTACTTGATATTTGGCACAGACATGGCCATTGAGCCTGGGAAGGACATGGCCGACCTAAAAATATTTGAAGAGATCCATATTTTTTATTCATATGTACCTCAGCGCATTTCAGCGAGGAATATTATACACGGAATCTGAGCGGTGGCAAGCAGCGTGCTGATTCGCTCAGAGCGATCACGTGATGTTCCATCCCCGCCGCCAGACCATTGAACATAAAACACAGTTTGTGTGTGTGTAATGTTGTAATGTGTGTAATGTACGGGTCTCCCTTCCCCCGCCCGGCAACGCCGGTACTGGAGGGCGTCACAGGATCGGTGAGTCTCCAAAACCGCTTCGTGCTGTTGCGAAGATACAGGACGATGTCGCGATTGTTGTGCTGCTCTCCGACCATGAGAACTGCAACGTCATTGTTGACTGGCCCTCCCCTTCCCTCCCCCTTCCCCCTCCATCCTCCCCTCCCCCTCCCCCTCCACCTTACCCCTCCCCTTCTCCCCTCACCCTCCCTTTTCCCCCTCCCCCTCCCTTTCCCCCTCCCACTCCCTTTTCCCCCTCCCCCACCCCTACCCCTTCCCCCCTCCCCCTCCCCTCTCCCCACCCCCTCCCCCTTCCCCTCGCCCTCGCCTCCCCCCTCCCACCCTCTCCTCCCCCCTCCCCCTCCCCCCTCTTCTCCCCCCCCTCTTCTCCTCTCCCCCCTCTCCTCCCCTCCCCCCCATTCCCCTCCCCTCCCCTTCCCCCTCCCCTCCCCTGCCCAGCAATGCCGGGTACTTCTGCTAGTATATGATAACACATTAAATCCTGTTGCGATTAAAGTTGGAATAAGTGATGTTGCATTGATGGGTTGACTGACTGCCTGGACGCAACTGAGGTTGTGGATCTACTGATGTACCATCTATTGATGTGGATCTATGATCGAGGTTGTGGATCCGCCGTTTGGAGAGGCCCTGGGCTGAAAGGATCGAAACCTCGAGGCCCAGCTGATGATCCATGCAGTCGGGAAACTAGTCAATTGCTTACGGGTTAAGGCTCTTGCTTTAGGTAGAGGAACTATGTTTGAGGTTTACAATTTAAATAAAGTTGAATATGGGATGTTGTGAAATTAACATCATTTACAACAATCCTTTAAATTATTTAAGTTTAGGAACAACCGATACTATACAATTAATTAAGTGTGTGTGTGTGTGTGTGTGTGTGTGTGTGTGTGTGTGTGTGTGTGTGTGTGTGTGAATAAAAGAGAGAGATATAATTGTGAGGAACAGAAATGAAAAAACGAGATGTGTGTGTGTGTGTGTGTGTGTGTGTGTGTGTGTGTGTGTGTGTGTGTGTGTGTGTATGTGTGTGTGAGAGTATGGGAATGTGTGTGTGTGTATGGGAATGTGTGTGTGTGTGTGTGTGTGTGTGTGTGTGTGTGTGTGTGTGTGTGTGTGTGTGTGTGAGTATGGGAATGTGTGTGTGTGTGAGGGAAAAAAAAGTGAAAGCGGAGTTGTATGAAAGCGTGAAGGCGGAGGAAACCTGTCATCACTGCCAGCAGTTATAAAGTGTCAGTTCTAGTTATTATTATTATTATTATTACGAAAACAATACTACTGTATTACGAAACCTGGGCTAATTTGTCTGAAGTGGCCTGAAGGTGAGCCATGAAGGCATGAAGCCTAAAGCCTATATGTAAGTACTGTGTTGTTGGAAGACCCGTAACGTCTATGCTTTCGATATTTGATGGTCATTTTAACAATCGGTTTGTTTGTGTTTCACACTGAATGAAAAACGTAAAGGTAAAACATGGTGATTGTGATATATGACAGATTTGACGATATGTTCAAAACGAAATTGGAATCAAAATGGGGGTGTGCGGAGTCAGCCACTGTACCGCCGCCGTAATGACATCACTCACCCCTGTCATGTGACCAGATCCTCAGGTCTGATTGGTGTACGTTTGAGGGGACATACGGACATACAAGCACTGTTCTAGACGGCTTTGCCCTATGGGCTACGCCGTAAAAATCTTCAATAATGGACAATAACATACTATCTATAAAGTCAACATCAAACAAAAGTGGCTCTATCCATCAATGAACGAATTCTGCAAATTTTTTGGTCATTGCCAATATGAAAAGAGTGAATAAAAATAGCAACAAATACACTTTAGTGAAAAGTAATTCCTAGTCATACAATAAAAACAACCAAGTATACCTAACTCCATCGTTGGCTTATTTGCTCATTTATGTCTGAGGGATGATGATTAATTCTGAGAATGATTTTGTTGCACAATCCAGCAGAGTCACCTGTCAAGCAGCCCGAGCTTTCTGGAGGTGTAGATGTATTGAGTGCAGGTGAGACTGGGACATCAACACCTTCCGCTGCATCTATCTCGGTGAAATTCACATCATCCGCGTAAGGTTTCTCTCCCAACTCACTGGTGGGACTCTCCTGCCAAAGAGGGTTTGACACATGTAGCAGTGTTTCCTTTTACCTCATTTGACATTATTTTGATTCCATTCTACACGCATTCTTTGTGCTATCTACATCCTTGATAACGAATTTCAAGCACGCATGCATTACTTGTACTTAAAGGTGTGAAAGTGTATTTTTCAACACTCATGAGTATATTTCAGAAAACAAACATACCTATAGGAAATTCTTCCTCTTAATTACACCCCGTTTCATTAAGTTGGGAACAACAGTTCACAGAGTAAGTATTGTTGGTCGAAGTCTTTCATGAACCAGTTGGCATGACCTGGTTCAACGTGAGCTGGTTATGGCAGGTATTTTTAAACCTTGCCACTGTGTCACCTTTGGAACCTTTCACATGCATCAGTAATCGATGCTGATAGATGGGTCCACAAATTAATGACATCTTTTTTTTTGATGTGATAGCCTACCTGCATAACACAAGTCTGACAGTTTATAGTAAGGTCGACAAACCCAGAACTAAACAGCTCAAAGGTAATAAATCTACCTCGGCACCATCATGACTTCTACAGGAATTTGATTCTTCGAAATAGTGTTGATGTTCAAGGAACATACATGAAAAACATGTTATCAATGGTCTTTGTGTGAAATATAATACAAACCTTTTCCATGATGATTTTTTTCATTTCATTAAAAAAAAAAAATTCATTTAGAAATATTGAAACGAAGGTAAGGTTTCAAATGATTCTGTTTGTATACCTCAGCTACGGAAATAAATAATTACCTCCACAAAAAGTTGTGGACGAGTTATGTTTTGACACCTGTTTGTCTGTTTGTCTCTCTGTGAGCAGAATATCTCAAAAAGTTGTGGACGGATTCAGCCGAACCTTGGTGGATAGGTTGGGTGAGCGATAAGGACGAATTGATGAGATTTTGAGGAAGATCCAGATCCGAATTTAAAACAGAATTCTCAGTGATTCTTCACCATTGAGGAATATGACCAAAAACGATATATAGCACGATATTCCTCAACGTTTTGGACAGGTTATGACAAAACTTGGTGGATGCATTGGCAAGGTGACAAGAACAAGCCGATTCGATTTTCTTTATAAAACGTAAACTGTTGAGCCTTCTTGAGGTATGCACTCTACCAGGTGTCGTTCTAGTTGTCCAATTGGTGACACCAATGACCATTACCATTGACCACAACAACAACAACAGGCATTTTAAGGACATTTTCCCTGCTAGAGCGGGGGTTAGCCTTGCGGGCCCCATGACGATCTTCTCCATTTTGCCCTATTTTCTGCATCTCCCCTTGTTAATCCCCTTGCCCACATTTCTTCTTTCACCACCTTTAGCCAAGCCTTTCTCGGTCTTCCCCGTCCTCTACTTCCTTATACATTCATTTCCATCACTCTTCTCAACCAGTCACTTTCATCCTTCCTCAACACATGACCAAACCATCTCAACCTGTTCCTCTTCACAGCATCCATCACAGGCTCTATTCCCATCATCTTTCGCAATTCATCATTTGTCTTCCTCTCTCTCGACGATACTCCGCACATCGACCGAACCATTCGCATTTCCACCCTTTCCAGCCTTCGTTGCTGCTCTACGTTCATTTCCCATGTCTCGCTCCCATAAATCATAACACTTCTCACACATGCAGCATACACCTTTCCCTTCAGCTTCAACGACACTCCCCTCCTCGTCAGCACGCCACTCAGTTCCCAAAACTTCTTCTCCCGACCATTACCATTGACCAATGAACAGTATTAGCCCTCCTTTTTCTTGTCCGTGTTTAACAATTAAATAATATGGTTTGAAATGTTAAATAAATTGTACATTCAAAATATTTATTTCGATTAAAAGGATTAAAAGTTTAATTACAATGATACACAGTGCATTTCTCATGAGAACAAACATTTCAACAATCAAATCATTAATGTGAGATATGAGACTACGAATTAGTTAACTGCTGCAAGTACTACTTTACCTCATCAAAGAGGTAGACTGTCACATCATCGAAGAAAGAAACCATCTTTTTGCGGCATGATGAATCTTGCTCGACAATCCCGGGCGGTGGCTCAGGAGCATCACGAAGCATGCTGCGGAGAATGCGTCCGTCCGTCGGCCCGGTCACCACGATAGGAATGGCTGCCGTACCCAATTCTTCACCTTCACTCTCAGACGAGTTCCCCTGCACACTATAGCACATCATATCATCATCTGAATCTTCACTGTTCTCCTCATCTTCACTGTCCTCTCGTGAACATTGGGAATCCTTTTTTTCATGGCTTTTCTCAGTTTGCAGAGATACATTTTCAAGATCCTCAAAACCTTCTTTTGAACTATGCACAGGTGCATCACTTTCCCCTACTGGCGTGACTGAGAAGGCGGCCTGTGGCAGTAATACAACAGATTTGGATTGGCTTTCAGTCTCAGAATTGTCAGTAATAAGGGAAGTGCAAGAAACATATTTCTGAGGCTGTAGTAGATCATCCAAAAGGACAGTTTGATTTTCAACAATGCTGGTAACTGAATTATCCTGTAATCTAGTTAGACTGACATATTTGTCCTGGTCATTGGGTTTGTGAGGTATTGATACTCTCTCAAATCCTACATCCTCAACACCACTCAGACAGCTTGTCTTGTTTTCTTTTAGGTGAGTCCAGCATTTGTCCACAACTCTTTGATCTTCTAAGTTCATAGCAATGGCTGTAACTGTGAAAGATTTAGGCTGAAGCTGAAGATCATCCTTTTCTGACCCTTCAAGGTATTTGGATTCCTCAGTTGATGGATTCTCGGAGTCAAGGTCATAGTCAGAAAAATATGCAGAATCGCGATTAGGGGGCTCCAGTCTAGATAGTTCCTGCTTTTTATCCTTCTCACCACATTCTGATTGTTTGTTTTTATCACATTCCAGTTCCAGTGTACCTGTATTGATGCTCAGCTCATGGAGTGGGCCATCGGACATCTCTGTAGTGGCTGCTTTACCACCTTGCTGTCGTAATTTGACAGGCTCTTGCCCACTAGGTGCTGGTGACTCTACATTCTCTGTGTCATAGCCACTGTCAGCTGCACCAACCTGATGGGGAGAGAGATTTGATACGGGGCTGTCAAAATCAACCACTGCATCGCATGGCTGACCAGAAACCTCTGGTGATATTGCTTGCAGCTCTTGGTCGTTAGTTGTACTTTGCGGGACTTCACAAGGCTCATCTTTCATTTGGTCTATTTCAAAACTTGGTATAATATCCTGAGGGATATTTTCTACCTGTTCTTCCTTGTCACTTCCTTCTTCATCAAGTTCTTTGTTGGTACTAGACCTCTCTGTATCAAGAGTTTCCCATTGTATCTTCATACCAGTCTCTTTGTTTTCATTTACACTGTCAGATGGGATTGCTGAATTAGAATGGTCTGCCAAGTAATCTTGAGGATCAAGGCAGTTCATGCTCTCAGATACGACAAGAATTGGAGACCGGCTGCTCCAGGAGCTCACTGTGGAAGAACCTTTCATGAGAATGTCTTGAGTTCCATCACAACTTGTAAGACTTTCAGTGTCTTGATCAACTGAATGGAAATTGTCATCAAAACCATCATATTCTGGCCTTCCCATCTGCTCGGAAAAACCATGGCAGTTTGATACACCTGTGATTTGCTGGAGATGTACACCTTCCATGAGATGAGAATATCTGGACGGGTTATCAGGATTTTCAAGGCCCATTCTGTGTCTTTCACATTCACAATTATGTAAAACATTATTGGGCAATTCACAGCAGTGTGAGCTGCGCAGTGGGTATGCACAGTGGTGAGGAATTATATAACCTGGTGCACAACACCCTCCTCTTACCAGGTGGCAACGTGCTCTGTGCAGGCAGACCTCATCAGGGCCACGGTTTGCTATACTATTACATGGAGCTGCCACAAAGTGGCAAAAGTCTTTTTCTGAATCCTGAGGGTAATCGGCACCAGTAAATTCAGGTGTGCCATCAAATACCTGGGGACCATCACAAAGTAGCAGTCCACAATCCTCTGTTGAATAGCAATGTGAATCCTCTTCATCTCCAACATCCTGCCCTGCCACTGTGGATGGAAATGGTGAGAAGTCTGGCCCATATTGTTCAGGCCTTGTTGAATCACAGTAGGAGAATGATGACAAGTTGGGGAATACTGCAGCAGCTGGAAGAGGCCTGTCAGGATATAAGAGGCCAAAGTCTGTACCTCCATCTTGTGAGCAGTGAATTAGTGCCTCAGCCACTTGATCTTGTGAAAATGAACGAGGCCCATGCTGAAAAAATGGTGGTGCAGAGTGTTCTGCAGGTGAGTCAGGAGAGCCATTCCTTGGTCTTATTTTCAAGTCACTAAGCCTCATTACACTTACTGTACGAGGGAATCGGTCAGATGTTGGCGGAGGTGGTGGAGGTGCTCTGGGAGTCAGCCCAAGATGATCCTCACGCGGCGTTGACATGTTAAGAGAATTCCAGTAAGTCATTCCACGGCTTGCAGAGCCAGCATCAAAGGAGCAGCTCTCACCAGGTGCTGGAAATGCCGCAGCAGCAGCACGTCCAGCATACACACCCATTGTGTGTGCTCCTTGTCCCACACGGTATCTCTCATGACTAGGCAGCTCATGCAGAGAATAGCGACGCATATCACCCAGGAGGTGTGCACTTTCTGAGTCCAGTTCATCATCTGAACTTTCTTGAAAAACATCTGGGTATGAATTTTTTTCATTATCATGGCCAACAAGGGGCTCATTGGCAAGTGTACTTGCCGGGCTGAGGCTGCGACCATGGTGACTTAAGAATTCTGTTCGCATCTCCTCAATGCCAGCACTCTGCAGAATACTGAACCTGTTGCGTAAAAGGGAGTCACAGTCATCATCGGCTTTTTGATTTAATACATCACCGGTTTCTCCACCATCTGCTCCACCTCCACTGCTGCTGCTGCTGCTGCTTCCACCACTACTACTTTCCAGGTCCATTGATCGATTGTTCTCATGGCATGCTCGCTCCTCAAGTCTCACAAAGTAATCTCCACAAACGGATGGGCTCCCAGCTGCTAGCACAGGCAATTTGCTGGTTGGTGGGATCAGTCCACTATGACCTGATGAGCAACACTCAAGCGTCGTAAATCGGCCTCCAAGGCCACTCGACCGGGCACCCAGAATATCTTTGGACTGATACATCTCTGAAGAGTGACTGAAGACAGTCTGCTCATTGTGAACAGGCAGTGAATCTGTGACAACACGGCCGAGGTATCCTGGTCGTTCCCAAGAATATTCAAAGGCCAGGCCTTGGCTAGTCTCTGTCACAGTGAGCACATCATCAACTTCATCTTGCAGTCCATCGCTGCTGTAGGACTCGGATAGGTGGTAAGTGGAGGGTTCCCCAGAGTTAACTGTTGCATTCTCAACAGTGCAAGTCGGTTTTAAGGCATTCCACTGGCGCTCAAAGCCATCCTCGCTGTCACGATGTCTGCGGTTATAAAGATAAGTGAGTAGAAGGTGCAGTTCCTCCGTCAATGGCCGCTGTTCACTTGGGAGCCAGCAAAACTGCAAAACTTCATACCTGCACTCCACGGGCCGACAGGTAATTAAAATACAGGTGGAACAAATAGTTTACAATTTTCTACTAAGATAATGAGGGGTTGACCATCCTGACTTTTGATGACCCTTTCTAGTCTAACTGCTTTGAGATATTTACTCCTTTGACTTAAAACGCTCATGCAGTGAAATGCCAGGAAAAGTAGTTAAAATATTTGTTCATGATGACGATGATGACAATATTTTGGCCACTAAAGTTATTATTGGACACTTTTAATATACCAATTTATATAGCAATCACATTACTGTCTATAACACAATTACGCATTATTAGAATTTCTGGTTGTATCATTACTGGCACGTTACTACGTCATGGATGTCTCAACTATATAAAGAGGAAGGATGAATTAGTGGGATGAATTGTCATGCCTGCCTTTGAAATACTTAATGTTCCTACTTTTCAATTGAATACGCCTCAATCTGATTCCTTAATTTTAAAATTGTAAGTTATGGTTGCCTTCAAGCCAAAGATGGCCATTCATATTTAACTTGTGAATACCTGGGAGTGTAACTTTGTTTATCATGTAAGAACTGCTACCTGCATTGGAACTACACTCTTGAGATAGCAATAATTTCAAGGAATATCTAAAAAGACCCTAATACTTTTCTAGCTACAGTTCAGGCAAGAATTTGTAATTTCACTATGGGGCTGGCATTACCTTACAGGCTAGGACCTTGGAATTCCATCAGGAATAAAGCTCAGCGAAATAAATTCAAATATTGGTATGCCAAGTCTGGCATAGCATTACCTCGCATACTGTTCATCAAAATACATTGTGGGATATTTAATGTCTACCAACTACTGCGAACAGATGGGCACCCAGCTTAACGTCCAACTGAGGGACAGCATACCCATTGATTCAATGCTCTGTCTGCGAAGCACCAATCCAAAAGTTTATAGTAGAGAAAACAGAGTTGAGATTGAACAAAGAAAAAACACCTCACAGGTAAATGCTTTAACTCGGCTCCATTATGTTAAAGTAGTGTGTGTGTGTATATGTATATGTATATATATATATATATATGTATGTATACATATACATATATATATATATATATATATATATATATACATATATATATATACACATATATATATATATATATATATATGTATGTATATATATATATATATATATATATATATATATATATATATATATATATATATATAATATATAAAAAATATATATATATATATTAAAATATATATATATATACAAAACAAAACAAAAAAATATATATATATATTGTTACATTTGTGGAAGGTAGACAATGGTTACCTTGATTACCTTAGAGCCATGTTAGAATTGTATAAGTCGTGTGCTCTGACTGTCGTGAAGAAGAAGAAACCCTATGTATCATAAGTAGGGATCCGGTAGACCGTATGTTGTGTAAATGTATAAGTCTCCCCATGAGAGGGGTGTGGTTATGTTAATTAGTTAGGGATTATGGGTAATGAATCCCCTGTATGTAATTGCCTCTGTTATGTTTCCTCTGTTCCTTATGATAATGCAGCACGCACACACACAAAGCCAGGAAATAGTGCATTAAAAGACACTAAATAAAAGCTAACTGGAAACAGGACTTTGAGCACCAATGATGATACCACCGACATGTGATAACATCAAGCAGGCAGGTCCGGGAGGCCACGCCCCGGATAGCAGTGATTGGTGACATTTGTCGAGCAATGAAGAGATGGACTCTCTGGTTGGAGCAAGCACGGGCGGTGTCGGATGACGTCAGAGCCTTGAGTACAAAGCAGTTGGAGGGCGGACCTTTTCTCTCTCGGTTTCTGGATCTGGAAGTGAACGGTCACCAATAAGCTCTTGCGGTGGGATGAGCTCTTGCAGTGGGACAAGCTCTTGCGGTAGGACAGTCTCAATGAATGGTCAAAGTTTACGAGCTCTTGGCTGTGGGGTTTGGTGGCGAACGGTCGTGTTTCGACATTTTTCCTCCTCTTGCATTGGAACATTGGTGCCGTGCAGTCACAGTTCATAGCGCTCTTGCACTAGGGACATTGGAGTTTGTGACCATCGTGAGGAGGAGCGAACTGCGGACCGAGGCCTGCGACTTCCCGCGCATGGACTGCAGACTGAGGCCTGCGTTTCCCGCGAGCGAACTGTGCACGGAGGCCTGTGCTGTTCCCGCCAAGGACGCTGGGGTTTAAATGATTCCCGAGGGGGTTCAGGAGACGCTCAGAGCTAAGTACCTAAAAACACACACACATTTATTTTCACCAGTTATTTTTCCCCTTTTTGTGGTATACGAGTCTGTGTGGGGATGTCCCATTTAGGAACCTTAGTTTTGCCGTGTGTTATTTTGTTACCGGCATTTCTTCAATAAAGCCGATATTTTTGAGCATTTTAAATCCTGTGTCAGCTTGAATAAATCATCGCAGGATCGATGACGTCCGGTGGGACCCATGAAGTTAAGCACTTCGCCCTCCCCCACGCGCGTGTTGTATTATGTATGTATATATATATATATATATATATATATATATATGTATATATATTGTATATATACAGTCACGTGAAAAAGTAAGTACACCCCATGTAAAGTTTTGACTTTTTCAACATATTTCAACTTACAGCTATTTGATCTTCATTTCAACAATATTGATAGATAAAGGTGATATAATAAAACAAATATCATGAAACATTTACATTTTGTAGTCCATTGTATAATTTAAATAAACATAAATGCAAATTTCGCATGTGGAAAAAGTAAGTACAACCTTGGCTCTAATAGGAGGTATTTCCCCCTTTGGCAGAAACAACCTCAAGTAGGCATTTCTTATAACTGTCTACCAGTCTCTGACATCGACTGGGAGAAATTTTTGCCCACTCCTCCATGCAGAATTATTTCAGCTGTGCGATGTTTGAAGGGTTTCTTGCATGCACAGCTCGTTTCAAATCCCCCCCACAACATCTCGATGGGATTTAGATCCGAGCTTTGACTTGGCCATTCCAGAACCCTCCATTTCTTTCTTTTCAGCCATTCCTTGGTGGATTTACTGGTATGTTTAGGGTCATTGCCATATTGCAAGGTCCACCCTCAGTTGAGCTTCAACTTTCTGACAGATGGCGTCACATTATCCTCAAGCACCCTCTGGTAAAATGAAGAATTCATAGTGGATTCTACGATGGTGAGCTGCCCAGGCCCTGATGCAGCAAAGCTGCCCCAAACCATAATATTCCCACCACCATGCTTTACAGTTGGTATCAGGTTCTTGTGGTCAAATGCTGTCTTTGGTTTTCGCCAAACATGTCTTCTGGTACTGTGGCCAAATAGCTCTACCTTTGACTCATCTATCCAGAGCACATTGTTCCAGAAGTTCTGGTCTTTGCCTCGGTGGTCATTGGCAAACTTTAGTCTTGCCCTGATGTTCTTTCTGGACAGCAAAGGTTTCCTCCTGGCACACCTCCCATGTAGATCAAATTTGTGCAGCCTCTTTCTTATGGTAGACTCGTGCACTTTGACATCAACAGTGGCAAGAGCTATGTGTCGGTCCCGTGATGATATTCTGAGATTCTTAGAGACTTCTTTCAGCATCTTGCGGTCTGCTCACGGGCTGAACTTGCTGGGGCGGCCTGGCCTGAACAAGTTGGCAGTTGTTTGGAATCTTCTCCACTTATAGCTGATCTTCCGGACAGTCGAATGATTGATTTCAAATTGTTTGTAGATCTTCTTAAATCCCTTCCCAGACTCGTAGGCATCTATAACCTTCTTTCTGAAGGCCTCAGAGAGCTCTTTTGATCTAGGCATGGTGACGCGGCACACTTCAACAACAAAGAGCAAACCAAACTAAATGTCTGAGGTTTAAATAAGACAGGTTCCTCCAAGATCCTCTCTAACGATGTTCTAATCATTTGCACCTGAGCTGGTGCACCTGATTCTAATTTTAGGTATTTGAAGTAGTGATAAATGTAGGGGTGTACTTACTTTTTCCACATGCGAAATTTGCATTTATGTTTATTGAAATTATACAATGGACTACAAAATGTAAATGTTTCATGATATCTATATATATAAAACACAGTTTGTGCGTGTGTGTGTGTGTGTGTGTGTGTGTGTGTGTGTGTGTGTGTGTGTGTAATGTTACTGATAGACTCCTAAACGGAGAGGCTTACGTGCTTGATATTTGGCATAGACATGGCCATTGAGCCTGGGACGAACAGGGCCTAACTCAAAATATTTGACGATCCATATTTTTTATTCATATTTACCTCAGCGCATTTCAGCGCACGGAATCAACGGAATCAGAGCAGGTGGGCGCTGATTCGCTCAGAGCGATCACATGATGACGCTATGAACGCTATGACGCTATGAAAAAAAAAAATCGCTATGACGCTATGAACGCGATGACGCTATGAACGATATGACGCTATGAAGCTATGAACGATATGAACGATATGAAGCTATGAAAAAAATAAAATCGCTATGACGCTATGAACGCGATGACGCTATGAAACGCTATGAACGCTATGAACGATATGACGCTATGAAAAAAAAAATCGCTATGACGCTATGAAATGCTATGACGCTATGAACGATATGAACGCTATGGACGCTATGACGCTATGAAAAAAAAAATCGCTATGACGCTATGACGCTATGAACGCTATGACGCTATGAAAAAAAAAAATCGCTCGCTTTACCAAGGGGCTCGCTCTCCCCCCGTTCCCCTCCCCTTCCCCCTCCCCCTCCCCTCCCCCGCCCGGCAATGCCGGGTACTTCTGCTAGTTTGTTATATTATATCACCTTTATCTATCAATATTGTTGAAATGAAGATCAAATAGCTGTATGTTGAAATATGTTGAAAAAGTCAAAACTTTACATGGGGTGTATTTACTTTTTCACGTGACTGTATATACACATACATATATATTAATCTTACAATGTGACCATTAGCTGCTTTCTACAATTACAGCTATGTTGGGTCTATAGGACAACAGCGTTCATAATAAACATCTTCCATGAGACTTTCATTGGGTACAAAAAGTTGCATCCAGTTCAGCTCACTTTGAGGTACTCACTCTGCTGATGATCTAATACAATTTTTTTAAATATTCACCATTTTCATTGACCGAGTCAATATTGAAATGAAATGAAATGAAAGCATTCCAAAATGGATATCTGCTCTTTTGCATGAAAATGGTTATCACTCCAAATATGGAAATTTCATGCATTGCTATTGTAAAATACAATTCATAGTTGTTCCTTTAATAAAACATTATCATTATAACACATTTTATTTATCAAAATAATGTATGTCAGTGTGACAATAAAAATGTTTATTTTCAGTTTTTGATGCTCATGTTTATTTTGTTTACTTTTCCACAATCATTGACCAGAATAAGGCCATATGGCTTCAAAGTCACTAAGTGGTTGGAACAGCGATGCATTTATTTCCCTGACGAGACCAAAAAAGGGTGAAACTAGCCAGTAGCTTCGCTGTTAATCTGCTTTGTGACTGCATTTGATCTTAGCATCTTTGCACTGCAAGATGCCCTTCTCGGGCTGCAGTCATGATGTCGGCGTGACAGTATTGTCACGACGTTCCTTCAGGTCGGATAACTTAATTAATAATCCACATAGAATTCCCGACTGCTAAAAAAATGCCTCCTTGTAGTGATTGATTGGGTGGAAGACAATGTGTCCATGTGGCAGCTGGCACTTGTTGGTCCCAGGTCATGCAGTAATAGCTATTGTTACGTGTTCCTCCCCGACCTCCTGGTCTCAGTATACCTCCGAACCCCGGGAGGAATCACGGCAGAAAAATATATATTTCCGTGTCGAAATCAATAAGGAAACAACACCAATGATTACGAACAAACCAATAATATATTATAAATCACACAGGAATAACATTACCACCAATGACAATTAAGAGTGCACTCTCTATTCCATCAGCTAGCATGCATAAAGTAACTCACAGTGTTCCAGGTGAGTGGAAAGAACCTTCCCCAATGTCTCTATATTCCCGTCTTCAAGCTCAGAGTTGGTCCTCTCCAGTGATCAACGGAACGATGTCGACTCTAAACCAGAATCTCGTTCCGAGGGCAGGCACAGACACGCCGCCCAAAACGGCACCAAAGCGCACGCGACCCAAAGCGGAGAAAAGGGTCACGTGGTTAAAGTGGCACAAAGGCGCACTCACGGCGACTGGGAAATCCAAAGGCCCCCTTCAGGTACGAACTTTCACTGTTCACGGTCGGCGAGCCGCAAAGTAATCGTCAGAAGCCTCGGTGCACACACACACACACCACAGATACGTCTGATCGTGGTGGAAACGGTTGACAAAGCAAGGAAAGTTTGCTCGACGTGCGAAGCGCACAAGTCAAAATGGCGGACGGCTCGTACTTGAGATGTAATCACATGACGATGGTTCCTCCGAATCCAACGCCAACCTGACACGCAGGTTTGATCAGTCACAGCGATAACAACTCTATCGCGGAATCCCTTTCCAGGAAACCCCAAAGTTCACTCGTGTCTCTTGCTCGACAACGGTCGATCCAGAACGCAAAGCAACCAGCTTCTTCTCCGACTTTTTTCACCGCCTCCTCCTCCTCGCTCGTCGTTTTCCGGTGCACGATTTCCTGTATCATTTTAAGTTAACCTTTTTAACTTTAGATAGCTGTTCCTGAATAATAAACCTTTTGAGAATAATAATAATACCTAATATCAGAAACATGTCAAGTGGGTCAAAACCCCAATAACGGAAGTTACGAACCCGTAACACTATCATGTGACTCAATCTGGTGTCCTTACCAATCACAGTTAGGGGTACTTCTTTAACTATATATATATATATATATATATATATATATATATATATAATCGTTAGATTAAATAAGACGCGGACGTAGCTTCAGGACGTCGATCTTTAATTGTCGACAAGCTTTCGACCAACAAAGGTCTTTTCTGAGTCTACAAAAACAGCAGGCAAGTATATCAGTCAAGTATGTATGGTGATATGTGTGTGAGATGTGTGATGTGTGTAGAAAATGCATACAGAAGGAAGAGCCACGCCAAAGTTCACTCACCAGCCCCAAGTTCAACGGAAGTGACCGTTTGCGTTACAGTTAGGGTGCACGTGCATATACAAATATAGAGATATACATACATAAACACACAAGCATATATTCATATCCCATTTATATTCATATAATATATTTATATATTTATATAAATGACATATAAAGGTAGAATGAATGAATGAATGAATGATGAATGAATGAATGAATGAATGAATGATGAATGAATGAATGAATGAATGAATGGGTTACGGTTAACAATTTGATTGGGTTGATGTGGGAACATGCTTTAGTCATCAAAATTTATGCCATGAGGGACTTTTGTCCGAAGTTTGTGTATCCAAAAGGACTCACGTTTCAGAATCGTGGTGTGTGATCGATTTGCCAATCACAAATCGATCACACACCACGATTCTGAAACGTGAGTCCTTTTGGATACACAAACTTCGGACAAAAGTCCCTCATGGCATAAATTTTGATGACTAAAGCATGTTCCCACATCAACCCAATCAAATTGTTAACCGTAACCCATTCATTCATTCATTCATTCAGCATTCATTCATTCATTCATTCTACCTTTATATGTCATTTATATAAACTAGGGCATGCCCGTACTATATATATATCTAAAATTATAAGCCCCCCCCTCTATTTACATGAAATGGTTTGGTCCATTCGCAAAGCCAAAGCGAACGGCTTGCGAGTACGGTGACAATCCCCCCCCTCTATTTACATGAAATGGTTTGGTCCAAAGCGAACGGCTTGCGAGTACGGTGACAATCCCCCCCCCTCTATTTACATGAAATGGTTTGGTCCAAAGCGAACGGCTTGCGAGTACGGTGACAATCCCCCCCCTCTATTTACATGAAATGGTTTGGTCCAAAGCGAACGGCTTGCGGAGTTTGGTAAAGAAATCGCCATAGCTCGGTAACTACTTGTCCGATTAATATGAAACCTTGAAAAGGCACATCCTCGGGTCCCCAGCAATATACCTGGCAAGTTTCAAGTATATCGGACCGGTAGTTGTCGAGAAACAGCGGTCGCATACACACAGACACACACACAGACATGCACACAGAGATTACTGGAATTATAGATAGATATATAAATATATTATATGAAAATAAATGGGATATGAATATATGCTTGTGTGTTTATGTATGTATATCTCTATATTTGTATATGCACGTGCACCCTAACTGTAACGCAAACGGTCACTTCCGTTGAACTTGGGGCTGGTGAGTGAACTTTGGCGTGGCTCTTCCTTCTGTATGCATTTTCTACACACGTCACACATCTCACACACATATCACCATACATACTTGACTGATATACATGCCTGCTGTTTTTGTAGACTCAGAAGAAGACCTTTGTTGGTCGAAAGCTTGTCGACAATTAAAGATCGACGTCCTGAAGCTACGTCCGCGTCTTATTTAATCTAACGATTATTTATTCAATACAAATGAGACGCCCTGCTCGTACTTTGGAGTTTTCTACTATTTCTTACAGTTATATATATATATAAATATATATATATATATATATATATATATATATATATATATATATATATATATATATATATATATATATATATTGTTACGTTTGTGGGGGATAGGCAATGAAATACCTTTGGCCAGGTAGGATTGTATAGGTAGTGCTCTCCGACTGTCGTGAAGAAGAATAAACCTGTAACTTACGTCAGCTCCATGTGTTCGGATTAAGTGTGATGTGTGGCCATATGGAGGGTGGCTCTTGTGCTATGTAGCTTAGGGGTTAAGGGGAAATCCCCTGCATGTAAATGACCTCTGTGAATTTTCCTTAGTTCCTTATGACACTACACGACACACACTACCAGCCAAGTGATCGGCGCATAATTATAAACATTAAATAAAGTAACTGGAACCAGGACAATCAAGTACCACTGATGCCGCCAGCCGAGTCATTGCAACACCAAGCAAGCAGGGCCGTGAGGCCCCGCCCCGAAAGGTGATGATTGGTCAGGATGATAGAGCAATGAGATGGACTCTTTGATTGGAGCACACACGGACGTCATCGGATGACATTCGAGACCGGGGAACAAAAAGGCTGAGGAAGGCCATTTTCTTTATCTTGCGCTGGGTACTCATTGTGTGCGGTAGCATTTCGGGCTCGCTCTTGGCGGTGGCATTCACGCGCACTCTGTTCCTGGCTACGTGGAGGAGCGGACGCATTCTTTCCCTGATTCATTGGTGCTGATGTTGTGGCGGCTGTGTGCGCCTGAGAGACCTCGTGGCTTTGTGGAGCAATTTTGGAACGGGGGCCCGGGGCAAGAAGATGGAACGAGGGCCTGTTCACTTTGCATCGGCGTGGCAGTGAACGCAGCTTTCCTGCGCCAAAGTGAACGCGCCAAAGCGTGTTTTCCCGCGCAGAGACGCGGGGCCTGTGACGACCCTGGACGGTCAAGGAGACCAGAGCTGAGTACCCACTAGCATTCATTACACACACACATTTATTATTTTTCATTTTGTCATCCCCTTGTGCTGTTTTACGAGTCCTTGTGGGGGCGCCCCAATTTAGGAATCAGTTTTACCATGCATTTCTGTTCCCTGGCATTATTTTTATTAAATCCTTTATGTGTTGAACTTTAATTCCTTGTCCTGTCTCGTTTATTTGTTAGTGGTTCGGTAACCCCGTGCCGCGTCTGACCGTGCAGGTAAGCGCTTGCTGCCCTCCACCCCCGCGCGTATTAACACCGCCATAGGTTGACTGAACGCCTTGGAGGTAAGCTTGACCGGTCATTCGTCCGAGGCCGGTCTTTATCGGCACGGACACGACAATATATATATATACTCAGACTCGACTACATTTGGCAAAATATGGATTCAAGCTGGCATAAGCAAGATCATTGATTTGATGCCTCCTCAGATTCGCCACATGACACGAAGTGAGGGGACATGGTATCAGATACTAATATACATAGTCCATTTGTGTCACCCAGTGTTAAAATAAGATTTGTTTACAATGAGGGGCGTTCATTTTATTTTATTATGGCACTATATTATTTGTAAGAAAAAAAAGTTATTTGTGTTCCCAAATCTTCACACATTCATTGTATCTTGTTGGTGGAGCTTTTTGGAATCTCCACATAACTTTAGTAGGAGTTGTGGGACTGAGCAACGATCTAGTTTAGATACGCACCAGCGATCAGAGTGTGGCAGGTCAAGGCGGGGCTTGGGAAGCCGCACCTGCTGCTCTTTGATTACATAGGCAAGGACCTCTCGGTCGGAGAGGTGTCGGTACGGCTGGATTCCCAACTCCAGAAGCTCCCACAATGTCACTCCGAGAGACCTGCACACAGCAGAAATAAATTTCAATCGTTTACTTCTCCCTGGGCTGTCTCTCAGACGATTGACTCAATGAAGAGTACACTTCCATTCGTAGGATACAATTAAATGAAACAAAAGTTAAACTCTAAATTCTGAGAATTAATTGTTCTGATAGTCATCAATTTTTTCTACCTGCATTTCGATATGAACAAAATTGCACCAAAAGGTAACAACTTCAGCATCAGTGAATTTCCCATGATATTTTGTGGAAGCGTGAGCCATACATGTTTTGTTCATTTATTTAGTGTGTCCAAATTATAAGGTGACTATGGTAACATTTAAATATAAAAGGAGCTGAGCATGCCTCTGTGTGAGTTCCACCCATTGGAGAGTTCGCCTGACTGCACCCACAATTTCTGACGACGGCCGACAATTTAGGAATCCCTTAGAATGACCCTTTAGAACCATTTAGAATTACCCATTAGAATTTACCGTTTGGAACCCTTTATAACTCTTTAGAACCCTTTAGCATTGACCGTTTAGAATCTTTTAGAACCCTTTAGAATTACCCGTTAGAATTACCCTTTAGTACCATTTAGAAACCTTTAGCATTTACCCTTTGGAACCCTTTCGCATTTACCCTGAAGAACCATTTAGAATTGGCCTTTCTCTCAAGCAGCGCTTTTACTGTGGAGGTTACGTAGATTTACTATTATATCCGACTATTTTCTCAATTGTGGTAGGTTTCTGTGAAGTTGGTGGAATGATAGCATGATAGGGGAGCAGAAATCGTTAACTATTCCGCTGTTTTAATGTGGAAATGCCCGTTTGCTTTTTTGAGTTGGAGGAGGGTGAGGGTAAGGATACAACAATTTTGGAAGGGGTCGAGGTTGAGGACTTTCAGTGAGGGGCGGGGGGTAGAGGCTGGAGGGGGGGGGTGGGGGGTGGGGGGGGTTGAAGGCTTTAGTGTGGTGGGAGGGGATTGATGCCTTAGGGTTGGGAGGGGAAGGGTGAGGACTTGGGGGGTTGGGTGTGGGAGAGAGAGAGAGCAAAGGTGGGACAGAGTTGGGATGTGAAGGTAGAGGCTTTTTTGTTGAGTTGTCAGAATTGCATGTGTGAGTTTACCCACAGTAAAAGTGTAATTGTGTGTGCGTGTGTGTGTCTGTGTGTGTGTGTGTGTGTGTGTGTGTGTGTGTGTGTGTGTGTGTGTGTGTGTGTGTGTGTGTGTGTGTGTCAGTGTTGGTGGTGGGGGAGGGAGGGGGGAAGGGAGTTTGAGTGAGGCAATCAATGTGCTTGTATCCTCGTAAAACAACTGAATGTGGACTATTGTTTCCAATGTAGATTGAAGATTGAAAGTGATTTCATGTAGTTGACAATAAAGAGTTCCTTTGTAACATTGGTATTTTAAAATAACCCAGGTTTCCTTCCAAGGAACTTCAACAAAGGAGGAGGCTATTTGGTCCATAAAAGCCTGCACTATGGTTGTTTACCTGGTTTACCTGTCTATCCTTTGCAAATGCTCAGCGTTAAGCAAGAAAGTAGCACAGACAATTTTTTTAAATCTATGGTATGACTAGGCCTGAGCTCAAACCACTGACATTTCAGACACAGAGCGGATGCTTTAAGTCTAACCATTGCACCACCAAGTCCAGTTTCCACATTCTTTACACTTCCCACAGGATTAAAGTGGGGAGGGGGTGGGAAATCGGACTACTACTACTACTACTACTACTACTACGACTACTACTACTACTACTGCTACGACTACTACTACGACTACTACTACTACTAATCTGTATACCCTGCTAAGGTGAGTAGCGACCCCCTTAGGGGTTGACACTTCAGCACGTGATCGTTCTCTTTGGACAGGGGAACACGAGATTATGGTCGTAATTTTTGGAATTTTTTTGGCAATGGTGCCGGTGATTACACACTTGTTCGCAAGGAACACCATGAGATATTTAACGTCCGCCAACTAATACCAGCAGACAGGACTCCCAGTTTAACGTCCGCCAACTAATACCAGCAGACAGGACTCCCAGTTTAACGTCCGCCAACTAATACCAGCAGACAGGACTCCCAGTTTAACGTCCATCCAACGGACGGCACACACATTGATGAATCGCCCTCCCTGTGAACCATTAGGATAACAGTTTCTATCTAGGTCTGGATTCAAACCCAGACTACACAGCTTGGAGTCGAATGTGCGAACCTCTGGGCCATCCGGCGAGTCCCGAATCACACCCAAGGCTTCAATAACACTCGCAAATTGATATGACGGGGACAAAATGATAACCTTCATGTGCTGCTTCACATACATTTAAGACAATTATCATCATCAAAAGGCCATTCGTCCTTCTCCAACTTGGATTTTCAGTGAGAAATCTGTCTCGTCCCTTATTGTCTGTGGAGCACATTTGTGAACTAATCTATAGAATAATACCGTAAGGACTCGACTTTGTTATCCCTTTTACGCCGCACCCAGTGACCCGATGCCCACGGCACTCATGGATTTACGATCTACGAACCGCGCTCTTTGTTTATCACGTACAGCCATACTCGAAAAATCGGAATTAGCCGACGTTGGGGCCCAAAAGCATCCGATTAACTGCCGATACGACGCCATCTTACGACGCCATCGTATTGGCGTCTGCTGGGCGAAGGTGAAGCGAGCCGTCCGCTGATTGGACAGTCGAGTGGTGTGAACATGGGTGGTGTGAACCAAATGGTCTTTTTATTCCCTTGAACATTTTAAATTAGGATATATAAGGAAACGTCTTTATCGTCATTTTAATAAAGTTAAATGGAGTGACGTTGCGATACTCGGGGTGCGTTGCATAAATCCTCGTAACTCAGAGAGGTGTAGCAGGTGGCGAGACGTAAGGAAGCTTAAAGATAACGAGGTGAAAACAGACGAACGATATGTCAATCTCTTTCTACACAGAACGGAAATAAAAGTATGACAGCGGGAAGGCATGGCCTGAACACTTCGAGCAGAGAGGACTGATTGGACTTAACTTCAAGAGAAAAAATTGGAGCTTAACGGAAGAAGAAGATCCCATGAGCGCTCCCCTATGCCATCCATAATGGTACACTCTATCCATACACCACATCCTCCCTTCCGTGGATGTTCCACGGGTTTCGGCTAGTATAAAGTAATCGTGGTATTCACCAGAGGTTGCTAGCACGAGATTGTCCCGCAAGCACAATGTTCCCATGGACATCATCCAGGAGCTCAGGTGCAATCCAGCGCAAAGGGATGCTCAGCTTCTCAGCAGTCATGTAGTAATCCTCCTGGTCAGACAAGCAAGTGACAAAGGGAGTGGAAGAAATGATATGTAGCTAGGAAAGCAGATAAAGGGGCAAAAGATAAAGAGTAGGAAAGCATTAAAAGGCAGAAGGAAATACAAAAATTGCAGACAAAAATAACTACATGGTAAGCAAATAAAGTTATCACGGGAAATAAGATTATTTCATGACGTTATCAATTATATTTGAAGGAGACATACAAGACTGGAATAATGTAAAGAAGGCTGTGGAGTAAGGGAAGCTTGGGGTGAGTAATATGATGAGTGGTTAGGTTAGAACATGATGTTCAAATTAATGTTTGGGTGTAGATGTTTGCGACGAGAGCTACTTGGGTGTAGGTTGTCGCAACGACAGCTATCTGGGTGTAGATGGTCGTGACGACAGCTATCTGGGTGTAGATGGTCGTGACGACAGCTATCTGGGTGTAGATGGTCACGGCGAGAGCTATCTGGGTGTAGATGGTCACGATGAGAGCTATCTGGGTGTAGATAGTCACGGCGACAGCTATCTGAGTGTAGGTGGTCACGATTACAGCTATCTGGGTGTAGATGGTCACGATTACAGCTATCTGGGTGTAGATTGTCGCGACCACAGCTATCTGGGTGTACTTGGTCGTGACGGCAGCTATCTGGGTGTAGATGGTTACGACGACAGCTATCTGGGTGTAGTTGGTTGTGACGGAAGCTATCTGGATGTAGATGGTCATGACGACAGCTATCTGGATGTAGATGATCGCGACGGCAGCTATCTGGGTGTAGATGGTCACGACGACAGCTATCTGAGTGTAGATGGTCACGACGACAGCTATCTGGGTGTAGTTGGTCGTGACGGCAGCTATCTGGGTGTAGATGGTCACGATTACAGCTATCTGGGTGGAGATTGTTGTGACGACAGCTATCTGGATGTAGATGGTCACGACGACAGCAATCTTGGTGTAGTTGGTCGTGACGGCAGCTATCTGGGTGTAGATGGTCACGATTACAGCTATCTGGGTGTAGATTGTCGTGACGACAGCTATTTGGGTGTAGATGGTTACGACGACAGCTATCTGGATGTAGATGATCGCGACGGCAGCTATCTGGATGTAGATGGTCGCGACGACAGCGATCTGGGTGTAGATCGTCACGATGACAGCTATCTGGGTGTAGATGGTCACGATGATAGCTATCTGGGTGTAGATGGTCACAATGACAGCTATCTGGGTGTAGATTGTCACGATGACAGCTATCTGGGTGTAGATGGTCACGACGACAGCTATCTGGGTGTAGATGGTCACAATGACAGCTATCTGGGTGTAGATGGTCACAATGACAGCTATCTGGGTGTAGATGGTCACGATGACGGCTATCTGGGTGTAGATGGTCACGACGACAGCTATCTGGATGTAGATGATCGCGACGGCAGCTATCTGGGTGTAGATGGTCACGACGACAGCTATCTGGGTGTAAATGGTCACGACGACAGCTATCTGGGTGTAGATGGTCATGACGACAGCTATCTGAGTGTAGATGGTCACGATGACAGCTATCTGGGTGTAGTTGGTCGTGACGGCAGCTATCTGGGTGTAGATGATCACGATTACAGCTATATGGGTGTACATGGTCACGACTACAGCTATCTGGGTGTAGATGATCGTGACGGCAGCTATTTGGATGTAAATTGTCGTGACAACAGCTATCTGGGTGTAGATGGTCGCGACGGCAACTATCTGAGTGTAGATGGTCGCAACGACAGTTATCTGGGTGTAGATCGTCATGATGACAGCTATTTGGATTTAAATGGTTGCGACGACAGCTATCTGGGAGTAGATGGTCGCGACGGCAGCTATCTGAGTGTAGATGGTCGCAACGACAGTTATCTGGGTGTAGATGGTCGTGACTGCAGCTATCTGGGTGTAGATGGTCACGACGACAGCTATCTGTGTGTACATGGTCACGGCAACAGCTATCTGGGTGTAGATGGTCACGTTGACAGCTATCTAGGTGTAGATGGTCATGGCGACAGCAATCTGGGTGTCGATGGTCACGACGACAGCTATCTGGGTGTAGGTGGTCGCGACGACAGTTATCTGGGTGTAGATGGTCACAATGACAGCTATTTGGATGTAAATGGTCGCGACGACAGCTATCTGGGTGTAGGTGGTCACGACGGCAGCTATCTGAGTGTAGATGGTCGCAACGACAGTTATCTGGGTGTAGATGGTCGTGACTGCCGCTATCTGGGTGTAGATGGTCACGGCGACAGCTATCTGGGTGTAGATGGTCACGATGACAGCTATCTGGGTGTAGATGGTCGTGACTGCCGCTATCTGGGTGTAGATGGTCACGACGACAGCTATCTGGGTGTAGATGGTCACGACGACAGCTATCTGTGTGTACATGGTCACGGCGACGGCTATCTGGGTGTAGATGGTCACGATGAGAGCTATCTGGGTGTAGATAGTCACGGCGACAGCTATCTGAGTGTAGGTGGTCACGGCGACAGCTATCTGGGTGTAGATGGTCACGATGACAGCTATCTGGGTGTACATGGTCACGGCGACAGCTATCTGGGTGTAGATGGTCGTAACTGCCGCTATCTGGGTGTAGATGGTCACGACGACAGCTATCTGTGTGTACATGGTCACGGCGACAGCTATCTGGGTGTAGATGGTCACGACGACAGCTATCTGGGTGTAGATGATCACGATTACAGCTATATGGTTGTACATGGTCACGACTACAGCTATCTGGGTGTAGATGATCGCGACGGCAGCTATCTGGGTGTAGATGGTCACGACGACAGCTATCTGTGTGTACATGGTCACGGCGACAGCTATCTGGGTGTAGATGGTCACGACGACAGCTATCTGGGTGTAGATGGTCACGACGACAGTTATCTGTGTGTACATGGTCACGGCGACAGCTATCTGGGTGTAGATGGTCACGACGACAGCTATCTGGGTGTAGATAGTCACGGCTGCAGCTATCTGAGTGTAGGTGGTCACGGCGACAGCTATCTGGGTGTAGATGGTCACGATGACAGCTATCTGGGTGTAGATGGTCGCGACGACAGCTATCTGGGTGTCGATGGTCACGACGACGTGTGTACATGGTCACGGCGACAGCTATCTGGGTGTAGATGGTCACGATGACAGCTATCTGGGTGTAGATGGCTCGGTTAATTCTGTATACAGGTGGATGTCTGAGTGTAAGAGTGCATGTCTGCAAATGAAATTTATTGTGTAAAATGTACAACGTTTCATATAAGTTTTGTTAAGGTTCGTAATGTACTTTTTAATGCCATGCCACAGACTTTGTGATATTGGTGATGAACTACCTACCCCATATATACATCTACAATATAGAAACATAATATAGTTAGATTTAAAGTTTATTTTGGGCACATGTTAAGGAATCTATTTAACATGATTATATCTAATTGCACTCGATTATGCAAAACATTTTGACAAGCAAATGCCGAGCTCATTGCTTTTTCACACATGTTAAGTAAATGTCCTTACCAGATTACACAGTCTATTCTCCTTCTATACTCTTCGGAAGGGGTGCGGTCTAATGGTACCAGGTTTCTGCCCTACCATGACCATGATACTCCTCTACTACCCTCTGTCCTCAGCCAACTCTCTCCACCCTCCAACCACCCCTACCTTACTGATATCCTTCCTCATAAAATCCTCCCATTTCAACCATGGTCTACCTCTTTTCCTCCTACCTTGTTCCCTCAACCTATCCGCTGTCTTTGCCATTGTCTCTTCCCACATCCGCACCAAATGTCCAGCCCATTTCAGCCGGCATTTCACCAATCTCCCCATCAAGCTCGTCTGCACACCAATCTCCTTCCTCAGTTCATCCATCCTCCTTCTATCGACCTTCTTCACTCCCACAATCCTCCTGACCCAGTTATTCTGGCAAACGTGCAGCCTCTGTTGTTGCTCCCTGTCAATGCCAATCCTTCCGTGATCATAAAGGTAGGCCGGCATCACACAAGTCACCCAAATCCTTCCCTTCAAATTTCCTTGACATCTTTCTGTCTGCCATTACACCCTCCACCCTCCTCCACGCATTCGTACCCACCTGAGTCCTCTTCCGCACCTCAACCTCTGACTTATCATCCCTGGTCACTGTTCCTCCCAGATACTCAAACCTATTTCCTTGTCTGATCTCCTTCCCCGCTAACCTGATATTCATTTATTTTCTCTGCTGCCCGAACCACATCACTTCTGTCTTCTTCTTGCTCATTTTCAGCCCCATGTTTCTCAAATGCCTCCTTCCACTCCCCCAGTACTTCCTGCATCTACGGTATACTCTCCACCACATCAGGCAGATACAAGATTATGAGGCTAAAACGACCATCATATGTGTGTGTATATTGTTGCGGATATGAGAACTGTATATATTTTTTATTGTGTGAATTGTTATTATTGTTTATTCTGCGCCCCCCTGCCTCCGGAGCTGTGTAAAGGTGAAAGGGCATCCCATAATTAGTCCACAAGCATACACGTCAGCCAAATAATAGAATACCCCTGTTTGATAGTTATCTCTTATTCTGTGTTTTAGGGTAAGGCTGTGTCTCCCATTAATTGAAGTACTCCATTGCACCAGTGAAAGAGAATAGATCCCCTTTCATTCCCATCCCCAAAATCTCCATTCCTTTTACATCCCCTCTCGTGATTGCCGAGCCTCGATTGCCCATATTACCTCCCCTCCAAAACCACCATTGAACATGTGCTCGGCTCGGGGAAGAAAGGCGTGCCCGCCCGTCGTCATCAAGGGCGGAGCGAGAGGGTCGCGTGACCAACCAGGGCCGAGGTGAGCACACCGATGGGCGTGTCCTGAAGGCCGGCGGCTTGATCGCTGGAGGCGCTATAAAAGGCGCGCACGCAAGAAGCAAGTGAGTTGGTCGTCAGTGGAGGGTCAGTGGTTGCGTTGGTTGCGTTGAGTTGTCGGTGGTGAGGAGACACCAGGGCCAAGAGAGAGAAGGTTCAAGGTCAATCACCAGCAGTTGCGCCAGAGACGGCAGACGCGCCCTGAGGTGAGCCAGAGAAGCAGCTTTGGCTCCACAAGCAGCGTTGACTCCACCAGGCAGCTTCAACCCGTTACCCCGCGGGGACCAGATAGCGGTGGCATCGGTGGCCGTCGAGGTCCAGCCGACGTCCCGTGCGGGATCAAGCCCGAACCATCTGCCCCAGCTGAACCTTCCCATTCCTCCTTCCAGCATTCATTCCTTTCCTCCACCCTTCTTGTGTACGTGAGTTTGTTCTGTGTGTCTTGTCCCTGGGTATTAATTAAGCTTGTATAAGTTAATAATTGCACTGTGTCTCTGATTCTTCTGTATATTATTTTATTATCTTTCCTTCTCCTTGGTTACTTTGAGCATGTAAATAGTAGGAATAAATTTAGTAGTATTTCCAACCTTTTTGTCTTCTTCTTCTTCTTCTTCTTCTTCACATCCGTGTCGCCTTTGTCTTTTCCCTATTGAATAGCTGCGGTGCGATCCGGCCAACGTTTGGGTGAAATCGGGTTCTAATCGGGGAGTAACTGTTCGGTCGCGGAGCCTTCGCTCGGCAAAGTAACATCTAAACCGCGATCAGTAACAATATATATATATCCGGGTGCCTTATATTACTTGTCTATCATTTTCGTAATGCTATTTGTTTTTTACCATATATTTCTCCAGTTGTCCCACGGTGACAAGATTGTTCCCACATGGTCTTAATCAACACAGCCTTAATATAAATTGCCCTTATAACCCTAATCAAGGATTGGTGATTTATTCTGTTTAATCACTTCTACCCTTTGGAATTGTTTGTTGTAACTTAATGATAGCACAAATTGGCCTTATTCTGTCAAAGGATGGCGAATGATGATGCACATACATTAGGCTGGCAGAATAGTATGGAAATATGTGCACTCGTGTTTGAGTTGTCTCGCCTGGGTTCAAATATTGGCTCAGGTATAAACTGTCACCCGAGTCTGCCCAAACTGGTATTTGGTGAATGCTAAAGATCCTATAGTGTATTTTGTGAAGTGGAGGTGAGCCTTGATACATTTCTTATTACTTGATACTTGAATTGATTCTAGTGTTGATACGTTTTATACTTGAATTGATTTTAGCCTTGATACGTCTCTTGATACTTGAATTGATTCTAGCCTTGATACATTTATTAATACTTGATAAATTGAATTGATTCTAGCCTTGATACATTTATTAATACTTGATAATTGAATTGATTCTAGCCTTGATACATTTCTTATACTTGATACTTGAATTGATTCTAGCCTTGATACATTTCTTATACTTGATACTTGAATCTATCGTTGAGACGTTTCTTGATACTTGAATTGATTCTAGCCTTGATACGTTTCTTGATACTTGAATTGATTCTAGCCTTGATACGTTTATTGATACCTGAATTGATTCTAGCCTTGCTACATTTATTGATACCTGAATTGATTCTAGCCTTGATACGTTTCTTCATACCTGAATTGATTCTAGCCTTGATACATTTCTTATACTTGATACTTGAATCTATCGTTGAGACGTTTCTTGATACCTGAATTGATTCTAGCCTTGATACGTTTCTTTATACTTTAATTGATTCTAGCCTTGATACGTTTATTGATACCTGAATTGATTCTAGCCTTGATACGTTTCTTTATACTTTAATTGATTCTAGCCTTGATACGTTTCTTTATACTTTAATTGATTCTCGCCTTGATACATTTTTTCATACCTGAATTGATTCTAGCCTTGATACATTTCTTATACTTGATACTTGAATCTATCGTTGAGATGTTTCTTGATACCTGAATTGATTCTAGCCTTGATACGTTTCTTGATACCTGAATTGATTCTAGCCTTGATACGTTTATTGATACCTGAATTGATTCTGGCCTTGATACGTTTCTTTATACTTTAATTGATTCTCGCCTTGATACATTTTTTCATACCTGAATTGATTCTAGCCTTGATACATTTCTTATACTTGATACTTGAATCTATCGTTGAGATGTTTCTTGATACTTGAATTGATTCTAGCCTTGATACGTTTCTTTATACTTTAATTGATTCTGGCCTTGATACGTTTATTGATACCTGAATTGATTCTAGCCTTGATACGTTTCGTAATACTTTAATTGATTTTAGCCTTGATACTTGAATTAATTCTAGCATTGATACGTTTCTCGACTTGTGAACACTCCATAGATCTGTCAACAGTATAAGCCTCCATTATTATGATATTACATCTATTAATTATTTATTTCATGCTTTCTCCCCACTGCAAGTTCTACCAACTGCTGCCATAACTTGACGACATTTGAACGATGAGTTAGGATGAAACAGCAGGTATAACATCTACTAAAAATAATGGCGACTCCAACAATAGAGTCTGATCTGATTCTCCAGTAAATCAAAAAGAAACATTGCAAGTGAATTACCACTGAGCTAATCATACAATCCTGAAAACAATGGTTGAAAACAGTGGCACATAAACATCATCTGTTATAAAATCAATGCACATTGTTGGAAAATAAGCCATCCGTTTTCTTTTTTCAATGAATATGTTATGGTAACATGCCATGCAATTTGGAAGTTGAATAAGCAGATGAGAATATCACTTTTCAAGGCAGACAAATGATGGAAATACTAACTCGAGATGGAGACCCAAATGGAAACATTGCACATGCAGCACCAGGTAACCAGCAAGAGGTACCCAAAGAGAACCTGCGAGACACACCATTGTACATCAAAGTACCTGTTCCCACCTTATACTTGCTGGTCGCTGTCCCATAGTCGCCGATCTTAACCGTGAGATCGGATGTTAGTTGGCAATTCCTTAGTGCCAAATCACTGGTGTTAAGGATAGAGGCAGCGAGGAAGGAAAGAGAGCAGAAGCGCAGGATGTTAAAATGCAAAAGAGAGCAGCGGTCCTTATTGTCAGGAAGGAGGAAAAAGTGGCGAGATTAAGGAAAGACGCGCTTGTGTTTATATGCGTCGTTATCTCGATATTGATGTGAATAAATCATGCACGAGGAGCGCAAGACAGAACATTGCTGATACACACAAAAAAAACAAGGCTTCAGCCTATTTGGTATTGAATCATTTGACTTCTGACGAGGCTCAAATGATGTACACAGTGATTCATCACACAGATTAACCAAGAAAGTGGTAAATACACACACACACACACACACACACACACACACACACACACACACACACACACACACACACACACACACACACACACACACACACACAGACTTTATAATTGAATCTCGAACTTTCATCTCTAGTTTGATCCTATATGACATTATATTCATTCACATTCATGGCACCATGGTGTTGAACACGCTGGTTGTGAGGTCAATTGCAAGGGATGCGTCATTATCAGCTTGATAGTTTGGGAGGAAAACCAACACATTTTTGTTTGCAAGCGCTTTGTTGAAAAAAGATCTGCTTTTCAAGAGCCCTAAACAATGTGTGGAAGCAATGTCTATTATCACTCATGTACAGTCTGTGTTTAGATTGAGTGGATTGTGATAAACATGTGGTGTGAACCAATCAATAAATGAGTTAGTGTTGCTCACATAATGCATATGATGAAGATTATTATACGCGTAGTGGGAGACGGGATTTTGCAATCGCTTCTGTGTCTGTCTGTCTGTCTGTCTGTCTCTGTCTGTCCAGGCCATAACTTTTTTTCCATTTGACCTTTTGTCATAAAATTTTTAACAAACATATATTTTGAGAATATGGAGAAAATAATAAAACTGGGTCAAAACGTGAAAGGGCAAAGTCATAGTGACTACAAATAGCCGTCATTAGCCCTGCCTCAGCACGTCAAGCACATGACGCCCCATTTTTTTTATATCGCTTCTGTGTCTCTTTATTTATTTACCATACTCTCCAGTGTGTCTGTCCAAGCAATAACATTTTTACCAATTGAACTTTTGTCATCAAATCTTCAACAAACCTTTGTTATCTATATATATAAAGTAGAGTTGGCCTCTGTGTCTGTATCCTGATCTATCTATGATCTCTAAGATCTCGAGAACCCGTGGACGGATTTGCGAGCGGAAAGTACTGTTCGACTCGGGATGGTCCCAGGAATGTCACGGAGACATAAACATTAAAAAAATTTCGGGTTTTAAAATTAGCGTATTATTAGCACTAGCAGAAGAGAGAGGGATTCGAAGGGAGGGAGCGCAGCGCTTCTAGCGCTTCTGACTACAGCACACCTTAAAATTAAAAAAACTTCGGGTTTTAAAATTAGTGTGTTACGCGTAATTAGCGCTAGCAGAAGAGGGAGGGAATCTAAGGGAGGGAGCGCAGTGCTCCCTCCAGCGCTTCTGTTAGCGTAATTAGCGTATTTCGGAACGTTAATTTTTCAACTTCATTATTCGGAATCAGTACGTCCCAGAGAACCTTCGTAACGTTAATTTTTCAACTTCATCCGATTGACATGGGACCAACGGCATGTGACAAAGAGTGAAACATACAGGCTACATTTATTTGACGACAATGAGTTCCGACTTCCGACCTCGGTGGGATGACAGGCTGAGTCAACCCCCCTGGTGTGAAGGGGGAGGAGGAGGGGAGGGGGAAGAGAAGGGGAGGGGAACGAGGGGGAAGGGGATGGGAGGGGGGAGGGGGAGGGGGAAGGGGGAGGGGGAGGGGGAAGGGGGGAGGGGAGGGGGGGGAGGGGAAAGGGGGGGGAGGGGGAGGGGAGGGGCCCTTCTTCCCCTGGGCACCCCCGCACCCTTCCCTCCCCCCTTCCCCTCCCCCCTCCCCCCCATTCCCCCTCCCCCCCCATTCCCCTCCCCTCCTCTTCCCCCTCCCCTCCTCCTCCCCCGCTTCCCCCTCCCCCCCTCCCCCCCGTTCCCCTCCCCTCCTCTTCCCCCTCCCCTCCTCCTCCCACTCCCGTGCAAAGCCGGGTACCTCTGCTAGTGAGAATATAGAGAACACAAATTAATAAAATGTACAATTTTTTTAAACTATCGTTTTCGTCAAGTTTAATTTGAGTACAAATCCGATGTGGACGGGCTTTTAATTATGAGATGCTTTCTAGTTTAATCTGAGTTCCAGATGAGACGTCACCATGATAGTACTCCCAAAGCTTGCTGTTCCCAAAACTTGCATCTTTGCAATGAAGAACCCTGGTCTTTCTGCTCTTGCTCGGATATTTCTTAAAATCTGTGGAATCTAAAGCTCTGAACATTATTTGCACGAGCATTGGCAATTCTGCCCTCTAACAGCCATCCTGGCACGAGTGTCCAATTTAAAGCAATTTAAAGTGGTTATGGACAACACTATACAGTTTTTGTATTATAAAATGTGAAATTTACACATAGTCATCTTTTTTTAAAATCTGGGACACACTGTACACCTGAAAATTAGTTCTGGATATACAATAACCATATTTTGCACTGCTGGACCACAGTGTAAAGCTTTTGTGATTTAAAACGTCTAGTGATCAATCTATAAGTTTTCGTCACACACACACACACACACACACACACACACACACACACACACACACACACACACACACACACACACACACACACACACACACACACACACACACACACACACACACACACACACACACACACACACACACATATATATATTCACATCCGCATTAACTCCATTATATTAAGATTTCTGCAATGAGGCCGGAAAACAAGTACTGTTGCTCTCGCATCACAAACAGGTCGGCGGCTTCTATGCTTTCTCCTGCCTCTCATCAGGTGTCTCCTATCTTCCTCTGCTGTTCTAGCTGTCCAAAACTCATACAAGATACATCTGTTAAACACCCAAACCCCTGCTGGTTGAACTCCCAAAATTCAAGCTTCCCACCAACCTCCACTCTTTTTTGTTCCTCCTTTCTACCGTTTGTGGAAGTGCCTTCCAGAGTCTGCGAAAACGCATTTTCCCCTGCAGGGATTCAAATAAACGGTGTGCTCCCTTGTCATGTCATGTCATGTCATCCCCCATCCTACCTGTGATCATTTTATAGTTTTTTGGATACGTAGTCGAGGCTCGTGGAAGAGCTAGTATCAGTAAATTGAACGGATCAGTACACAACAGGACAAAAGGAAGAGTTGAGAAAGGGGGAAAACACAAACAGCAGAGTTGAAGGCCTAGATAGAGGCAGACATGAACAAAAAATGGGCGTGGGGAGAAATGAAGGGCAGGAGAGGATGTGTAGGGTGGACAAGACGGATACAGAAGGAAACTCTCAGGAGGGAAAACTGGAAATTTGGAAGGAGGAAGGATTGGGGTAAAAAAAAAGGGGGGGGAGGGGTGGAGGCGTTAATGAGGGTAGAAAAAGATCATGGTTTTGGATTGGGGATAATCTGAGATTGTGGTGAACAGCTGTCTTGAACATCTAGAGAGAAGAATGACATTGAAAATAATGTGGAAGTTGCTTCCACAGGTGGGAAAAAGAGGAACAAATGAGTGGACGTGAGCAATGATTTCTACTCCCATTTTTTATTTTTTATCCTACCCAAATCAACCTTGTGACTCGCAGGTTTCTGTGTTTTGTCCACTCCTATCCCTCCTATTTTGTTGTTTGCCTTTTCCCTTACTTTTTGTATACAACTGTTGTTACCCTCCTGCTGCATTGTCAGTTTATTGCATTTTTGACCCTCTGTCACTTCACTCTTCCATGAGCCCTGATGTTGTTTCGATGAAAAACAAATATAAAGGTTGTCCATTTGTGACATTATGACATCATACCGTACCTGTGTGCTATGCTATGTGCGCAGAATGCGTGGTGTGAATTTTGAACAAGTCATAAGTCTGTGCCGCAACGCGTGGTACGTGTGAACAAGACGGACGGTTATTCTTGGCGAGGCAGTTGTACAAAGCACTGGAGAACAAAATCACAGACACTGGAGTTATCGGCATGGCGGACTCGTCAGTCACTGTGTTTTGCTCCCAGGGCTGCTGACAGATCTTTCTCGACGATTGCTGCCCAATTCAGGCAATCGGATCAGAACAAAAAATACAACCAACAACACGACTTCCACAATTTTTAAGATTTACTTTTCAACAGTTAGTACACATATGTTGACCTATAAAGGAGGACACTGACCTCGATATCAAGCTACACAGGTTTTATGTGATTTGAAAGTTCATGATGATTAATTATTGGAGGTATTGTAACACTCTTTTTCTGTCAATACTCGTAAATGAAGGCAGAAAGAGCAAGAGGGCAAAGAGCTCCTGTCATCATGCAATATGATGTGCTGTAATGACCCGACATGCTCAGTAACACCATGTTCCTTCCACACTTCTGTAAGTTCCACTAACCGTTTTCTTTTTGAGACTCGGTCCTTGATGCACCAAACTGAGAGGTAAACGAAACGCAAAAATCCAAAAAGATTGCAATTACTAAATGTGATCATTATTGAATTCTGGCTTGGGTTTGAATCTCGGCCTCGCTATATAAACTGTCATCCTGGTGTTTTGGGCGATGCATTGATGTTTGTTAAACCGGCCGTCCTGTCTGCTAGCATTAGTCGTGGACATTAAAGATCCCACGTGTCCTTCATGAAGAGTAGACGGGCTATTGCCGGCACCCTGAACAAATACAAATTGCAAATTGCTGCTCTGACCTACTTAGTTCGCGAAAGACTTGGGGCATAAACTTTCCCCAGCCGACCCCAGGAGTTGGGAATTATTGTGGCTGTTAAATTAAATTGAATTAATTATTAATCATCGTCATTCTGAAATATTTTAATTCACTTTAACTGAAAAAAAAAAAAAAATGCAGTGTAAAGTTAAGGTTACATTTATCCTTTTTTGATCCGAGGTCCATGAATATGTTACTGTGTTTATCCGATATTGCCGTGCTTAGGAGGAGAGAGAGAAGGGAGATGGGGGGCAGACTTCACTTGAGTATCAATATTGCTCTTGAGAAATTTCTTCCATGAATGTACAGATTTCTTGGTATCTGACTTTAACAACTTTTTGTACTTTTTTGTACTTTTTAAAATGTACTCTGTAGAGAAGAGTTAAGTTGCTTTCAAATGGGTTTGGTTACTTTTCACTAACCCTCGTTTGTTATTTGATACAAGTAGGTTTTGATTGATACATTGTTGACTCAATGAAGTGAGTAATTCAACTTTTTACCTGTCATTCACTCTTTGGAAAATAATTAATTCTTGCATGGTGCAACAGGCCAGGGTTGGTTCGCCATCTGGGCACACGACACTGATTGGACATTTGTGTGCGTCTGCACTGGTGTGCAAGGGGGCGCTGGGGTGAACACGGAGGCAAAAATAACGAGCTATTGTGCCTATCTTTAATGGGGTTAAAATGAGTGTCTGAAGGAGAACCAACAGTGAGCGTGTCCTCGAACCTGATTTGAATGCTGTTCATTAGTTTTGTCTCTGGGTGGTACAGGAAGAGAGAGAGATGGCACACTTGCGCTGGACGCCACAAAGGAAGTGTATTCAACCAGGATTGCTTAGAGTTGTGCACATACACCTTCGAACTGTCTATCCTGGGTTTGAATCTCAGGCTCAGCGATGAAAGCTCTTGTGTTTCGCATGCAGGGCGAAGCATTAATGTGTGCGACCTCCATTGGAAGGACGTTTATCTGGAATACCCGGCTGCCAGGACTGCTCATTGGTGGATGTTAAATATCCCACGGTGGATTTAATGAAAAGTAGGTGAGTTATTGGCAGTGCGCTGACAAATTGCAAATTCCTGCTCTAACCGACAGGGGGCACCACATCGGTGCCACAGCCACACTCCCCGCAATGATGTCAAGCTGTAGCCGAGTGCTGCACATGAATGATCGAGTTGATGATTGTACATTTGTACTTTGTTTGTACTCTACTTAGTAATACGCTTATGTATTAGTTATTATTTATGTAGAGAGTTTAATTTAAGCCCTGTTGCTACCCACTTCCCAGGAAGACAATTTCACACATTAAATTATGCAGTTAATTAATGTTAATGTATTATGTAGTTAATTATACTGTGTGAAATACCCCTGCCCTGCCTTACAACTGCCTTAACCCTCCTCTCATTTATTCTCAAGCTCTGTCACTGTCTAATATGCTGAAAAGCTTTCCTGCATCTGCTCTATTAATGCCCTTAATTTTTTTTTACATATTTATATGAGATCTAGTGTCCCTCAGCCACTCCCAAAAGGATTACAGAAGCATACCTTCAGATCTTTTCAGCTCTGAAGTCAATCTAGTTGCTGTACAATGAACCCTTTCATGGCAGCCATCTTTCTATCAATAGGGTGACCAATTTAAACAATAATGGAGATGTTCCCTCACTAAATTCCTGTATAAAATTAGCAACTGTATAAAATTATTGTATTACTTTGTAAAAATTACTTTGATATGTATAAAATTAGATAAAATTAAATTAGATAAATTAGAAAAAATTTGATTTGATATAAAAAAATTATATAAAATTTGATATAAAATATATAAATATAAAAATTATATATAAATTATATATAATATGAATATAATAAAATATAAATATAAAATATATATATATAATATACAAATTATATAAAAATTTGATGTAAAATTTGATATAAAATATATAAATATATAAATTATATATAAATTATATATAATATGAATATAATAAAATATAAATATAAAATATATATATATAATATACAAATTATATAAAAATTTGATGTAAAATTTGATATAAAATATATAAATATAAAAATTATATATAAATTATATATAATATGAATAAAATAAAATATAAATATAAAATATATATATACAATATACAAATGATATAAAAATTTTATGTAAAATTTGATTTGATATTTGATACCTGTATAAAATTACTTTGATCCATAGCATGTGCCCCATTGAATAAAATCTAAAAGCCTGTTCGCTTTTCCTATTGCCGCCGTCTGAGCTTAAGCTCAGCAATCTACAGTACGTCGTGTTATACCATTAGTCTAGTAGGAAGACTAGGTCCCCCTGCACCCCCGGAGATATACTTCTAATCAGTGTTTCTAGATTGGAAAAAATGTGTAGAAAATGACTAGCTATGGCCCCAAGCTGAAAAAATGTCCCACATACCATTTTTATGCAAATTACTGCTGCAAATTTTATGCAAAATTATGCAAATTTTATGCAAATTTTTGATGAGGAGTAGAGTTGAGGGGTCTTTGAGGGCTTCATCGAGGTGCTCTCGGTTGCAAGACTGGGTCATTCTGAGAAGCACAGCAGGGTCAGAGATCATGATGTTCTCCTCCTCAGTGAATCTCTCCATCAACAGCCTCTCCATTGCCTCACACACTGTTTTGAGGCAAAAGAGGGACTTTGCGTAGGCCTTTCCACTGAGAACACCTTTGAGAGATCCACTTGTTACTAGTTGTGCCTCAAAGAGAATCTCTGCATATCCAGAACCACGCATCTTGTGTCCAGTGAGCATCCCGATGTAGTTCATGGATGTGTGGAAGGGTCCAATCGTTACTACATGACTAGCAAATTCATTTGGCCAGCGCCAGATGATGGGAAGGGCTTTCATGCAGACACCCAGATCAAATGTATTCAGGACCCATCTCTGACCCACCTCAGCAGTTGCTGCCTCGGAACGCTTCAATAGCTCACGAACAACTGCGTTGTCTGTGATCGGTCTGTGCCTGGTGCCTGCATGGCATGGCAATGGCCTGCAGCCTGTGCCTGGGCTAGGGGGTTTCACCTCTGCAACTGGTTCTCCCCCACCCAGCAAATCAACAGTCGACTACTGCACGCCTATCCACCAACCGATCACAGACAACGCAGTTGTTCGTGAGCTACTGAAGCGTTCCGAGGCAGCAACTGCTGAGGTGGGTCAGAGATGGGTCCTGAATACATTTGATCTGGGTGTCTGCATGAAAGCCCTTCCCATCATCTGGCGCTGGCCAAATGAATTTGCTAGTCATGTAGTAACGATTGGACCCTTCCACACATCCATGAACTACATCGGGATGCTCACTGGACACAAGATGCGTGGTTCTGGATATGCAGAGATTCTCTTTGAGGCACAACTAGTAACAAGTGGATCTCTCAAAGGTGTTCTCAGTGGAAAGGCCTACGCAAAGTCCCTCTTTTGCCTCAAAACAGTGTGTGAGGCAATGGAGAGGCTGTTGATGGAGAGATTCACTGAGGAGGAGAACATCATGATCTCTGACCCTGCTGTGCTTCTCAGAATGACCCAGTCTTGCAACCGAGAGCACCTCGATGAAGCCCTCAAAGACCCCTCAACTCTACTCCTCATCAAAAATTTGCATAAAATTTGCATAATTTTGCATAAAATTTGCAGCAGTAATTTGCATAAAAATGGTATGTGGGACATTTTTTCAGCTTGGGGCCATAGCTAGTCATTTTCTACACATTTTTTCCAATCTAGAAACACTGATTAGAAGTATATCTCCGGGGGGTGCAGGGGGACCTAGTCTTCCTACTAGACTACATTGCACAATGGTGAAAGTGTCATGTCATTCAGTGCACATCATTTTCCCTTCAAACAATATTTGCAGTGATCCAAGTAATGCTCATGGTGTGGCTTGTACATAAATCACATGCAGGACAAAGACTTTTGGTTACATCAGTGTACTTTAGATGAATTACAATATTTGTAGGAAGAAGATAAATTAGAATGTATATGGGATTTGATAGCACACCATGAGCTAGCTATATGTTCGCTTGGAAACACCAAAGAGGTCAAACTGAGTGAAAGTTAGAACTCTTTTATGAATTCACATTTTTGGAGTAATTGTAAGACTCCATTAGTGTTCCTTTACCTAACTTGAAATCATTCTCTTGTGAAGCCAATGAAATGTGACAAAACTGAAACTGGTCTGGTGATAAACTGAAACGTGGTACAGAGCTGGTACTAAGTTCACTTGAAAAAGGAATACTTCTTTTTCACCAGTTTTTGAAACATGCAAGTTGTCCTAAAGGATCACTAATGGTGCGTATGTCACCAGCTGCTTGAGCTGCCCTGCCAGTAACAAAATCACTGATGCTGGAGCTTTAAGTGTCCACTCGTCAGCATCAGGATATTGTTTCCGGAAAGGAGCACAAATTGGCTCTACCTGCATATCATGATCTTCCATAAGAGTTAGTAGCTGGTCCCCAGTTGGACTTGTATCCCTCTCGAGCTGACCCGCATAGTTGGGAATAGGGCGGCCTTGTGACTTCTTGCCTTGCTTTGGAGTTGCATATCATAGTAGAAGTTGGGATACAATAATTTCCTGCTTGCTTCTTCAACAATGGCTGGCCTACGGCATTAGATTGAGACAGCCCTAAACTAGACTAGTTCAGAATAAAATCCAAAATGCTCTAGATTTTAGAATGGAGCAGCAATCTCTTGATATACCATATATATATATATATATATAGTAGATATAAAATGCGATAGTTTAACGCTACATTCTCGAAAAAAAACAACAATGTAAAAGACAGCAAACACACATTGAGAGTCATTACTTAGATAAAGGTGATGGATTCAATGCAAGACCAACAGATAGAAGGCAGGAAGTTCTACCTGTGAATGTACCCATGCCGATGCATGTGAGTGAGACCAGCCGATATCTCGTGTGCCATTCTCATTAGCTGTTCGATATCAAGAAGGCCACCAGGCACTCCTGCTTGACCTCGAATGTAGCCCTTCACATCACCCTGCCAGCACCAGGTAGGGTACATTCAAACTTAAATAGTGAGTATATTGGGCGAAAGGGAAGAAGGAAGACTTTCTTTTTTAATCGCTCATTCCTCAAGGACAGTTTATGTGACAAAGAAATCCCCGTGAACTTAATTGCGACTTAAAGAAACCTAATTCACAGGATAATAAACGACGTTTTGAATTTGAAGATGAAAGACTTCTTTCTCACTTAATCGGGCTAATTGCGCATCCCTCTATTTTTATACTCATTTCCTTCTTCAAACTAACAAAAGACTCACAAGAGATAAAGATATTTGGAAGAAACTCTGGAACCTTCATTCATGGGGTAAGAGATGGAACAATGGAAGAACCATCAACAGCAATGTTATCAGCATGGTCAAGGAAAGATCTTTTCTACAGTAAGCACATTAATATGTTGGAACCCATCTGTGGATGCACGAGAAATGACAATGCAGACCCATCGGCCGATGGGTCTGCGCCATCTGCGGATGTGTTGTTCACCTTGAAGGAATGTGTTGACAGAATGGTGCTCTTCAATCAGGTACACAGTCATTGGAATTACATGTGGTAGGAATTTAACAGAGATGATTTTTAACACAAACAATACAATACGTTAAACAGAATTTACGGATACAATACGGATACAATTACGGATACAATTACGGATACAATTACGGATACAATTTAAGGAACACGGATACAATACGTTAAACAGAATTTACGGATACAATACGGATACAATTACGGATACAATTACGGATACAATTTAAGGAACACGGATACAATACGTTAAACAGAATTTAACAGAGATGAATTATGATGCATACACATTCCTTCAAGGTGAACAACACATCCGCAGATGGCGCAGACCCATCGGCCGATGGGACCGATCCACAGATGGGTTCCAACAAATACTTTGTTGCTCAACAATGAGTTCGACTTTTGTGCTTTTAAACTGCAATAAAATGCACACCAAGTGAGAATGTATGTATTTTAAATTGGATGGCAGCAGTTGTGCGGCATAGCTTTTGGTCACTCCTTGAGAACACACATGCAAGTTTTGTTGCTGTGTGCATTAGTGAGTGTTCCCTTTCAACGTGTGCCTTATCGTGCCCCTCGGCTGTTGTGGGAGATCCTGTGTTTGTGTGCGGCCAAAGCTTGCGTTTCCTTCAAGGTGCAGAAATAGCATTTGTTTCTCTTGCCGCAGCAGCTGAGAAGGCCATATTTTTAGCCACTCCATGGAGGTTTGTGCCTGGGCTTCTCAAAGCATGCCTGCATGACATGGAACGTCTGATGAGAAATCGGTTCTACTTTGCTTTATAATTGGCTGAAGATAAACGTGCAAAGGCAGTAGATAGAGTAACAGACATCTATTTGCCTCTTGGTGACGGGGCCTTTCATGTTGTCCATTTATGTTGACTAACTAGGATTGAACAATGAGACAATGTACGTTGCTTTGGGTGTCATTTTTGGAATATGAAGCACCTTAACTTCCCCGTCATCAAAGGAAAGGAGAAAATGAAGCATCATTCTTCAATATCCCGAAAAACACTTGAAATAATAAATGTCACTTTATAAACAAAAACAGAATTCACAAGAATGGCACTCAGTCGAGAGCACACCTCCACCTGGTTGGCCATATCAATCAATGGTGAAGAATCACTTAAAATATTCTACCGGTTGGATCCGGATCTGGATCTTCACCAAAATCTAATCGATTCTTCCTTGTCAGACACACAATCTGTCCAACAAGTTTCGTCCAAATCCATCCATAACTTTTTCAGATATCCTGCTATGTATCGTTTTTGGCCCTATCTCCCAATGGTGAAGAATCACTTAAAATATTCGACGAGCTGGATCCGGATCTGGATCTTCACCAAAATCTAATCGATTCTTCTTTGTCAGACACACAATCTGTCCAACAAGTTTCGTCCAAATCCATCCATAACCTTTTCAGATATCCCGCTATGTATAGTTTTTGGCCCTATCTCCCAATGGTGAAGAATCACTTAAAATATTCGACGAGCTGGATCCGGATCTGGATCTTCACCAAAATCTAATCGATTCTTCCTTGTCAGACACACAATCTGTCCAACAAGTTTCGTCCAAATCCATCCATAACTTTTTCAGATATCCCGCTATGTATCGTTTTTGGCCCTATCTCCCAATGGTGAAGAATCACTTAAAATATTCGACGAGCTGGATCCGGATCTGGATCTTCACCAAAATCTAATCGATTCTTCCTTGTCAGACACACAATCTGTCCAACAAGTTTCGTCCAAATCCATCCATAACTTTTTCAGATATCCCGCTATGTATCGTTTTTGGCCCTATCTCCCAATGGTGAAGAATCACTTAAAATATTCGACGAGCTGGATCCGGATCTGGATCTTCACCAAAATCTAATCGATTCTTCCTTGTCAGACACACAATCTGTCCAACAAGTTTCGTCCAAATCCATCCATAACTTTTTCAGATATCCTGCTATGTATCGTTTTTGGCCCTATCTCCCAATGGTGAAGAATCACTTAAAATATTCTACCAGTTGGATCCGGATCTGGATCTTCACCAAAATCTAATCGATTCTTCCTTGTCAGACACACAATCTGTCCAACAAGTTTCGTCCAAATCCATCCATAACTTTTTCAGATATCCTGCTATGTATCGTTTTTGGCCCTATCTCCCAATGGTGAAGAATCACTTAAAATATTCTACCAGTTGGATCCGGATCTTCACCAAAATCTAATCGATTCTTCCTTGTCACACACACAATCTGTCCAACAAGTTTCGTTCAAATCCATCCATAACTTTTTCAGATATCCTGCTATGTATCGTTTTTGGCCCTACCTCCCAATGGTGAAGAATCACTTAAAATATTCTACCAGTTGGATCCGGACTGGATCTTCACCAAAATCTAATCGATTCTTCCTTGTCAGACACACAATCTGTCCAACAAGTTTCGTCCAAATCCATCCATAACTTTTTCAGATATCCCACTATGTATCGTTTTTGGCCCTATCTCCCAATGGTGAAGAATCACTTAAAATATTCGACGAGCTGGATCCGGATCTGGATCTTCACGAAAATCTAATCGATTCTTCCTTGTCAGACACACAATCTGTCCAACAAGTTTCGTCCAAATCCATCCATAACTTTTTCAGATATCCTGCTATGTATCGTTTTTGGCCCTATCTCCCAATGGTGAAGAATCACTTAAAATATTCTACCAGTTGGATCCGGATCTGGATCTTCACCAAAATCTAATCGAATCTTCCTTGTCACACACACAATCTGTCCAACAAGTTTCGTTCAAATCCATCCATAACTTTTTCAGATATCCTGCTATGTATCGTTTTTGGCCCTACCTCCCAATGGTGAAGAATCACTTAAAATATTCTACCAGTTGGATCCGGATCTGGATCTTCACCAAAATCTAATCGATTCTTCCTTGTCAGACACACAATCTGTCCAACAAGTTTCGTCCAAATCCATCCATAACCTTTTCAGATATCCCGCTATGTGATGTTTTTGGCCCTATCTCCCAATGGTGAAGAATCACTTAAAATATTCAACGAGCTGGATCCGGATCTGGATCTTCACCAAAATCTAATCGATTCTTCCTTGTCAGACACACAATCTGTCCAACAAGTTTCGTCCAAATCCATCCATAACTTTTTCAGATATCCTGCTATGTATCGTTTTTGGCACCATCTCCCAATGGTGAAGAATCAGTTAATAAATTCTAGTAGCCGGATCCGAATCCAGATCTTCACCAAAATCTAATCGATTCTTCCTTGTCAGACACACAATCTGTCCAACAAGTTTCGTTCAAATCCATCCATAACTTTTTCAGATATCCCGCTATGTATCGTTTTTGGCCCTATCTCCCAATGGTGAAGAATCACTTAAAATATTCGACGAGCTGGATCCGGATCTGGATCTTCACCAAAATCTAATCGATTCTTCCTTGTCAGACACACAATCTGTCCAACATGTTTCGTCCAAATCCATCCATAACTTTTTCAGATATCCCGCTATGTATCGTTTTTGGCCCTATCTCCCAATGGTGAAGAATCACTTAAAATATTCGACGAGCTGGATCCGGATCTGGATCTTCACCAAAATCTAATCGATTCTTCCTTGTCAGACACACACTCTGTCCAACAAGTTTCGTCCAAATCCATCCATAACTTTTTCAGATATCCTGCTATGTATCGTTTTTGGCCCTATCTCCCAATGGTGAAGAATCACTTAAAATATTCTACCAGTTGGATCCGGATCTGGATCTTCACCAAAATCTAATCGATTCTTCCTTGTCACACACACAATCTGTCCAACAAGTTTCGTTCAAATCCATCCATAACTTTTTCAGATATCCTGCTATGTATCGTTTTTGGCCCTACCTCCCAATGGTGAAGAATCACTTAAAATATTCTACCAGTTGGATCCGGATCTGGATCTTCACCAAAATCTAATCGATTCTTCCTTGTCAGACACACAATCTGTCCAACAAGTTTCGTCCAAATCCATACATAACTTTTTCAGATATCCCGCTATGTATCGTTTTTGGCCCTATCTCCCAATGGTGAAGAATCACTTAAAATATTCGACGAGCTGGATCCGGATCTGGATCTTCACCAAAATCTAATCGATTCTTCCTTGTCAGACACACAATCTGTCCAACAAGTTTCGTCCAAATCCATCCATAACTTTTTCAGATATCCTGCTATGTATCGTTTTTGGCCCTATCTCCCAATGGTGAAGAATCACTTAAAATATTCTACCAGTTGGATCCGGATCTGGATCTTCAGCAAAATCTAATCGATTCTTCCTTGTCAGACACACAATCTGTCCAACAAGTTTCGTCCAAATCCATCCATAACTTTTTCAGATATCCTGCTATGTATCGTTTTTGGCCCTATCTCCCAATGGTGAAGAATCACTTAAAATATTCTACCAGTTGGATCCGGATCTGGATCTTCACCAAAATCTAATCGAATCTTCCTTGTCACACACACAATCTGTCCAACAAGTTTCGTTCAAATCCATCCATAACTTTTTCAGATATCCTGCTATGTATCGTTTTTGGCCCTACCTCCCAATGGTGAAGAATCAATTAAAATATTCTACCAGTTGGATCCGGATCTGGATCTTCACCAAAATCTAATCGATTCTTCCTTGTCAGACACACAATCTGTCCAACAAGTTTCGTCCAAATCCATCCATAACCTTTTCAGATATCCCGCTATGTATCGTTTTTTGGCCCTATCTCCCAATGGTGAAGAATCACTTAAAATATTCGACGAGCTGGATCCGGATCTGGATCTTCACCAAAATCTAATCGATTCTTCCTTGTCAGACACACAATCTGTCCAACAAGTTTCGTCCAAATCCATCCATAACTTTTTCAGATATCCTGCTATGTATCGTTTTTGGCACCATCTCCCAATGGTGAAGAATCAGTTAATAAATTCTAGTAGCCGGATCCGAATCCAGATCTTCACCAAAATCTAATCGATTCTTCCTTGTCAGACACACAATCTGTCCAACAAGTTTCGTTCAAATCCATCCATAACTTTTTCAGATATCCCGCTATGTATCGTTTTTGGCCCTATCTCCCAATGGTGAAGAATCACTTAAAATATTCGACGAGCTGGATCCGGATCTGGATCTTCACCAAAATCTAATCGATTCTTCCTTGTCAGACACACAATCTGTCCAACAAGTTTCGTCCAAATCCATCCATAACTTTTTCAGATATCCCGCTATGTATCGTTTTTGGCCCTATCTCCCAATGGTGAAGAATCACTTAAAATATTCGACGAGCTGGATCCGGATCTGGATCTTCACCAAAATCTAATCGATTCTTCCTTGTCAGACACACAATCTGTCCAACAAGTTTCGTCCAAATCCATCCATAACTTTTTCAGATATCCTGCTATGTATCGTTTTTGGCCCTATCTCCCAATGGTGAAGAATCACTTAAAATATTCTACCAGTTGGATCCGGATCTGGATCTTCACCAAAATCTAATCGATTCTTCCTTGTCAGACACGCAATCTGTCCAACAAGTTTCGTCCAAATCCATCCATAACTTTTTCAGATATCCTGCTATGTATCGTTTTTGGCCCTACCTCCCAATGGTGAAGAATCACTTAAAATATTCTACCAGTTGGATCCGGATCTGGATCTTCACCAAAATCTAATCGATTCTTCCTTGTCAGACACACAATCTGTCCAACAAGTTTCGTCCAAATCCATCCATAACTTTTTCAGATATCACGCTATGTATCGTTTTTGGCCCTATCTCCCAATGGTGAAGAATCACTTAAAATATTCGACGAGCTGGATCCGGATCTGGATCTTCACCAAAATCTAATCGATTCTTCCTTGTTAGACACACAATCTGTCCAACAAGTTTCGTCCAAATCCATCCATAACTTTTTCAGATATCCTGCTATGTATCGTTTTTGGCCCTATCTCCCAATGGTGAAGAATCACTTAAAATATTCTACCAGTTGGATCCGGATCTGGATCTTCACCAAAATCTAATCATTTCGTCCTTGTCACATACGCTACGTCTCTACCAAATTTCGTCCGAATCCGTCCAGAACTTTTTGAGATATTTTGTTCACAAATGGACAGACAAATGGACAGACAGGGGTGAAAACATAACCTCCATCCCTTTGGTGGTGGAGGTAAAGAGGGACTATAAAGATCATGTTCTTTGCTCAGCGAGCGATATGAGAACCCAAAATACTTATGATATCATTCCCCCAAAGGCTTAATTAGTCAGGAAAACGAGTTTGAGATAGAAGTAAGGGAAACTTATGCACACATTCAAAACCCTCCATGACAAAAACAAAAACATGTGCATTGCCAAATGACCTTTTATTGGGACCTCAAGCGTATCTCTTCATGCTCTCCGAGCTTGCGATATGAGGTTCTCGTTATTTTGAGCAGTTGGCTTTGTCCCATGCTCTAACGATTGTCCAGGGACACCCGACTGTGGAAATGAATCTCAGACACGTAATAGAGACCCACAAAAGCTAACTTGTGCATGGCGCAATAAATGATCAAATTTGAAATCTATCCAGACAAAAAGACTCATAAGCTCCTCCATTTTTGTTGCTCCTCCCTTTTATAACGATAAGATGAACTCGTTCAGGCTTAGTACAATGAAGGTCTGACTGTTGTACGTCTTTCCTTGAAGAAAACAATTTGGTTTTGTTTATTACTCCATCAGCACTGTGGTTTGTGTTGTTCGTATTAATACGGTCATAACTTCATTTTGCATTATCCAATTGTAGATTTTTATTCAATTCCATTCATTTGTTTCATCTACCTACAATCATCATCATCATCTGTTCGAGCGAGATCAGGTATTTATGATGAGTTTCTTCCAATCCTCATGATCTTCCATAAGAATTAGTAGCTGGTCCTCAGTTAGACTTTTATCCCTCTCGAGCTGATCCGCATAGTTGGGAATAGGGCGGCCCTGTGACTGCTTGCCTTGCTTTGGAGTTGCATACCATAGTACAAGTTGGGATACAATTTCCTGCTTCCTTCACCAACAATGGCTGGCAAATCTTAGTCTATAATTTTTTTATGTATTGGATACAAAGGCCAATCCGCCATAGAGCTCTTCATTTGTTTGATGTTCTCTCAGGCTTATATCCAGTGCTGCCCTCAACAACCGTGTATATCATCCATCTAGTCGCCTCTCGAGTATCCTTGTTTGTGTCCAACTCTCGGCACCATGTAGAAACATACTCTCAACTGTTGCACGGAAGAATTTCATCTTAAATGTTTTTGTCAAGATTCATCATATTGAGCGCTGTCTGTCCAGGCATTGACATTTCCTACTCCAAAGACTTTGTTACTTTTGTTGATTCAGGACCCAAGATATTGAAAGCTCCCCTTGTTAAAGCTTCTCCACTCGTCACTTTAAGTTCTCCATCTTGATTGAATAAAATCTACTCGTTCTTTGATACATGATTGAGCAATCCGATGGCCTTTGCCGATGTTTCAACCCGATTGAGTAGGGTCTGAGCATCTCTTAGGGTCTCTTTAATTGGAGTAATATCGTCTGCAAAATCCAGATCGGTTATGTTAACCGAAGGAAATCTGCTTCTTTGTTTTGTTAGTGTGAAGCCCAGAGGTTCATGGTCACTTACTGCTGTTCTCATCACACAGTCGCTGTTTATGATTAATAAAAATGGTGTTTATGTGTCACCTTGGAGAACTCCATTGAATATCTGGAAGAATTCTGTCTCGCCATCGAGTGTAATTATTTGAGCTTCAGCGTTATTGTAAATGATCTCCACTGCCTTTAATATGTTATCTGGTACAGTACACCACATGCTTTCAAAATCAAGAACATATCTATATAATAATAGCGTAAGGACTCGACTTAGTTATCCCTTTTACGCCGCACCCAGTGACCCGATGTCCACGGCACTAATGGATTTCCGATCTACGAACCGCGCTCTTTGTTTATCACGTACAGCCATACTCGAAAAATCTGAATTAGCCGACGTTGGGGCCCAAAAGCATCCGATTAACTGCCGATACGACGCCATCTTACGACGCCATCGTATTGGCGTCTGCTGGGCGAAGGCGAAGCAAGCCGTCCGCTGATTGGACAGGCGAAGGCGAAAGCAAGCCGTCCACTGAGTGGACAATCCAGAGCATGCATTTGTGCCGGTGTCGGCGATCGTTGTTCATATACGCACTCTTCATTCTCATCTTTCTTCCTAACTCTTACTCGGACAAGCAAATCCCCTATGCCATCCATAATGGTACACTCTATCCATACACCACATCCTCCCTTCCGTGGATGTTCCACGGGTTTCGGCTAGTTCTTACTATTAATGGAATTAAATGATTTTTTAAAACCCACAACAATTGTCACTACTGATACATTTTCATTTTAATGTCTTCCATGAGCCTTCGCTGTGAGAGAATCTGAGAAACTGTTGATCTCCCCGGATGAAACCATTTTGATCTTTCCTCACGACTAGGTCCACATGTGTCCTGATTCTGTTCAAGATCATCCTGTTATACATTCCAGTGGCCACTGGAGTTTAGCTGATCTCTTGATAGTTCTCAGGTAAACTCAGATCACCTTTTTAAAAATAAATTGGAGTAATGGAACTTTTTGACCACATCAGTCCTTTATCAGCTGCTAAAATCTTATTGCATTCTTGAAGTAGCTGACTGGCCGAATCTCCGCTTTTCCAAACTTCAGCAGGGATGTTATCCAGTCCACTTGCTTTGCTATTTGATAATAATGGCTATAATTTCTGCTGAACCCAGTCATGTGACTTGCAAATGCCACTCCAGCTGGCACTTTTGTTTGGTTCCACATTATCATCTTCATGGCTGGAGAGGTTTCTTTGAATCGACCGAGGAACGTAAACTGAAAAGGAAAATCACAGGTATACCTGTTTATATTTTGTACAGTGGAGGTGTTTGTCTATCCAAAACCCCTGTCCTTCCGGTGGACATTATGGTTGTTAAACTTTCTTTAATAGATAATTTGTGAGCAATTTAGTGTGACTCAGAGCCTAATTGTCTGAATGTCTCACACCTGCTGGTGGGTGTGACATCAGAGCTCAGGCCGGGCCAGTGTCCAAGCTTTTCACTCCATTGCACGTTGTATTACGATGTAATATTTCCTCATGCACCAGGGTGGCGACTGGGTGACATTAAGTGTATATTATTAGCCATCCCACAAACAACCGAATAACCTGAGATACTTCGCCGGAGCAAATGAAATCGCCCTCACATCCCATTTCCTTTCCACATACATGGTGTAATTGAGGGAAAATAAATTCACATTTACTCAATGATTACAAAGTGGCTTTCCTGCTGTTTCATTCTGACAGGCCCACCAGCTGTGCAAATGATTATATAGCACAGAGAGTTGCTTGAAGAGTTGGTGATGAGACCTGTAAACAGTTTGGCCCATGTGACTCTAATGACAGCTTTTCTCCTAAACGTACCAGGGTACACAACTCCATTACCAGCAGGTAGGGGGTCCTCTCTGTGCATTGACCCAGGCACTGCAAGATGTTAGGATGTTGGAGAAGTCTGTGGGGTTAAAAGGAACAATATAATAACTGGTGTTAAATGTCCTTAATGCGAAGAGGTCAATATACATTGGGGGGAAAAAGTATGAGACGTGATAATAAAACAAATTGTAATATGAAATCCCACTCCTCCCTCCAGGTCTTTAAAACAGCTGTTCACCACCATCTCTTATCTTCCCCCATCCAAAACCTTGATCTTTTCTATCCCCGCTAATTTCACCCCAATTCCACTTTTTTGAAATACCAACTTCTGTCCTGGAAGTCCTTGGTGTCCTTGTGTTTTATACTTCTCCCACCCCCCCCCCCTCCCCCCTTCCCACGCCTCCTTCCCCCAAGCCCTCTCCCTCCCACACATCTCCCTGCTCTTAAATGTTGTGTGCTCTCAAGTGTTTGTGTGCTTCCCCTTCTCTTGTCTTCCGCTCCCTCTTTTTATATATTTTGTTTGTCTGGTTGATTTGTTTGTGAAGTAAATGTCAGCTCTTTCACGAGCTTCGATTCAGTATACAAAAAAGAAAAAAAAAAGAAGAAAAAAAAGCACTTTCAAAAAGGAAATATCAAATCTGTCTTTACGTATAATCAAGAATCAGCAACGAAATGTTTTACGTATAATTTCCCTTTTTTGCCTTGAGAAATGCCTCGACTCCATTTGGGATTGATTTAATTAATTTATGGATTATGTTTTGAGTCAATCTTTTCCCAACAGTGTTTCAATGCACTCCAGAGCATAATCATATTGCTCATGTACATTTTTATCTTCTCTCAAATGTATTCACCCTTCATTACCTCCACCACCGAAGGTGGATGGAGGTTATGTTGTCACCCCTGTCTGTCTGTGAACCAAATATCTCAAAAAGTTGTGGATGGATTCGGACGAATCTTGGTGGAGAGATTGGGTATGTGACAATTGTGACATGGACAAATCGATTCGATTTTGGTGAAGATCCGAATGCGGATCCAGATATGAGAATTATTTAACTTTTAAGTGATTCTTCACCATTGACGATAGGGCTAAAAACGATACATGGCACGATATTTCAAAATGTTGAGGATGACTTCTGACAAAACCTGGTGGATGAATTGGTTCATTTTGGTTCATGTCTGACCTTTCAGTGGGATACAAAATGTAAACTGTGCAGACCCGAGGGGCTATACGCTCTATTGAGTGCCGTTCTAGTTTATTATGTTAAGACAAAGTGTCAGTCAATAATAACTATAATAAATTAGAGGTGCATGTGTATGCTCATGGAGCAGTCTTGTTGGACTGTGTGCTTTGGCCTTGGGGAGCACACGTCGCAAGCTCTGTTTAAATGTTTTGATTTTTAACCCTTTTTAGATAAAAAGGCCTCCCTCATAATGAGTGTGTTGGGGACCTACTCCGATTGAGGAGTGGTGCAATTGTATGACCGTGCATTTTGACCCTTTGGGTTACGATGTGTGTGTGTGTTTGATTAACCATGTACTTCAGCCTTTATGCTGAGGTGCATGTGTATACTCATGTGACAGTGTTGTTGGATAATGTACTTTGGCCGTGTGAACAAGATAAGCGTCCCAAGTTGTTTAAATGTTTTGACTTTTTTAAAAACCTTTTTTGAGTTAAAAAAAAAAGAAAAAAAAAAAGGGGCTACCTCATAAGGTGAGGACCAACAAGCCTGGCGCATGTATCCTGGGTGTTCCCTCTCCAGGGGGAACTGGTGTACAAAATTGAGAATTAAACTGGCTTCCCAGTATTGGTTGCAGTGATGGAAAGTAGGGGGCAGTTGCTCTCCTAAGCTCATGCGTAATAGGCAGATCCTATGCATATATATATATATATATTATACCACCAGAGACGGTTTATCCACTTAACAGTGCATTGTAACAAATTCTTCATAACAAGACTCTACAATGGAGTATATACAGTACTCGAGCCAGACATATTTGGTGTTGTCCTCACATTTAATGTCAATAACAGAGACCATCAGAACTCAAAACAAACATTGGTAACTTTTAAGTGTAGCTTTCCTTGGAGCCAATTTCTCAGGCAGCCTTTCTAGAACCAGTTTGTAAATCTAACTTCTTTGGGCTGAGGCCATGAGTCACCTGTAGGCATGAGCCTGGTTCAGGAACCGTTGCTGTTGCCCTGGTGTGGCATTTGCTCGTAGCTCTTTCACCACAACTCGGGATGGATTGAAGCCTGCAAATATCTCACCGAGCAGCACCTGCAAAAACCGGGTCCATGTCAAGAATAATGCAATGGAGTCATGCTTTTTAAGCATTTAAAGTTTGAAATCTAAATTTCTAAACTCAGCGATGACTTGGGGCAAATTATAGTAAGAATAGAGGCAATACTTGAGAACTGAATATCAAAATCAGGGATAATACTTTTTCAGCAGTTAGACCAATGAGTAAGATGCAATACCCTGCCAAATATAACGAACACACCTGATTATAAACAAACTCAATTTTAACAATCTGTGATACAAACACAATCAAATGGACTACATATATTAGTAACTGGTGGCATTCACTTTGGCAGGATTCAAATCAATGGCCTTCTGCATAACAGTCTGATGCAGATTTTTCCAAATGGAGTAGATTTTGTTGCAGTTCTTGCACAGGACTTGGTAGTGGTCAGCTTTTCCGCAGCTCCTGATCCATGTTCCCAGACGTTTTCAATGACGTTCATGTCAAGGCTCTGTGATGCCAAGAAGCTGTGGCCCACTCTGAGTCTTCGAGGCAGAGGTGGCTCTGCACTTATTAAATATGGCACCATCTTCTTGCAGTAAATGAATGGGTTCCGTACAGAAAAACTCCTTGCTGGTAAAGTGGTAAAAATGTTTCTGGTATACCAGGAAGATAATGTACATTCTACCAAATACTAATATATGTAGTCTATTTGATTGTGTTATCAAAAATTGTCAAGGTAAAGGTAAAGTAAAGTAAAGGTAAAGTGGTAAAAATGTTTCTGGTATTCCAGGAAGATAATGTACATTCTACCAAATACTAATATATGTAGTCTATTTGATTGTGTTATCAATAATTGTTAAAATTTCGTTTATTTACATTTAGGGATGTTCATTTTATTCTGCATTGCACTGCATTAAAAAGAGACATTTTGAAGTCTCAATCACTCCTGATAGTCAGGGCCCTTAGGGATATTTTGGGGCCGTTTGGTTCAAATTCTTCCAAAAGCACCAAATTTGGCCCAGATGTTGCTCATGCCATACTCTTTCGATTTTTTACGGGCGCCAAGACGGGCGCCCCCCCCCCGGGGGCCCCATATTGGCGAAATACTAAATGGCCGCCACCCGGATTAGAGGAAAATCAGTTAAATAACCAAAAGGGTTGGAATCATGTATGATACCACTTTTCAGGGGTTTTCGAGGTCGAGGAATCCAATTATGATGTTATTTTGATGATTCGAGGTCAAGGTCAACCCTCAAGGTTATCTTAAAGGTCATTTTTGAGTCAAACATGTCGGTTTTTGAGTTTTTTGTCAAGATTTACACGAGGTTCACCATTTTATGTTTCTGGGTTGGGTAATCGAACTCTGACCTTATTTTTGACAATTAGAGGAAATATTTACATGCCTATTTCCTAATTTTCAGGCATATGCAGTTCATCAGTCTAATTACAAAGGTACGGATTTTGATGTTTTATGAACTGTATGCCATATCCTTGTGTTTAATTTTTGTGCGATCATGATCCGGGTTCATGTATACATGATTGTATACATGTCATAAATATGACGTCATAGGTCATGTGACCTGGCAGCCATATTGGATTTTATGAAAACCTTAAAAGTGGATCCCTGCCTTCATTTTTTGATCGATTCATTTTGAACTTTGACCACTTATAGTACGCCATGTGATTGGATGCATATCCTAATTATGACGTCATCGGTCAGGTGACATGGCGGGATGGACCGGTATGGTCCCCGGATCATACCGCCCTTGGCGCCCGTCAAAAATCGAAAGAGTATGGCATGGGCAACATCTGCGCCAAATTTGATGCTTTTGGAAGAATTTGAACCAAAATATCCCTAAGGGCCCTGACTATGAGCATATGCAAGTCTAATAACCCATATAAGAGGTAGATTGGCATACCTATGTATAGAAGGAATAATTGGTAAGTGGAAGTATTTTCAACACACACTATAGGCAAATATGACTCAATTGGGCTCACCGATTCCTTCCTCCAAGTCTTTCTTACGAATACGAATCCTTATGTCTGAAGTCTGAGTCAAACTAAAAAGGAACTCCAATTAAAAATGATTCTGAGCCGTAGGAAATTATTTCCTACATGACTGGGATAGACTGTACAAGTATTGCCTGAAGATGACAGGTCATTGTGCCAAATAAATACCACAAGATGTTGCTTAATGTTGTCACACTCTGAGCATGATGCTAGATCGAGTCTGTGGTTGTTTAATGACCCAATTTAAACAGGTTACAGAGAAAATTGTCACATGAGTATTAGAATAGGAAATTCGCCTTTATAAGGAATAGATTCAATCTGCATCTTACTATAATTCACCAAATGTCCGTCCGTCTGTCTGTCTGTTCGAGGGTACCGTAAAAACTGCTGAACCGATCTCAACGATATTTTGAGTGGATAATCCTGGGATCCCCAGGAGTAAAATAGGCTATTTAGTTTTCCCAATTTCAGCTTTGGTCTCCAGCATTCTCAGGTTTGGACTCACGCATAACATTCACGTTCGCATAACGTTCATTGTTCTCATTGTGACGATGTTGTTTTCCCGGGTGCTGCACAAACGGCTGCACCGATCGAACTCGGTGACCTCGGACAAAGACCTTTTATAAGGACATGGGTTGAATCCCTGTTTGAGAGAATTCTAACCCATTTCAACTGAAGGAAACATGTATCAGGAGTACATACGACATAGCGATTGTGAACACGATTAGTTTAATGAGAGTTAGTTACATGAGAGAATTCCACATAGCTATTTGGGCGATGAATACGCTAACAGATCGCTGTCTCCATCGATCTTGCCAAGGCTGTAACAGCTATTGGCTCAAAATCCTTTTAACTGTTGATTTGGAAGTTTTTACAATGAAGGAAACACGTATCGGGAGTACATACGACATCGGGAGGACGAACTGCACGCCACTTCAGTATCAAGCTTATACGTGTCATGGCGGATCTGAAGAGCGGAATGCTTGGAGAAGTGGTGGGCTACTTCGGCATGAAGGAGGATCAGAAACCTGGACTCCCACACTGCCACATCCTGCTGATACTTGCTCCCGCATGACGTTATTTTCCAGGGTGCCGCACAAACGGCTGCACCAATCGAGATTTAACGGATGTTTATATAAATCGTTTAAAAGAAAAAAAGCCTTCAATTTATAATATTTAGCCTTTTCATTTGGCCCTCCCAATTGAAGCCCCGCCCGTAGGGCGGGTACCATTGCTAGTCGGCAGAAATGTAAGAATAATGAGCCCTTCTTGAAGGACTCATACGCAAAATGTCACTTCACCTTCTTCCACATTGTGGTGAGCATAACTTTCTCAACCTTTAGTTGAGGACATTTATTTGTCCGAGTATTACAATGCCCATTGTCCATGCAGAAAGATAAGTAAATGGAACATAATCGAATACAAAGATGACAAATACCCTGCTGAATGTAACCAAAGGGCACAGATTAACCAGTTATGATGGATTTCCCTTCGTTATGCTCGATTGACAAAATAAAACACCAGTTTTATTCTGCTTCCCATCACAGTTAGCATGGATCTGTCAACTTTCAGTTAATTATTAAACCTATTGTAGCAATAATTTATCCTGGAGATTGCTGTTCTGCAGAAACGTTGGCCACCTTTCTCCAAACAATATTGCATAGTCTCTTAACAGTTCAGCTGAACTGATTTGGTATATTGTGTTCATTTTGCCAATCAACCTGTCAAGATGTTTGCATAACAGGTAATGTAGATAGGTATTTTTGTATAACCAGGGAATGTATATGCCAGGTAACATTTTGTAGACTTCAAAAAGGCAATCAATGCATTGCTGAAAATCGTTTAGATTTCTTTAGAGCATGACCACAAACATTTGTTATCAAAAAGAATCAGTGAGCAACAATCTCATGGATTTACATGAATTAACATGATCACGTGCTTTGGACAGCCTTATTTCATAATTACCGTCAAGTATCAACACAAAATAGTTTTTTAAAGCTTTGACCAAAAATGCCTTTTTTCAAGCTTTTGAATCTGGAGGACAACGTTAATCAAATGATGTTAAAGAGTTTATTAAAGAGTTTATTATGTTAAAGAGTTTAAAGAGTATATTTCCTGTGCAACTGTGTCCTATATCAACGCAAAGCCATGAAGCCCTTGTCACCCATCGAGTAATGACGATAATGATTTTTTTTTTTTTTTGTATACAAGATCGAAGCAGTAGAAAACAACAAAAAGGGGCTGTAATTTAATATTTAGCATGTACGTGTTAATCAACATCTATCCTCTTCTTCTTCCACACATCTTTGACGTGTTTGTGAGACTTGATGTTGAAGAAGTGTCTTCTTCTGAACTTCTAAGTTCAGTGGCTCATCGATCTAGTCCTCCAGCATGTTGGGCTGATCTCTCATCTAAACACAGCCCCCGATTGGCCAGCTGCCTTTTGACGTTATCCTTCTGGATGTCTGCTAGTGAACACAACAATAGCTCTTGTTACTTTTCGATATTATTGTTATCGGTATCATTTTGGTGTGACCACCTCAATGCATATGCACTGGAATGATTTATTTTACCATGATAGTTATTGATTCCATCGCCATTCTAGGTTCGACCAGGTCTTTACTGTACTATATACGAAATCCAGCATAATATTCATCACTCTCAACACTTTAAAGTTACACATTTCCATTGAAACTGTCTTACCTTTATTGCCGTGCTCAATTATTTTGATGTTGAAACTGTTTATCAACCTGGATAACTCCACAAACAATCCTCGGGTATGGTTGGGTGCATTAAGAAAAAGATCATAAACACTGTACTGTACATTAGACTAAACGGATTTCTGAGAAATGTGAATGTTAGGTGCATTTTTGGGTAAAAGTTGGGAACCTCACTTTTTAACATAATTAGGCTATGCCGAATTCGATTAACCCGGTTCCCAAGCCGAATTTTGAGTTTTTGACCTTCTAATTAGCATAAACAAAATATACGCCAAATTGCCATTTTTGGACAATTTCTTTGAACAAGCATTATATATCATGTATATACATGCAGCTCTTTTACTTTAACTTTACAAATTTTACCCCAAAATGCACCTCGAAGCTTGCACATGGCCTTTTTTCATAAATCCGTCTAGTCTATATTATGGTTGGCGACATATTGAAAGAGACATTCAAACGGATATTGAAATTGAACACGATAAATGGGAAATGGTTTTAATAATCAAATGTATGTTTCATACAACCATTTATTCTAAAATTAAATATACATAGCCATGAAGCATAAACATTCAGGAAAGTCACACATGTTGTTTTGCCAAACTACATCAAATTCATACAAGGTATCGGATCATCACTCTGTTGCGCACACATTGATGTGCACCTCAACTCTGAATAGCGACATTTGCAGCGTCGAGTCTTGCATTGCTTCTGGCATGCACAACAAATCATCTCGAGGCAACTTTCTGGAATTGGACTCAGTGACATCAGAATAGGCCCTAGTCCTGAATCACCACGTTTTCATCCCATTTCCACAGGTGTAGGAAGGTCATGTATGGCACAATGAGCATTTCTCCATACAATGGCTTGCTAGTGTACTCGCATAAAATGGAAATGAAGAGCATCACTTGTTGGTGACATTGCTGCTAGTTTACCAGTCTTGGAGAACAACATATGTCGTGCTGAATAAAAAGAGGAACCCTCAAAATTCTAAAAATTCAAAACTCAAAATTCGGCTTGGGAACCGGGTTAATCGAATTCATCATACTCTAATTATGTTAAAAAGTCAGGTTCCCAACTTTTACCCAAAAATGCACCTGGAAGCTTATGCATGACCTTTTCCCATAAATCTGTCTAGTAGTCTACATAGCATATGCCCATCTATGAGTCATTGATACTAGTATCATCTACAAGCAACCCCCTATCTCCACACCTGCCTCTGCACTTTTCCTCTACTCCACCACTCCCTCCTCCAGCCGACCCAGCCAACAAAAAAATCTTTTTTTTAGATAAAAAAAAGTAATTTTTTTCATGCAATTTAGTCTTGCAAATTCAAATATCTACCAATTTGTATCCCTCACTTAAATAGGGTCTTATGTGGAGCATTCTTGCCAATTGGAATGCTGTTATGTTTCATCATTTCCATATTTTTAACAGTTGAAGCGTTATATGCATGAAATATGCATGAGTGTCCCAAAGGTCACTATGCACTATAACATACTAACAAACGTATGAAAGATTATGAAGAAATACATTTTGCCTTTAATACGTGAAAATGCATAATATGCCAATATAAAAATAATATGCCAATATGTGAAAATGGCATTCATGTGCACACAGACAAGCATTCACACGTCCTTGCATATTTGCGAAGACGCGCATCAACTCAGCCTGAGAAATGTTGATGAAATTGGTGATAGCTTCCTGGAGTTCTTGAAGACTGTGGGGATTATCTTTATAGGCAGTGTGTTTCATTGCTCCACAAAGATAAAAGTCTGGAGGTGAAAGGTCGGGGCCAAACATGGCTGTTTTCCCTGTTTATATAGCCAGATAAATGCAACCAAACCTCATCTGAGAAAAAGGTGATTTCCATAATATCGTCTCCATGAGCAGTAATGAAATCTTTAAAGTCTAAACCATCGGCAATAATCGGAACACTTAATGTAGTCCCTTTCTTGCAGTTCATGCACTGCTATTACCTTGTATGGATGGAGCCTGGAGGTGCAGATGTTTGTTCACACCTCTGTGTGTATTGCTATACGAGACCTGTGTTAGAATATTGACCTACGGGCTATGCCCTAAAAATATGGCTGCCGAACCATGTGACCAAGGACGTCATCAGTTTTTTTTCTTGACCAATTTATCCCTAGATCCCACTCAAGAAATTTCATACTGATGAGATCAGACATTCTACTTGTCGATTTATGACATCATCATTTACATATGTTATATCCCATGGGGAGTACTTGACGATGAGATTTCTTTAAAAAATTTTTTTGCATGGAGCGGTTTTGGAGATATAGAGGTGCAATTTTTGTTAGAGTTTTCCAAGTTGGCGCCCGTACCACGTGACCTATTATGCCATAATTATCATTACAAAATTATACACGGGGAGACACTCTTATGGTGAAAATTTCGTGTCAATTGGACCAACGGTTGCAGAGAAAACAAATTTTAAAGGGAATAAACCTGCAAGATGCCGGCGGAAGGGGCAACACCATAAAAACGCTTCTGTACACCGCCCTTGAGGCTCGGTTTGCAAGCCAATATTCCAACAAGCCAAAATTCCAATTTGCAAGCCAACAAGTTCTGCAATTCCAATAGAAGAGACATAATTACCCTTTTATTGAAAATGTTTCTCGAGTTTGTTTTAATCCTCAAAAATAGACCGTAATGAACACAGATTCGTGTTATAAGATTGGCCTTCAAAACCTACCTTTATGAAGGGGGACAGACATCTGTACAAACACACAAACTGACTGCGTTTTATATGGATGATGGTTATGCTGAAGGTTACTGCTGGGGTTAGTGAAGGGGGTTGTGTTGCATTAGTGCTGAGGTTTGTGGAGTGCTGTTCTGAATGTTATGTTAGGGGTAGAGTTATAGATGAGGGTTAAAAGCTAGGATCAAGGTTACTACGACGATTAGTGGATAGGTTGGCCATGGGTTTGCATTGCATTTGAGCTGTGGTTCACCTTATAGTTAGGAGTGAAGTTAATATCAACAAATACAAAATTTGGCATTATATATCTTTATATACAACGATATTGGCTCATCGAGGAGGTAAATGAGAAATGGCAGCAGAGTTGTATGCTACCAAAGGGTATGGCGAAGGGGAAGGGGGAGACATGCATAAAGAAGAAAAAGCATTTGCCCATAGCTCATTGGAATACTGCTCTTTGTTATGTCTTGGCGCTCCAGCATCACATAGGTCTCTCCTCGATTATAATGGAATATTAGGCTCTCAAAATGATTGGCATCTCCTGTAAAAAGGCCAAAGCAAAATATCTGTTGCTTTCACATCACAGGTTAGACAGTGATCTCTGATTTTTGTTTCCGCCTATTCACCAATCGAGATCTCAGTCCCTCCATATCTGTTGCGGGTCACTTTCTTCCAGTAACCACATCCCAGTTAAACTTCCAAAATCCAGGCTGTCTGCACACCTCAACTCATTTTGTCCTCACTTTTCCCTTATATGTAACCACCTTCCAAAGGCTCTCCTGTCTCACTCTTCCCTCCAGGGCTTCGAGCAAGGAGTGGTCCATCACCTCTTGTCATCCGAAATTCTGTCCCTTGACTTTTATTACCCCCATTAACCTTTTGTAATGCAACCTTCTCCCCTCTCTTTCCTCTGTTTTTTTTCCCACCTCCTTTCTCCTCTCTTTTCCCACCTGTGCAACCGCCTTCCATACTCTCTTTTATCTCATTCTTCCCTCCGGGTCTTCAGGACTGCTGTTCACCACCATTTCAGATCATCCCCCATCCAAAGCCATGGTCTGTTCTGCACCCGTTAAACCACCCCGACCCTCCCAATTCTTTTCTTATATATCCATCTTGTCAACCTCTTGCATTCCCCCATAACACTCTTCGTCACCTGCATTTCGTTGTTTGTCCATCTCAGTCTACTTTCTCCCTCTGTCCTGCTGTTGGCGTTTCCCTTTCTCCTGCTGTTCCCTTTGTTATGTTGTGTCCTGATCTGTTCTATGCCCTAGGTCTTCCATGAGTCTAGACCATGTATTAAAAATAAATAAATAAATAGAAACCCTCTAACTTGCTAATTCTATGTTTCCTCCCTGCCTCCCTCTCTTCATATACTATCCATTCATTCTATTGATGTTTGTCCCACTTTACTTCTCTCTATCATTGAGCCTTGCTTTTCTAAAGAAAAACAAACTTCATCATCCTCTCTTTTCTTTGTATTGTCTCTTCTTTTGATTTTCCCCCTCTTCAACGGCTCTTTATTACCTCTGCCACCAAAGGTGGATGGAGGTTATGTTTTCACCCCTGTCTGTCAGAAGGATATCTCAAAAAGTTATGGAAGGATTCAGACGAAACTTGGTGGACAGCTTGTGGGTGTAACAAGGACAAATTGATTAGATATTGTTGAAGGTCCCGATCTGGATCCGGATGCTAGAATTTTAAAGTGATTCTTCACCACTGGGAGATAGGGCCAAAAACGATATATAGCACGATATCTCAAAACGTTATGGACGGATTGGGACGAAACTTGGTGGACATGTCGGCTGTGTGGCAAGAAAGAATGGATTAAATTTTGGTGAAGATCTGGATCCGGTTCTGAGAATTTTTTATTTTTAAAGTGAGTGTTCTCCATTGAGAGATAGTGCAAAAATTGATATAGAGCATGATATTTCAAAAAGTTGTGGATGGATTAGGACTTTTTATTATTATTTCGTATATAGCCTGTGGCTGCTGGTTTTATTATTGCTGCCATGTCGCTGATGCAGTGCCCCGTTTCCAGTAATCTTGTACAATACTCATTTATCTGACCTCGGAAGGATGACAAGGCTGAGTCAACACACCTGGTGTTAGTAAACGGCCCAACAAGGGCTCAAACTCAAGACCTGAAGATTTTAAGCCAGCCACCAGCCAATACCAGGCTTTGATTCGTATTAAAATAGGTAGATGAGTCTGTTAGGTGACGAGAGCAAGCCAATTCGATTTAGGTTCAGGTCCAAATTCGGATCCGGTCTATCAATGGGATAGAAAACGCAAAGTGTTCAGCCTGGTTGAGGTATGCTCTCTACAGAGTGCTGTTCTAGTTGTCACCCGTCGCACCGCGGAGCGAAAGGGGGACTATGGTTTTCCCCTCCATCCGTGTGTGCGTCCGTCCGTTCGTCCGTCCGTCCGTGCGTGCGTCCGTCCGTCCGTCCATGCGTGCGTGTGGACGCGCGTGCGTGCGTACTTAAGCAAAGGACCGAATTCTAATTTGGTGTGTGGGTGCAACTAGGCATAAGGAAGAACGCTATTGCAAATTGGGTCGCCACGTCAAAATCCAAGATGGCCGCCTTGCGTCTCCACTTTGTCAACTCACATCACTTCACCGACAGGGGACCTAGGCGTAACGCTTGTTATTTCCTATTTTCCTCTCCCATAATTTTTTTGGTTTAACATCAACATGCTTGATATCATTCTCATGTTCCATTTGCATTATTCCATCATCCCTGTTCTCTTCAAAAACTCGAATTTTCCTCGTGCATTAATCAACAGAAGGGTAAGATTGAAAGCATTCACAATATTCTTAACTCACTATTTTTTCATTTTCCCAGGCAGCTTCTTATGTGAACAGTTATAATAAATTGATGAAGCACTGCAGGAGTTAGAATGTACAAGTGACCACTGCGCGCTACCCTGGGGTGTCTGAGCAAGAAGCGCTCTCACTCTTGCAGCTCTTCACTTTCCATTTGCCCTTTCCTAATAACCCCAACACAATCGCTCGGTACTTATTGTCTCACTGTACACCGAGTTCCATTGTAATTGTACACTACTCAAAACAATCTCCATATTCCCACGGGTAAACCCTCTGAGAGTCCAAAACTAATTTGCAAATTCATCAAACAAATAAAGTTTTCACTCGCCTTTGCTGGGACGTTACATTGTAAATGACTCGATACAACATGCAATGTACAATATTTCAGTCTTACAAAAGTGAATGTTTGCAAGAAATGTTTTCATGATAAAGCAAAACATTTCAAAACATCATCAACTTGCTTGCATACGCTGCACCAGCTTCAAACGCAACACACCAGAAACAGCAGGGATGGTGCGGGGGGCTGTAATTTACCAAAATCAACAATACAATAACACTCTCTGGTTTCTAAAGTCCATCGCAGCACAAATGATTTCCAAACGAATGGAATATCCTGATACATGTGTCTCCGAACTGAGAAAAATTGTTTTTATATAAAACCACCTTTAGAGGCCATTTTTCCCCGCAAAGCGGGGGTTGGCCTTTTTCGGGAGCCGTGGTTGTTGTTGTTTTTCGGTCCCCTTTTTGAAGCAATGTTTTACGGCCGGATGCCCTTCCTGACGCCAACCCTTTTTGTCGCCTTTAACGACAAACAGGGAATTACCAGTGAGCTGGTACTCAATTAGCCGACCTCGGAAGGATGACAGGCTGAGTCAACCCTCCTGGCGTTAATTCAGCGATTGACCGGGATTCGAACACCAGGATTCTAGGTATCCTAAACCGGCACCCTAGCCGCTAGCCCAACACCAGGGTTATGTTTGCATATGTTTGCATATGTTTGCATATGTTTTTATGAATGAAAAAAAAAATTCCAGGCAATATGGTAATTCTGAACGGTCTCATCAAAATAACAGATCATTTATCAAGTTTAGTACTACTAAATAACACAGTGCTACCTTCAGATTCTCATGCCATAGTTATTGCATCGTAAACTATCCAGGTGACACAAATGCGTACAAAACCAGATGGTCTGCTACCTCCTTTTGATTCCTCCCTTGCACGGTAAAAATAAGTACCGTGTTCTAAATAACTATTAAAATGATGTCACACTAAAAATAAAAATTTAGTTTAGTCTGGACTCTCAGTATTAATGGTGAGTTTGTACATAGGACAAGGACATCACGAGACCTGAATCAACTTTTCCATGAATTACAAGGACATTAGGAGCCAATGGACAAATGATCAGAGTCCAGCAATTTGAACCTCTGGATTACAATTGGGTGCTCTACACCAATCAGGACAATCCAAACATTTCACACACATATCAGATATCTAAAACAAAACAGATAACAGATAAACACATAACAGAGATATCTAAAAAATTCCACCTCTTCCTGATCTACAATATCTGACTTCGATGTATAATGAATGTCAGGATGATTGAATGTGTGAGGTGGTGTGGGCTGGGGGTTACCTTGCCAAACCAGCCTCGACCAATCTCCTGGACATAGCTGAGACTCTGACGGACAACTCCACCACTCCGCGACGTGTCTGCACAGGTTGGCATGAGGAGCGCACGTGGTTACATGAAGAACACTCCTTGCTTCTCGCTGCTCGTCTCCAATGCTTTCTATCTGCATGTGGGAGGATGACAGACTATCCAGACAGACAGAGTAGTAGAAGGAAGAATGTATGAGGGATGATGTTGGAATGACGAAAAGAAAAAGCCATGCAAGGTCCAGATGAAACTCGAGGACAAAAGAGGTGAGAATAGATACTAAGAGAGGTGAGAGGTGGAGGATATTTGTACAAGTGGTCAATTTAGAAAATAAAAAAGAGGAAAGGGATTAAAATTCCAGATGCAGAATGGTGTGTGAAGAATAAACTTTGAAACAAAGTAGACATATAATGTATGAAATAAAAACAATAAAGGCTCTCACATGTTCATCTTTGAGAACAAGCTGAAGCAGGACATGGGGGTAAGTTGGGTATGTACAGTGAGAACACAAACAGGAAAGTTCATTGGGTGTGCCGGCCAGTGAGTGTGCGCACGTCCGCCCCTAACTTCCCCAAAGCCCCCCTGCAAGCCCCCTCCCCCCCAGACATGGAACGTGGGAGACTATTGAGCAGTTATGGTTGCTACAATCAAACAAACTATGCAACACACTGACAAATCAACATTCTTGAAAGGTACATAACCTCGGTCTTTCACCATTTTGAATATGATATTGAGTTAATCACAGTGAAATAAATACAAATGTAGTATTTAAATCATGGTCACAGCTTGCAGAAAGCATAAACTTCAAGGACCATCTAGATATTATATACCTAGCCAGGGTGGAAGGTGTAGTGATTAATGAGATCAAATAAGAGAATGAATTTGAAGAAAGAGGGCGATAATAGGATTTGGAAGCCCTTTATGTGCGAATAAGGTTTTTCACATGAAAAATTCAAACTTCTTGGTCGACTTGTCTTTGGTGAAGAAGCTGCTGCCTACAGAGAGCATCCACAATGATATAGCTATCAGTGTACCATCGTGTCAAGGTACCTCCAATAACACTAGACCACAATTGCTACCAGAAGTCCAGGCAGGAATTTGGAGCTTATCCAGGGTGCTGCGCGGTGACATCTTGCCTCCTCTTCGCGACGGGCAACATGGGATCTTTAACGTCCACCATGTAATGCAGGCAGATGGGACACCCAGTTTAACGTCCATGCATCCACACACACTGTTAAATACCAGGAATACAGTTTAGACCTGTCGAGATTCGAACCCAGGTTAGATAGCTCAGAGACGATGGTGCATACCTTGATGCTATCCTGGCTGACCAAAAGAGGAGACAACAGGGGTGAAGTTTTGGGACAAGACAAGAGGAAGGAAACGAATTGTATGGGTCAAGTAGAGGAAACGAGGTGGGTGGGAGTGTATGTGTAGGGGGTGAGGGGAAGAGTGTTTAAAACTGCTGTCACTGTTGGATACTGTACGTAATATGTAGACATCCGAAAATATTAATTTTAACTACATTATGCAATGGATAGACAGGCAGTCTCGGGGGATATTTGTTTTGCTTATCTTTATTCTTTTGCAAGGAAAGACAGACATGTAAATAAACATTCAGCAGACATGTACAAAAAACCTTGTATCATATCAATCCCACATATCCTACAACTAATACTACAAGGGTGTTTCAAGTTTACTGGAGAATTTATTGTATGCTAAATTTTAGGTGAGGTTAGGTGTGGATAGGTGTAGTTAGGTCAGGTTAGGTGTGGTTAGGCTTGGTTAGGTGAGGTTAGATTTGGTTAGGTGTTGTTAGGTGAGATTAAGTGAGGTTATGTGTGGTTAGGTTACAAAAGTCACGTATTGTCTTGCACTCCATTCTGGGCCATTGTTACTTATTTTTTTGTTATTTCTCCTTTCCTCCTTGTGTATGTCAAACTCCTCAATACCATTTTGTGGTTGCTGTTGTTGTATGGCGTTGCTCTCTCAAACAGGCCTGCTCCATAAAAACAGCTGATCGATCTCCCAGGAGCGACCAAGAGACCCCCCCCCCCCCCCCAATATCCAAAATGGTGTACCCCCACCTATGTGAAGCCAGGGCCACGAGAGAGAGAGAGAGAGAGAGAGAGAGAGAGAGAGAGAGAGAGAGAGAGAGAGAGAGAGAGAGAGAGAGAGAGAGAGAGAGAGAGAGAGAGAGAGAGAGAGAGACAAAGAAAAAGAGAGAGAGAGAGAGAAAGAAAGAAGACAAGAAGGAGTGGGCCTGTGTATATGTGGACCCATCGGTGCCCGAACTTTGGCTGTGCTGCCCTGATTAATCCAGGCAGCAGGGAAGAATGGGGAAGATTTGGCCCTCAGCTTGCATTGTGGGGTACAACCACTGCAAATAGGCATCCCCGATACTTGCCCTTTGGTAGTGTGTGAATCTGCTGTGCTTTGCCATTCAGCTATTCCATGAGCCTAAACCCTTACAGATATACAGTCACGTGAAAAAGTAAGTACACCCCATGTAAAGTTTTGACTTTTTCAACATATTTCAACAGACAGCGATTTGATCTTCATTTCAACAATATTGATAGATAAAGGTGATATAATAAAACAAATATCATGAAACATTTACATTTTGTAGTCCATTGTATAATTTAAATAAACAAAAATGCAAATTTCACATGTGGAAAAAGTAAATACACCCCTACATTTATCACTACTTCAAATACCTAAAATTAAAATCAGGTGCACCAGCTCAGGTGCAAATGATTAGAACATCGTTAGAGAGGATCTTGGAGGTACCTGTCTTATTTAAACCTCAGACATTTAGTTTGGTTTGCTCTTTGTTGTTGAAGTGTGCGGCATCACCATGCCTAGATCAAAAGAGCCCTCTGAGGCCTTCAGAAAGAAGGTTATAGATGCCTACGAGTCTGGGAAGGGATTTAAAAAGATCTCCAAACAATTTGAAATCAATCATTCGACTGTCCGGAAGTTCATCTACAAGTGGAGAAGATTCCAAACAACTGCCAACTTGTTCAGGCCAGGCCGCCCCAGCAAGTTCAGCCCGAGAGCAGACCGCAAGATGCTGAAAGAGGTCTCGAAGAACCCCATAATGTCATCACGGGACCTACAGGTAGCTCTTGCCACTGTTGATGTCAAAGTGCACGAGTCTAACATTAGAAAGAGGCTGCACAAATTTGATCTACATGGGAGGTGTGCCTGGAGGAAACCTTTGCTGTCCAGAAAGAACATCAGGGCAAGACTAAAGTTTGCCAATGAACACCTAGGCAAAGACCAGCACTTCTGGAACAATGTGCTCTGGACAGATGAGTCAAACGTAGAGCTATTTGGCCACAGTACCAGAAGACATGTTTTGCGAAAACCAAAAACAGCATTTGACCACAAGATCCTGATACCAACTGTAAAGCATGGTGGTGGAAATATTATGGTTTGGGGCAGCTTTGCTGCATCAGGGCCTGGGCAGCTCACCATCATAGAATCCACTATGAATTCTTCATTGTACCAGAGGGTGCTTGAGGATAATGTGAGGCCATCTGTTGGAAAGTTGAAGCTCAACCGAAGGTGGACCTTGCAACATGACAATGACCCTAAACATCTATCTATAATTCCAGTAATCTCTGTGTGTATGTGTGTGTGTCTGTGTGTGTGTGTGTTTGTCTGTGACCGCTGTTTCTCGACAACCACGGGTCCGATCTAATTGAAACTTGCCAGATATATTGCTGGGGACCTGAGGATGTGCCTTTTCAAGGTTTCATATTAATCGGAGAAGTAGTTACCGAGCTATGGCGATTTATTTACCAAACTAATCACAGAACAGGTTGCGGGGTAGGCCAGCCAATCACAGAACACGTTGTTGCGTAGGCGTGGCCGATGTGAATTCGAGGCGTAGCGGGCGCCATTTGGAGGAGCTGGGAGGACTCAGTCGTGATAGAGTGAGCCTGAGTGAGTATATCAAGACAAGAACAAGATCTAGAAGGAGGTATGTACGGTGCGATTCATATAATATATTGTTTAGTTATCGTCGATGAGGAATTTGGGGTCGGAATGGGTGATCGGCCTGGGTGACTGGGTCTCGACTAGATGCTGGGCCGCACCAAGGAACGGGCACCCACGTACGGGCACGTCCTAGTACCAGTAAATCCACCAAGGAATGGCTGAAAAGAAAGAAATAGAGGGTTCTGTGATGGCCAAGTCAAAGCCCGGATCTAAATCCCATGTTGTGGGGGGATTTGAAACGAGCTGTGCGTGCAATTGTGCATGCTGTGCAACAATTTTTTGTTGAATAAATAACTGCAAAGTCAATTTTTCATTGTTTTTTTGTTCAATTAGATCACCTTTATCTATAGATACTGTTTAAATGAAGATCAAATATTGATATGTCCACATATGTTAAAAAGATTAAAAAACATTTCATGGGGTGTACTTACTTTTTCCACATGCGAAATTTGCATTTATGTTTATTTAAATTATACAATGGACTACAAAATGTAAATGTTTCATGATATTTGTTATATTATATCACCTTTATCTATCAATATTGTTGAAATGAAGATCAAATAGCTGTATGTTGAAATATGTTGAAAAAGTCAAAACTTTACATGGGGTGTACTTACTTTTTCACGTGACTGTATATATAAAAAAGAGATGGTGGTGTTCCACCTGCTTTTGAATCCCTAGAGGAAAGACTCTGGTTGAACCATCTCTGGACCAGACAGTGCCTCGAATGGGAGAAAAGAGCTACAAAAGAGTGGAGGTGTGCAGAATTTTGGGAGTTTAACCAGGAGGGAGCTGGACTAGATTTTTGAAGTTTAATATGGTGACATCAAGGCTCTACCACATCGATGGGACAGGTGTGTAGCTTTCGAAGAGGAATACATTAAGAAATAGGAGAATTTTCACCAAAGTCCTTGTACTTTTTAAATTCCCTTCAATACGTATATTATATAAGAGAGCCGTTTGTCTGTCTGTCTGTCCGTGTGTGATGTAATTTTTCTCAGAGATGGCTAAACGGATCTTCGTCAAACTTTCAGGGGTTTGTCAGTAAGTGCCAGGGAGTGTTTTGGACAAAAATATATATTTTAAATATTTGAAAAAAACTCGATCGCGGGTTGGTAATTATATAATTCACACAGTCCAATATGTGCAGGCTGCTCTCACGGGTTTATTTTAACTCCAATTTCCATTCTGTTTCCACTTTTAGTGAGAAGTATGGGTCTGTGCAGCCACTCATAAACTTTATTTGTTGAAAATCGCATAATCTTTAGCCGTGTTACCTCAGATCGCAGGTTGGTAATTATATAATTCACACAGCTATACTAATAAGAGAGCCGTTTGTCTCTCGCGGTGTGTGTGTGTGTGTGTGTCGCCATTTTTCTCAGAGATTGCTGAACGGATCTTCGTCCAACTTTCAAGGATTTGTCAGTCAGTGCCAGGGAGTGTTGTAGGCGATTTTAAAAAAAATATTTGAAAAAAAGGTCCATTTTTGGGAGGATAAAAAAAAACGCTCCATAGCACCTAAGCCTTTTTGATTAATGGATGACAGTTATATACAAGTACTCAGATGCATAAATGAATACAAAACAATTACCAGACATTTGAACACAAATAATTAATCAAACCAATCAGATTCAGACAATTCTGGAAGCAGTCATAGTTGGGAGTAAGTCCTCTTCTTCTTCCTAAACGTTATCAAATGTGTTAATGTTTATTTTTCGCTTGAGCATCACCGGGTACTTCAGCTATAAACGTTTATATACTTTACTCACGGTACAAATATAAATACAACTTTGTGTGGGGGGTAATATTGTCTATGTGGCCGCAGCCTCATGCGGGGATGTGGGGGGCTGAGGGAGGAGCGTAAATTCTCTATGTAAATGTGTACCGTGTAGCGCCACCTGGTGTTGGTGGTATAGAGGTTTTTTGTTTTTTTGTATACAAGATTGAGGCTCGTGTTGGAGCTAAAAATATTACGATTTCCTTTTTTTACGATTTCTTACGAATTAGGGTATTACGATTTCCTTTTTTAACCTGGGCAACACTGAGGTTCAAACACTCTTTGCACGGGTTAATTTTTCCTCCTTCCCTTCCGCCCACCTCCCCCCAAAACGGAGGGGCCTGTCATATCCTGCCCCCCCAAAAGATGTATATGTAGTATATCTTTCCCTTCTCTCCCCTTCCCCCCCTCCCCCCCCCCCGCATCCCCCACCCCCAGGCAACGCCGGGTACTTCAGCTAGTATTTCATAAAAGGCCCACACCAACCTTGAATGATCCTGAAATTATTCAACTGATTTTCTTTATCCAGCACGCCCTTTCAAGTTCATTCATTAGAAAGAAATAAGGACTTTCAGATAATGATTCTAACTCGTGCAATTTTGAACAATGTAAAATTGTTTCGTAATTGTTGCTGTGTTGAACATAATTGGGCAGATATAATAGGGGGATAAAGGGTTTAAAGCAGGAAGTGTCAAGGCATGGTTTAGGTAATGCTTTTGGTTTTGAGTCATTAGTATTGGGGTCATGTGGACAAAAAATTGTTATAATATGGGATGTATGCGCAAATAAATCTTTAGGTCAGTAACAGAAATCTCAATGGAAAAAGCGGTTTTTATATTTGATCTTCTATTTGATCCAATATTTATTTTATCATCCTCATCTGTAGATGCCTGTGTCCTATTTACACATTTCTGCATCATCTACTTGCTTTTGAACATTCCTCCTTCAACCCCCAGAGGACAGTTGCAGTTGCACCAGTAACATGGCCGCAATCCCACAAATGACGCAAACATGCAGTAGCTTTGTGCTGCGAATGAATAAGCGAATGTACTTGCATTTATTATTTTTTCTTTTTAACCAAAAAATATAGTTCTATGCGAGACAAGTTTTTGTCACCTCAAACATATATATTACTGCAGCAAGGTAAATGACCTTCATGATTAGTCGCCCAGAAAACGTCGGAATTACAAAATGTGCACGATCAATGGGAGTTTTAATAAACCTCCACTGCCCTTTTAAGCCTCGTGACAGGTGCAGGTGCTACGAATGCACTTTTGCACCAGAGACACAATCCATCACATCTAATTAAAGAGAATGAGTAAAACTACTTCTCTTAAAACATAACCAAGTGTTTCTCCTCCTCCTCTTCACTTCATAAGGGGTGACCTCGATTCCTGATCCTCGCACAATCCTCCCATCTCAACCGCAGCTGTCCACCTCTTTTCCTCCTACCTTATTCCCTCAACCTATCCGCTCTCTTTGTCATCCTCTCTTCCCCCATCCGCACTAAGTGCCCAGCCCATCTCAGCCGGCATTTCTCCAATCTCCCCATCAAGCTCATCTGCACAACCAATCTCCTCCCTTAGTTCATCCATCCTTCCATCGACCCTCTTCACTCCAGCAATTCTCCTGACCCAGTTGTTCTCGCAAACCTGAAGGTTATTGAAGATTAATGAAACAAAATGAAAGCACGCTGTACAGTGTACGCCACATCTTTGCCTTGTCGCAATGTCAGACGACACAAGCACGACGAGAGCCAATCGCCCATCACAGATAAACAATTAAATAATTACTTCCATTCGTACATTCCGTGTCTGGCATCCCAGTGAGCTATTGTGATCTTCCACATGGCTGCGAGCCATTGTGCTCCAGCTGTGAAAGTGACAACACGATGATCATATAAAAGTTAATTCACGTTGACGTGCAGTCAAAATTCCTTATCTCAAAGATAGACTTAAAGTGTGATGATGGTATAAAAATACGTTTTTACTCGTTACTCTCCGTTTCCACTTCATTCCAAAATGAACATGTGAATACCTGCTGCGCAAGATAACCTAGTATGGTATGATAGATCCTGACATGGTCGCTATCATGTGTACTCGACGAGGATGAATGAGACTACAAGGGACCCTTTTATACGAAATGAGAGTGTGAATGAAATGACTTTACACCACGTACTGTATAATATACTCTAGAAATACCATCTGGGTGGAGGGATAGCCCAGTTGGGAGCATTTGTTGCCATTGGGTTGGTTGTTCTGGATTTTCTCACAGTTAATAAAATAATTACCATTTTGATGCCCTGCCAGCAGGTTGTACTACATTTTAGGATACTAGGGCATGCCCGTACTATATCTATATCTAAAATTATATCCCCCCCCTCTATTTACATGAAATGGTTTGGTCCAAAGCGAACGGCTTGCGAGTGGTGACAATCCCCCCCCCTCTATTTACATGCAATGGTTTGGTCCAAAGCGAACGGCTTCCGGAGTTTGGTAAAGAAATCGCCATCGCGTGCACAAACGCGCAGGAAAGCGAATGAATCGCAAATTCGTTTTTATTAGTTGTAAAACATAGTTTAACGCCAACATAGTTTGCAAACGTGAAATAAATGAATACGCTCTCAAATGTGCCATCCGAGGCAGAGTGTGCCCGCCACGTTCGGCACACGCGATCGTTCGCTGCTCTCTGATTGGTTGAATCGTTTTTTGGACATAGCTCGGTAAGTAATTGTCCGATTAATATGAAACCTTGAAAAGGCACATCCTCGGGTCCCCAGCAATATACCTGGCAAGTTAAAAGTATATCGGACCCGTGGTTGTCGAGAAACAGCGGTCACAGACAAACGTACAGACGTACAGACAGACAGACAGAGATTACTGGAATTATAGATAGACTAGGGCATGCCCGTACTATATCTATATCTAAAATTATATCCCCCCCCGCCCCCTCTATTTACATGAAATGGTTTGGTCCAAAGCGAACGGCTTGCGAGTGGTGACAATCCCCCCCCTCTATTTACATGCAATGGTTTGGTCCAAAGCGAACGGCTTCCGGAGTTTGGTAAAGAAATCGCCATCGCGTGCACAAACGCGCAGGAAAGCGAATGAAACGCAAATTCGTTTTTATTAGTTGTAAAACATAGTTTAACGCCAACATAGTTTGCAAACGTGAAATAAATGAATACGCTCTCAAATGTGCCATCCGAGGCAGAGTGTGCCCGCCACGTTCGGCACACGCGATCGTTCGCTGCTCTCTGATTGGTTGAATCGTTTTTTGGACATAACTCGGTAAGTAATTGTCCGATTAATATGAAACCTTGAAAAGGCACATCCTCGGGTCCCCAGCAATATACCTGGCAAGTTTCAAGTATATCGGACCGGTAGTTGTCGAGAAACAGCGGTCACAGACAAACAAACAGACGTACAGACAGACAGACAGAGATTACTGGAATTATAGATAGATGTTGTCCTACATTTTAGGATATGTTGTCCTGTGGAAGGGCACGACAATCCCATCTACATTTAATTTATGGACATTAAAAATCACATATCAGTTTCCAATATGGAATAAACTATGTGCCCTTGTTCTGGCCATGTTCGCTGCTTGGGGTTAAAGAGTACAATAGTACCAAGAAAGAGCATTCAGAGATTGCAGACACTGGCCAGGACATGTTTGTGTGGTGTATTTTGTGTGGTTTATTGACGATGTAGATTTATGTTCAATCCAATATGGCTGCCAAACCACGTGACCAATGATGTCATCAATTTAATTCTCCCATAAAAATTTTTTTGTGTATAGCGCTCGAAATGTGAAACTGATCAGATCAACCGTTCTACTTGTCCAATTAAGATGTCGTAATGAAGGCACCGATGACATCATCATGAATATATGTTATTCGCCATGGGGAGTACTTGACAATGAGCCATATTTCCATTTTTTCCATGGAGCGGTTTCGGAGTTTTTCGGTTTTTCCAAGATGGCGCCCATACCACATGATCTATGACGTAATAATTATCATTAAAAACCTCTACAGGAGGAAGCGCTCCTATGGTGAAAATTCTGTGTCCGTCGAACCAACAGTTGCAGAGAAAAGCATACTCACATTCTGTATGGCCAAACAAACAGACAGACAGACAGACAGACAAAGAAATGGACCCAAATGCAATACCCTCTTTTCTGGCGAGGGTAACTAGCTGGACTTGTAGAAATTAAATTACTATCGTTATCACAAAACGCAATGGTTTACTAATCCTATATCAATAAAGTGTACTATTGTAGCGGTTACCGCTGGATGCACACAATCGCCTTGCACCGGCCAGAACACGGCCAGACGCGCCTCTCCCGGGCACGCCCGAACCTCCCGGGCACGCCCGGTCTCGTCTTTCCCGGGCATGCCCGCTCTCGCCTTTTCAGGGCTCGCCCAGAGCGTCCGGGCATGCCCGCTATCGCCTTTCCAGGGCTCGCCCAGAGCGCCCGGGCACGCCCAGCCTCGACTTGCCAGGCCGCAGCCAAACACGCCCGGGCAGGTCCAGACTCGCCTTTCCAAGGCTCGCCCTTGACACCCGGGCATGCCCGGTATAGCTTTTGCCGGGCAAACTTCCCGACATAAATGTGTATATATATTGCTGCCCGATAAACGGGCTTGTCAGAATACCTGAGCTGTTTTGTTTCAATAAAGCAACTCGGACGAATTCCGTCTTTGGTCGCGTCAATTCTTTCGACTCGCGTTGGAGCGCAGTTCCTTCATTGGTGACCTACCGACATGGATACGGCAGTGACGCTTAAACTGCCTACCTTCTGGGAGGCTCACGCGGCTGTTTGGTTCGCTCAGGCGGACTCTCAGTTCGCCCTGCGAGGCATCACCGCGGACGACACCCGCTTCCACCATGTTGTGGCGGCGCTCGGTTCCGCCACCGCGGCCCGCGCCTTGAGCCTCCTCGAGCACCCGCCGGCTGCTGACAAATACGACGCGCTGAAGACACTCCTCCTCGATGCTTTCGCCCTCTCACTGGCAGCACGCGCACGGCGCCTGCTCGCTCTGCCCGAGCTCGGCGACACGCGCCCGTCAGAGCGCATGGACTATATGCTCTCGTTGCTCGGTGAGCACTCTCCGGATTTTCTGTTCCGCGAGCTGTTCCTTCGCCAGCTGCCTCACCCGGTACGCCTCGCCCTGGCTGGCACGTTGATCACGGATTCCCGCGCCCTCGCCAGGGAAGCCGATAAGATCTCCTCGGCAGGCCAGCACATCGGCGCGGTTACCTGGAGCCCGCCGCCGTCCGAGGCGACGCCCACGACACCCGAGCGCCCTGCGCGGTTGGAGGCCGAACTGCCGGTGCAACTGGCGGCCACCACGCCGCACCGCCCGCTTCCGACACGACGGCCGGGGCCTCCACCTGACCGGGCGTGGTGTTATTACCACGCCAGGTTCGGACACAAGGCTCGGACGTGCCGGCCCCCGTGCACTTTCGGCAGGTCGGGAAACGGCCGGGCCGGCGTTCATTCCCAGCCATGAGCGCCGGCCACTCAGGCAACTTGCTGTTTATTCGGGACAAAGCGTCTGGGCGGCGTTTCCTGTGTGACACCGGCGCCCAACTGAGCGTCATACCCGCCTCCGAGCAGGACAGGCGGGACGCCGTTTGCGGCCCCTCTTTGGTCGCTGCTAATGGCTCGGCCATACGCACTTTCGGCCCACGCATCGTCACCCTCTGCTTCAGCAGCCAGCGTTTTCAATGGACTTTTGTGACCGCCTGCGTCCCCATGGCTTTGCTGGGCGCCGACTTCCTCTGCGCGCACGGGCTGCTGGTCGACGTCAAACGTCGTCGCCTTGTCAACGCCGAGACCTTCAGCTCCCTGGCGTGCACGATGAGCAGCTCCGCGCCGACCGAACTGGCGTGCGCCCTCCCGGCAGCGAACGAGTTCGCTCGCCTGCTCGCGGAATTCCCGGCCCTCACGCGGCCGAGGTTTTCGGCCGTCGCGGTGCGGCACGGGATTGAGCACCACATACCCACTACGGGCCCGCCGGTCTATGCCAGGGCCCGCCGCCTCGACCCGGCCAAGCTCGCCGTGGCGAAGGCCGAGTTCTACGCGTTGGAGCACCTCGGCATCGTGCGGCGCTCCGATAGCGTGTGGGCCTCGCCACTGCACATCGTGCCAAAGCCGGGGGGTGGATGGCGCCCGTGTGGCGACTACCGCCGTCTCAACGACGCTACCACTCCAGACAGGTACCCGATCCCGCATATTCAGGACTTTTCCGCCCGTTTGGGGGGACGGGTCATCTTTTCGAAAATTGACCTGATACGGGGCTACCACCAGGTACCTGTCCGGGCGGCCGACGTCCCGAAGACGGCCGTCATCACGCCGTTCGGCCTGTTCGAATTTTTCTGCTTCGCCCGGATGCCGTTTGGCCTCAAGAACGCGGCCCAGGCGTTCCAGCGCTTGATGGACGGCGTGCTGCGCGACCTGCCGTTTCTTTTCGTCTATCTGGACGATATCCTCGTCGCCAGCACGTCCCGCGCCGAGCACCTCCTCCACCTCCGAACACTGTTCGGTCGCCTCAGCGAGCACGGCTTAATTGTCAACCCGGTCAAATGCCACTTCGGCGTGACGACCGTTGACTTTTTGGGCCACCGCATCACCAAGACCGGGGCGGTGCCGCTGCCGACCAAGGTCGAGGCCATCACCACGTTCCCGCGTCCCCGTTCCATCAAGGCCCTCCAAGAGTTCCTCGGCATGGTGAATTTTTATCACCGATTCGTGCCCCGCGCTGCTCAGCTCATGCGGCCCCTTTACGAGGCCCTCCGGGGCAAGCCGGCCAAGCATGACATTGTTTGGTCTGCGGCCATGGACGCGGCCTTCGCCAGCGCCAAACGGGCCCTCGCCGACGCAACGCTGCTGGCTCACCCGGTGCTCAACGCGCCCATTGCCCTCACTACGGACGCCTCCAACTACGCGGTGGGCGCCGTCCATGAGCAATGGGTGGACGGGGTTTGGCAGCCACTCGCTTTTTTCAGCCGGCAACTCTGGCCGAACGAGTTAAACTACAGCACGTTCGACCGCGAGCTGCTCGGGCTATTCCTGGCCGTTCGCCATTTCCGACACCTCCTGGAGGGCTGCCCGTTCACGGCTTTCGTCGACCACAAGCCGTTGGTCTACGCAATGGCTAAGGTCACGGAGCCGTGGTCGGCCCGCCAGCAGCGCCACCTCTCCGCTGTGTCGGAGTTCACCACGGACATCCGGCACGTCGCCGGCAAAGACAACGCCGTGGCCGACTGTCTTTCTCGGGCCAGCGCGAACGCGGTCCACCTCGGCGTGGACTTCGCGCTCATGGCGGCCGACCAGACCACCGACGCCTCGGTGCAGGCACTCCGTGCGGCGGACACGGGCCTCCGCCTGGCCGACATTCCCTTCGAGGGCACCGTCCTGCTCTGCGACGTCTCCCAGGGCCAGCCTCGCCCCATCGTGCCCGTTTCCTGGCAGCGCCACATCTTCGCCTCCATCCACGGCCTTTCTCACCCGGGCCGGAAAGCTTCTCAGAAGCTGGTGTCGGCGCGTTTCGTCTGGCACGGCCTTCGACGAAACATCCGCGACTGGGCCAACGCCTGCACGGCCTGCCAGCGGGTCAAGGTCCACCGCCACACCCAGGCCCCGCTGGCACCTTTCGCCGTGCCTGAACGGCGTTTCGACCACGTCCACGTGGACCTGGTGGGTCCCCTGCCCCCCTCGCGGGGGTTCACCCACCTGCTCACCCTGGTGGACAGGACCACCAGGTGGCCGGAGGCCGTGCCCCTCGCCTCCACCACCACCGCCGACGTGGCGCAGGCGTTCATCGCCACCTGGGTCGCGCGCTTCGGCGCACCAGCGGACATCTCGTCCGACCGCGGCCCACAGTTCACGTCTGAGCTTTGGGGCGCGGTCGCCCGTTCGTTGGGGGTCACGCTGCACCGCACCACGGCCTACCACCCCCAAGCCAACGGGTTGTGCGAGCGGTTTCACCGCTCCATGAAGGCCGCACTCATGGCCGGCCTTCAGGACGACGGTTGGGCCGACCGGCTGCCGTGGGTCCTTTTGGGCCTTCGCACGGCCCCCAAGGAAGACCTCCCGGCGTCCGCCGCCGAGGTCGTCTACGGCCAGCCGCTCCGCGTCCCGGGCGAATTCGTGCCCGACGCTACCAGTCCCTGGTCCGCCGCTCGCCAGCGCTCGGACCTCCAGGAGGCCGCCCGACGATTTGCCCCCGTGCCGACGTCCCGCCACGGTGGCCCCCAGTCCTACGTCCCCCCGGCGCTTCGCACAGCGGAGTACGTCTTTGTGCGTCATGACGCGCACCGGGGGCCACTCCGGCCGCCGTACGACAGGCCCTTCCGGGTCCTGCGACGGGGCGACAAGTCTTTCATCGTCGACTTCGGCGGCCGGCCGGACCGGATTTCTGTGGACCGCCTCAAACCGGCGCACATGGACGTCGACCGACCACCACGGTTGGCCCTTCCTCCGCGGCGAGGCCGCCCCCCGTCCACAGTTCCCCCCGCTCGACCACCCACCACCACGTCGGACCCCTCCCCACGACCCTCCAGGGGTCGCTTCGGCCAGGTCATCCGGACCCCCCTTAAATTGACCCTGCCGGTGCAGGTCGATTCTGGAGGGGCGTGTTTAGCGGTTACCGCTGGATGCACACAATCGCCTTGCACCGGCCAGAACACGGCCAGACGCGCCTCTCCCGGGCATGCCCGGACTCACTGTTCCCGGGCATGCCCGAACCTCCTGGGCATGCCCGCTATCGCCTTTTCAGGGCTCGCCCAGAGCGTCCGGGCATGCCCGCTATCGCCTTTCCAGGGCTCGCCCAGAGCGTCCGGGCATGGCCGCTATCGCCTTTCCAGGGCTCGCCCAGAGCGCCCGGGCACGCCCAGCCTCGACTTGCCAGGCCGCAGCCAAACACGCCCGGGCAGGTCCAGACTCGCCTTTCCAAGGCTCGCCCTTGACACCCGGGCATGCCCGGTATAGCTTTTGCCGGGCAAACTTCCCGACATAAATGTGTATATATATTGCTGCCCGATAAACGGGCTTGTCAGAATACCTGAGCTGTTTTGTTTCAATAAAGCAACTCGGACGAATTCCGTCTTTGGTCGCGTCAATTCTTTCGACTCGCGTTGGAGCGCAGTTCCTTCACTCTAGTATTATTTTGTATGGGTTGTGGACAATAAATTAAACCACAAATCAAAAATGAAAATGGTTTATCAAACAGGACTCCACACAAATAGATTCGGTGCTTGTATCTAACTGCCTGGGGCATTAGATATAAAAATATAATTTTGGCATTAAAAAAAAAACCGATCCCTGTAGAAAAACGTACTGCAGCAAACAACACTAACCGTAACCCCACTGATCTCTATACTAACTGGATAGGAAGGGAAGCTCATTTTTTGAAGCCATTTGTCCGCCATCTTTGCTCCCCCACGATTCCCCAAAACGAATGTCATTTACCGATGTAATGTGAATCCGCTTCTTCATTCAAATCGACCGCTGCGGTTTTTATAACCGTAAGCAGCGTACGATGGCAATCCTGTAAAATCAATCCTGTAATAATGCTTTTTCAACCCTGGAACGGATTAAAATCAATTCGGAATGGAATAAAATAAAGTGGGAAGGTGGAATTTTCGTAGGAAATATGCTGATAATTAAATATTAAATTCTTTAAATTCCCTCTAATTAAATATTAAATAAATGAAATATTCTATTAATAAATAATAATATTAAATATTAAATAATTAAATAATTAAATATAATTAAATAAATAAAATTAAATATTAAATAATATTAATATTAAATATTAATGGTAATTAAATATTCTTTAAAAATTTAAAGAATAGGAAAATAGGACTGCGTTTACTTTTTCATGGCTGATAATATAACATGGATCTGCAAAATAAATTGGTATGTGAATACTTGTATACCATATTTGTGGTCAAGTGTTGGTTTTGTTTTGTTTTTTCATTCCACATGGCACAATATTCTTACTGAAGTGAGTACCATTGAAAATAAATTGCATCCATTTATCAAAGAATCAGAATCAGAAGAGTAGGCCGATAGTGAAAACAAACTTCTGAGTTATACTTCTGGGCAGAGAAACATGATGGTCATCGTAAATATTTTTGTTATTCTCCTCCAAGACATGTCAGGATATTGCCAAATTATGATAAATTATAATTACAGAATATAAAATAGCAACATGTGTACACTGTATCATGTGTGTTCTATAATCTCACTGGTGCTTGAACAAAATCCGTTTGGACATCTGCTTCCTGACTTTCTCTCCGGTGATGGCTTCCGTCTCCTTTTTCCCCAAGATGAAAGAGTTTGATTCGACAATAACAAGAAGCTGCTATCTTCACGAGGTTGTGAATATGATTATCTTCCACTGCAGTTTCAAACTGGTGTGAGTGCAGTTCAGGAAATAAGTCCATATGAACAGTATTGCTCACAACAGCCATGGATACTGCAGCTGAAATTCCGGATCCTCGAGGAAGATTCCCATTTGTCGTCTTCAGTAGTCGTTGAAAACAATTCTCTGTTTCCAAGCATGTGGCAATGACGCTTGATGATGCTTTCTGGAGGCCTCCCTGGTCTTTCATCCTCAATAAATTATGGCAACTACCATCTGAAGTAGTAAGTGCTAACGCACAAGACACGCAGTCGATTCTCTGCTTCATCATGCGAACTACGTAGCCAGCGATGTAGCCAACAGCCGCCTCTTTGTATTGCGAAACTGTTTCGAAGTTTGGCGTGTCAGCGTAGTCATGGTCATCTTGTGATGGTTGTCTGTCGATGATGTCATATTTGCGTTCAATGTTGATTGTCGATTGTGTAATGTACTGAACTGTAAGAATGTCAGTGTGATGATCTAAGAGGGAACAGTTTCCAGTACCATTATTTACATGATGTCGCATTAGGAGGCGCTTGTAGGTCGACTGAAATTGACGAGCCCTAGGATTGTTGTTAAATCCTCCACATGAATGTTCCGCTGCGAAGAAAAGTTCCAGATGGTCCTGACTGAATTTGTACGTCGTACATCCATATGCTGTACAGGACGGCATCTTTCCTCACAGCAACTTGCTGTCTAAAGTCAATTTGAATCGAATGTTTTGTTGAAATTTCGATGAAATTATTTTATAAAATATAGCAGGCATTGTCTTTTGATAAAGACAATGAACGGATGCAGATTTTATGGGGGAACCAATATGGCGACGAATCTACTTCTGGTGACTTCACAGCGAATGGACCAATTAGCGTTGATTTGGCGTGGAGCCTCCAATCCAGTTAGTATAGAGATCAGTGCCTAACCCTAACTCCTTTTGAGCATCCGTTTATTCATATTCGCAAGTAAATGAGCTTCAAAAGCCAGTATCAGACTGGTATTGATGTATGGAAGTAAAACGTGGGTAATGTGGATCAAAGATGTAAGAAGAATAGAAACGGAGATGAAAACGATATGATGGATGAATGGATTATCTCTGTAAGAAAGAATGCCGAGCTCAGAAATCAGGAAGAGATGAAAAATCGATACTAGTGAATAAGGGCTGAGGAAGAGGAGACTTGGTTGTTGGTCATGTTGGTAAGATCATGTGCAACGAAGGTCAGAAGATGAAGCTGTAAACAAAGCAATAAGGCTTGTGGTAGAGGTAAGAAAGCTGAGAGGACGTGAAATGAAACTGCCAACAAAGATATGGATTGTTTGCATTTGTTATTCAATGATTGCTTTTGGTTCATGTTTCCATAAGTTTCATGGAAATGGGTATTGAAATTCCTGCAGATGTGCCAGTGGATTACTCTACATACTTTGTTGTACCTTTGTGTGTACAGTTGTTCTGACATGAGGTTTTTCATCCTGATAGGAGGTGACTCATGCTTTCTGTTTCTACTTTGCAGAATCTACACTTGTCCGATTGACTCAATCCAACCATCTTATTAAAGCCATTTGTATAGTGCCATTGGTCTTGCGCATTTATTATGATTTGTTCTGCATCCCTGTTGAGCTGACATCCTCAGTCATTCCAGTGATCCTTATTTGTTCATCTCCAATCTGTCCAACTCTTTTTTATATTTGCCCTCTTTTTTGTCTTTCTCTCAGTTGTCACTATATATCTGTTGATATTTCATCTTTTAGTTTTATTTTGGCTTTTTTGCAATCGTTTTCGGTTTGGTGCATGACATCTTCTATTCGCAACTGTTTTTTGAGATTTCTTGAGAAGTGAGTGAGAGATGCATACCTTTTCTGGCTTGTTGTGTTCATGTTTGTACACAAATTGTACTCAGTAGTCTATTGAGCTTTTCACATACTCTGCTAATCCTACAGTCATTGTTCTGTGCACTTGATTGAGTTTCATCAGGCCGCCACCTCCTTTCCTTGGCAGGTACATTCTCGGGATGCACTGATTTTTATAGAACATTTTGTGGATAGTGAGGAGATTACTTATTTTGATATCTAGTTTTTTTATTTTCCGCTTATGGCCAATTTACTATTCCACAGCTACCAGGTCTCAAAGTATTCACCTCAGTTGTGTATTTTCGCTTTAAAATTTGCTTTTCTCTGCAACCGCTTGTCTAGTCAATATGAAACTTAAAACATGGGAGGGACTCCCCATGGATAATATTATTTTGATAATTCTGATGTCATAGGTCACATGGTATACCAGCAATAATTGGTTATATTGAAATCCGTATCCAAAAAATCTGAAACTTCATTTAATATATCTGATCAAGAACCCGATGTGAGTAAATAATTAAATTTATGACATCATCAGTCATGTGGTTTGGTGGCTATATTGGATTGAAAATAAAAACGTAAAAAAATATTTTTCAGAATTTCTGAACAGATCAATGTGAAACTTGATTAGCCATGGGGAATATCAAGTTTTGAATTTTTTCCATATTTACATTCATTGACGCAATTTAGCCTTATTGTGCTCAAAAGTTGTTGTTAATTATCTTAATAATTAGTCTACAATCAGTCAGGATATGGATAATGACAATGTATGTGATATAACAGGGTGCATGGATGATATGGGTATATGGGCCATAATAGCAGTAGGCCATAATAGCAGTGGGCCATAATAGCAGTGGGCCATAATAGCAGTAGGCCATAATAGCAGTAGGCCATAATAGCAGTGGGCCATAATAGTAGCGTGTTCAGTTAACGATGTTATTTTTGTTCAGATTGAACGCACGAAGCAAGACTATGCACTCTGCCGAATGTGTGTTCTCGTTTGTTGTTATTGTTGAAGTTGTTGTTGTTGTTGTTGTTGTTGTGGTGTGGTAGTGTGTCATGGGGCCCACAAGGCTAACCCCTGCTCTAGCGGGGAAAATGGCCTTAAAAAACGATCACAACAACAACAACATGCATTTTAAGGCCATGTTCCCTGCTAGAGCGGGGGTTAGCCAGGTTAGCGGGGGTGTCGCCTTAAAAAACGATCATTCATTCATAAATGTTTTGGGGTTTCCATTACCTGATTTATCATTTTAACAATAACGGAGTTGAACAGAATAATGCAATATAGCAAACAAAATGATTCCGAAAAAATAATAAGAGGGATGTTACAAATTAAATTCTCACAATATGACATGATAATTGCCGAAAGTCTTGGGACAGCACAGACAAACTTCAAACGATCCCTCCCAACCTGCATGTGCATATATTTCCCATAATACAAGGCAGCACATGTGCTTTATAAACAAATCATCCTGCGACATTTTGGACAAAGGAGAGAAAAACAGACGGAAAAATGACATTTGATTGAATAGGCTGATTGGGATAAAGTCAGGAAAAGCAGATAAAAACAAATATAATTTAGATCAGATATGTATGGGAAGTGGGAGGGCGAGGAAAAAGTCAGTGAGAGTACAATAGGTCACGAGTGGGGATTGTGATAAACGTGATTTGTTGTCATCCAGGAGGATTGGAGAAAAGAGCATGACTGGACAGATAGGGGAGATGATCCCAGAGATAGGGTAAGAGGGGTTGGTGTCGATAAGGAAGTGGAGGTGAGCAGTAAGTCTATATTTGTGAAGGACAGCAATTATAGATTGTTGAAGGGGTGTGGGCAACCAGGAGGTGCTGTGGCGGGACAACGGATTGAGGATACAAAGACCAGCTATGAGATTGGATAGGACCATGAGGTCAACAATCTGCTTGAGGTTAGAGGGAAGCAAACCTTGTGCCTCAGTTTCCTGCTGATATATACTGAATTGCTCTCATAAGATGATACAGCATTAGCCCATAGAGGAGAGCCATACTCCATAGCACTGAGAATGAATAAAGAAGTAAATGTGAACGATCAAGGAAAGCAAATAATTGAATGGACAAGAATGTTGCAAAAAGACATATCCATTCAACTGCAGGCCAATAAGCTTACTGACAATTATAAGCAGGAAATGGCATTCATCATCATTGTCAATTCCAAGTGTTTCCTCCTTTCAAATGGCCTGATGTCAGACCACCAGTTTGGATTCTGTCCCAGTCACTCTTTTGTTGTCCCCCGTCGCACCACGGAGCGAAAGGGGGACTATGGTTTTCCCCTCCGTCCGTGTGTGCTTGCGCCCGTCCGTGTGTGCGTGCGGGAGTGCGTGCGAACGTGCGTGCGTCCATGCGTGCGTGCATGCGTGCGTAAACGAAGGACCGAATTCTAATTTGGTGTGTGGGTACAACCCACGTCAAAATCCAAGATGGCCGCCGCCACGTATTTCTGAACCTTGTGAGCGAAATATTTTGAAAAATAAACGAAGTACCAACTTCTAATCTGGTGTGTGGGTGTATCTGCTCTCCCCTCTGGTCTGCTCTCCCCTCTCCCCTCTGGGAATACTGCTCTCCCCTCTGGGCCGGTGCTCCTGCCTCACACCGAGCTCGTCTTCACGCTGTTGAAACCAAAGCATTCAGAATCATTGGAATCTCCCGCGATGAAGCTAACTCCAAGGGCCTCTCACTCACTCACCGCAGGCAGGTTGGTGGTCTTTCCATCTTCTACCGACTCCTCCCTGGCCTTGCCCCCCCAGCTCTCTCTGGGCTCTGTCCCGCAAATATTCCTACAGGTCGCACAAGATCTGCCTGCAACCCTCTTATGGTCAAACTGCCAAAATCAAGACTCTCTGCTCACCTTCACTCCTTCATTCCCACTCCACCCTCCAGGTCTTTAAAACTGCTGTTCACCACCATCTCTTATCTTCCCCCATCCAAAACCTTGATCTTTTCTACCCCCGCTAATTTCACCCCAATTCCACTTTTTTGAAATACCAACTTCTGTCCTGGAAGTCCTTGGTGTCCTTGTGTTTTATACTTCTCCCTGCACCCCCCCCCCCCTTCCCACGCCTCCTCCCCCCAAGCCCTCTCCCTTCCACACATCTCCCTGCTCTCAAATGTTGTGTTTGTGTGCTTCCCCTTCTCTCCCCATCTTGTTTTCCGCTCCCTCTTTTTGTGTGTTTTGTTTGTCTGGTTGATTTGTTTGTAAAGTAAATGTTAGCTCTTTCACGAGCCTCGATTCAGTATACAAAAAAACAAAAAAAAAATCTCGGCATAAGGAAGAACGCTATTGAAAATTGAGTCGCCACGTCAAAATCCAAGATGGCCGCCACCATATATATGTCTGAAACTTGTGAGCGGAATATCTTGAAAAATAAGCGAAGTACCAACTTCTAATCTGGTGTGTGGGTGTATCGGCATAAGGAAAAATGCTATTGAAAATTGGGTCGCCACGTCAATATCCAATATGGCCACCGCCATGTATGTCTGAACCTTGTGAGTTGAATATCTTGAAAAATAAGCGAAGTACCAACTTCTAAGCTGGTGTGTGGGTGTGCCTAGGCATAAGGAAAAATGCTATTGAAAATTGGGTCGCCACGTCAAAATCTAAGATGGCCGCCTTGCGTCTTCCACTTTGTCAACTCATCACTTCACCGACGGCGGACCTCGGCGTAACGCTTGTTTTTCCTACAATACAGAGGCTAATGGAAGAGCAATGTGGTGGAGGGTATATAAACTTGACAGTAGGGCAGAGTGGTAACTCTAAGCAAGGGAATAAACAAACAGGAAAAGAGGAAAGACCAGAAGGAAACACTAAAACCTGGGTGATGGGTGATGATTCGGAAGAGTTAATGGAGGTAGTAAAGATTGTGGGTAGCAATGGGGGTGGGATTATATGGCGGTGCACCACCTGCATGAAGAACTATAGGGAAGAGTGGGAAAGAACTATGAATATGTGGCAGCTTCTCTCGTAACAATCGAAGTTTGTGAATCTCAGTCAAGAGGTCAGAACTGTCTCCCTGAACATATATATGTCTGACATTATACACACTTTGGTATACTGCACTGCTTGCCCAAGCTCAATGCCTGTGGAAGCCTTCATATATAGTTTACTCACCTCCTTCACTCACACAGTCAGTACATTGCTATATAAACATAATTATTTCCTCTTTTCTCCCAATGGAGGCTGTAGTGCCCCAAGGCATCCTCTTGGGCCCAATGTTGTTCCTCATATACTGTATACATAAACAACCCCTCTATTCTTTTTTTTTTGAAACAAGAAATACCTCTATTCCTTTTTGCAGATGACTCCAGATTATGCCGTACGGTAGCCTATCTCACCGAGAGGCAGACGGCAGCTGTGTCCCTCTGCTGCTATGAAATTGATTGCATGCTGGCCTAACAAATATAGAACATGTCTTTCAATCCTGCCAATTCCCACAATCTCAACCTGTCCCTCAGGAAGGAAAACAAAATCATTCTGTCTCTCTATTTCCACACTCAACAACTGTAAAAGGCAATGTCTCTTGAACTTCTAGACCTCACCATCACCTTGCCCTCCTCCACACCCCCAGGCACCTTACTCTTCTTTTAGCCCAGATTTTTATCAAAAAAATAAATACCTAAAATTGAAAGTCAAGCTGGGAGTTTGATTGGGGCGTTACATTTGCAAAACATAATGAAGGAAGCATCCATAGTTGAGTTTAAGGCATCCATTATTTAACGATAGCGCATAATGTGAAAACCTTGTCTTGTCTGCTCTCTCTCATGCACAGATTTATCCCATCTCGTCTTCAGTTGTCATACCCTTCCTCCCGTCCATGGTACACAGAATCTTGTGGTGAGGCTGTTGCATGAAACAACTTGCCTTTGCCTCTTGGAAGGCTAATCCAACTGAAGGCAAAAGTTGCAAACTTGCAAATGTCTGCTGCTCTTCTTCTGCTCCAATCGGTTCATCTGAGAATTTCCTTGTCAAAGTGGACATCTCTCTGGCCATTCTCAGAGAGCCTCCTCAGCGTCAACAAGTCTGGCATTTCACTCAAGCCAACTGGCACGGTCTTGAAGCAGCCATCAATCATCTGGACTGGTCTCCCATCTCTACTGCCTCTGACATCACCTCTTCCTGGGAATTCTTCCAAAGCAAACTGCTCTCTCTCATGCACAGATTTATCCCATCTCGTCTTCAGTTGTCTTACCCTTCCTCCCATCCATGATACACTGAATCTTGTGCAGTTGCCCTGAAACAACTTGCCTTTGCCTCTTGGAAGGCCAATCCAACTGAAGGCAATCTCAGTTCCTTTCACAAAGCTCAGAACAAGTGTGTGTCTACCCTCAGGAGTGCCAGGAAGCACTATTTCTCTACTCTCAAGACTGACTCTCAAACCTGTCTCCTCCCTCAAAATCCTGGTGGCGTCTGGTCAAATCCGTTTCTGGTGCTTGTTCCCCCTCCATCCCCTCCCTTACCTCAAATGGCTACACAGTTGACACTGCACGTGACAAAGCTGAATGCCTCAACTCTGTGTTTGCTTCAAAATATTGAGTCCGAAACCCATCTATCTCTGTACCCACCTTTCCCAGTCGAACCCAGCTGCTCCTGGAATCTGTGTCTTCTCTCCTGACAAGGTGGAGAAGTTTCTGTCAAAGCTCGACTCTGATTCTGCAACTAGAACAGACGGCATCAGCCCACGGGTCCTAAAATCCTGCTCTGCCACTCTTTCACTCCCTCTCTCAATTCTCTTCACCCTCTCTTTGTTCAAGGTCATCTGCCATCAGTTTGGAAATCAGCCAACATTACCGCTTTACACAAAAAATGTGCAAAAACATCTCCTTGCAGCTACAGACCAATCAGCCTGCTCCCATTTATCAGCAAAGTCATGGAATCCATCATTGCTTCGGATATCAAATCCTTCCCCTTCTCCAATGGCTTGATCTCTGATCATCAATTTGGTTTCAGACCAGGTCACTCTACTCTGGGCATGCTGCTTCTGCTGTCTCAACAAAGGATGGAGGTCCTCAATGCCAAACAGGAAATCAGAGCTGTCTCCCTTGACATATCACGTGCCTTCGATACGGTCTGGCACCCCGCTCTGCTCACCAAACTCTCCTCCTTTGGTATCCATGGAAATCTCCATGCATGGCTTGCGGACTTCCTCTCTGGTCGTAGTCAAAGTGTGGCCCTGAATGGATTTCTCTCATCTGCCAATCCTGTTCAGGCTGGAGTTCCCCAAGGTAGTGTTCTGGCCCCTGTGTTTTTTATTTTATTTTTTTTTTTTTTGTATACTGAATCGAGGCTCGTGAAAGAGCTAACATTTATTTCACAAACAAATCAACCAGACAAACAAAACACACAAAAAGAGGGAGCGGAAGACAAGATGGGGAGAGAAGGGGAAGCACACAACCACAACATTTGAGAGCAGGGAGAAGTGTGGGAGGGAGAGGACTTGGGGGCAGGAGGCGTGGGAGGGGGAGGGCGGGGGGGAGAGGTATAAAACACAAGGGGACCGAAATTAGCGGGGGTAGAAAAGATCAAGGTTTTGGATAGGGGAGGATAAGAGATGGTGGTGAACAGCTGTTTTAAAGACCTGGAGGGTGCAGTGGGATTGAAGAGAGTGAGGGAGTTTGTTCCAGAGGTGGGAGAAAAGAGGAATGAAGGAGTGAAGGTGAGCAGAAAGTCTTGATTTTGGCAGTTTAACCATAAGAGGGTTGCAGGCAGATCTTGTGCGACCTGTAGGAATATTTAGGGGACAGAGCCCAGAGAGGGCTGGGGGGGCAAGGCCAGAGAGGAGTCGGTAGAAGACGGAAAGACCACCAACCTGCCTGCGGTGAGTGAGTGAAAGGCCCTTGGAGTTAGCTTCATCGCGGGAGATTCCAATGATTCTGAATGCTTTGGTTTCAACAGCGTGAAGACGGGCTAGGTGTGAGGCAGGAGCACCAGACCAGAGGGGAGAGCAGTATTCCATAGAGCTGCGGATGAAAGCCTTGTATGTGGTGAGGAGCTCAGGTGTGCCAAGGAAGGACTTCGCACGACGGAGGATGCCCAGTCGGCGACTGGCTTTGGAGGCCAGATTTGAAATGTGGTTTTCCCAGGAAAGATCATGGCAAATAGTGAGACCCAAAAGCTTGAGTGACAGAACTTCTTGGAGAGGATTATTCAGAAAGTGGATGGGAGGGTTTTCCAGTCGGTCTTTTCGGAGAGACATCGTAAGAGTGTGAGATTTATCAGGATTGAAAGACAAGTTCCATTTGTTTGCCCAGTCTGTGATTTTGTCCAGGTCTGCAGAGAGTGAGGAGGCTGCAGACTGCCGAACTGAGGGATGAGGAATGGAGCGACAGAGCGTAGAGTCGTCGGCAAAGAGATAGGGAGGATTTTCAAGAGAGTCAGAGAGATCATTGATGAAGACCAGAAAAAGCACAGGGCCCAGAACACTACCTTGGGGAACTCCAGCCTGAACAGGAAAAGGAGATGAGAGAAACCCATTCAGGGCCACATGTTGACTACGACCAGAGAGGAAGTCCGCCAGCCATGCGTGGAGATTTCCATGGATACCAAAGGAGGAGAGTTTGGTGAGCAGAGCAGGGTGCCAGACCGTATCGAAGGCACGTGAAATGTCAAGGGAGACAGCTCTAATTTCCTGTTTGGCTTTGAGGACCTCCATCCATGGTTGAGAAAGCAGAAGCAGCATGTCCAGAGTAGAGTGACCAGGTCTGAAACCAAACTTCTTGTCTTCTTCTTGTCTTCCAAACCAAACCTTCTTCTTGTCTTCATCAATGATCTCTCTGACTCTCTGGAAAATCCTCTATATCTCTTTGCTGATGACTCTACTCTCTACCGCTCCATTCCTCATCTGTCAGATCAGTAGCCTGCAGCCTCCTCACTCTCTGCAGACCTGGACAAAATCACAGACTGGTCAAACAAGTGGAACATGTCTTTCATTCCTGACAAATCTCACACTCTCACTATGTCTCTCCGAAAAGACCGACTGGACAACCCTCCCATCTACTTTCTGAACAATCCTCTCCAAGAAGTTCTGTCACTCAAGCTTTTGGGTCTCACTATCTGCCATGATCTTTCCTGGGAAAACCACATTTCCAAGCTGGCCTCCAAAGCCAGTCACCGACTGGGCATCTTCAGTCGTGCGAAGTCCTTCCTTGGCACACCTGAGCTCCTCACCACATACAAGGCTTTCATCTGCAGCTCAATGGAATACTACTCTCCCTCTTGCGCTGGTGCTCCTGCCTCACACCTAGCTCGGCTTCACGCTGTTGAAACCAAAACTTTCAGAATCATTGGAATCTCCTGCGATTAAACTGATTGTGAGGGCCTTTCACTCACTCACCACAGGCAGGTAGGTGACTTTCTGTCTTCTACCGACTCCTATCTGGCCTTGCTCCCCCAGCTCTCTCTGGGTTATGTCCTCCAAATATTCCTACAGGTCGCACAAGATCTGCCAGCAACCCTCTTCTGGTGAAATTGCCAAAATCAAGACTCTCTGCTCACCTTCACTCTTTCATTCCTCTTTACTCCCGCCTCTGGAACATACTCCCTCACTTTCTTCAATCCCACTCATCCCTCCAGGTCTTTAAAACAGTTGTTCAACACCATCTCTTATCTTCCCCCATCCAAAACCTTGATATTTTCTACCCCCGTTAATTCACCCCAGATCCACTTTTTTGAAATATCAACTTCTTTCCTGGAAGTCCCAGCAGTGTCCATGTGTTTTACACCTCCGCTCCCTCCCCCCCCCCCCCCCCTTTCCCATTTTTCCTCCCTCCAAGCTCTCTCCCTCTCACAGATCTCCCGATGTCCCTGGTCTCTTCTGTTGTACTTGTGTGCTTCCCTCTCTCTCCCTACCTTGTCCCCCGCTCCCTTTATTGTATGTTTTACGTGTCCGTTTTTTGTGTTATTAATATTAGCTCTTACACGAGCATCTATCTTGTATACAAAAAAACCCCAAAAAAACAAACCTGTCTTGTTCTTCATTTGCAGGAGGTATACAGATTGTGAATAAGCTGAATAATCTTTTTGAATTTCAAGGTTCAAGGAAGAGGTGTCAGAAGTATTAAAAGGTGATGTCCAGACCAAGAGGCCGGCTCGGAGATGTCAGCCAAAGACAGGTCTCGAAACATTCCATGGTCAAGAAGCTGCAAGGAATGCACTTTTGCTAACGGTTAGACATAGAAGTGAATTGGAAGGTTTGCCAAGCATTATTTATGTTAACACAAGTCTAACACTGAATGTCGTAATCCACGTGATTTACCAGCTATTCTTATCTTCTCCATATTGCCAGGCAGGGATCCTGCTGCAGCTTGACTGCCTGCATGGTACGGAACTGTACAGCACAAGGTGTAGTTCTCTGAAAAATTACACTGAGAATTTTCCATAGAGGCAGAGAGGTCATTGACGTAAACAAGAAATGTCATTTATATATATATGAGGGGAATTCTCTTGAAGTACATCAGAGGACTCCTTGAGGGTCAGAGTACCACATGCCATCATGACCTTGAAGTTGCTCTGAAGGAGGAATGGTACAATGTTACCAATGGTATATGTCATCTTTTGGGACAATGGTGATAGTGTCAGAGGTATGACTGTTTTAAAGTTGGACCAACACGTAATTTAATCAAGGATTGAATTACTAAACCCTTCATCATTCCTGATTGTCTTATTACTTTTGCTAATATCATCAATATTGTAATACGCAAAAAGTGTGTGGTTAACCAAAATAAACTTCCTCCCCAAAATAAACTTCCATATCGGCACAATTAGCTCTGTCCTCCACCCCTCCTGAATTGACCCACCTCTCCTACATCCATTCAATAACCTCTTCATCCACCTGACACCGACCTCTCCCGCTGCAATTATCATCTCTGCACACACCTCATCAATGCCTGGTGCCTTTACCTTTTTCATCCTGTTCAATGCCGTCCACACTTCCTCTTCCGTGATCTCGACCAACTTCAATTTCTCCTTCACATAACACTTTAGCTCCGACTTGCCGTTGCTTCCTTCTCGGTTCAACAACTGTTTGAAATATCTTTCCCACACCTTCAATACTGTGCCCGTCTCTGTCACTAGCCTCGCACCACCATCCTTAATCACTGCCCCCCTTAATGTCCTTGCTATCCTCATCCCTGTAACGAGCCAATTTTTAAATCATCTTCCTCCCACCATCCTCTACCAACTTGTTGTACACCTCATCTTCCATATCATTCCTCACCTTATCCACAGCTCTCCTTGCTTCTTTCTTCTTCTGCCATACAGGTGCAGAAACCCCGCATCCGGCTGCCTCCCTCTATCCTTGATCTTGTCAATCCTCTTCCAAACCTCTTTTGTTTCACCAACTGCCTTCACTATTTCCTCCATCCACCATACCTATACCTGGTTTCTATCCCTCGACGATGCATCCTTTCCTGACGTCCTTTCACACAACACTTCTGCAATTCCACCAAATGCCTCTCCGTACTTCTTCCACTGAATCGGCAAACCTTCCGCTTCTTCAATATGTTGCTCATACCTGGCCTCACCCGCCCCTTGTACTATACGGCGATATTTCCCCTCTTTCCCCACCTAATAACCAGTCGATCTCTGCTCTTAACCTTCCTCCTTTTCTTCATCCTCAACCACAAACACCACAGGCTTGTGCTGGGTGTTAACATGCTCTCCCGCCACTGCCTTGCAATCCTTAACCCTTCACAGCTGTCACTTCCTTACCACCACCAAATCCAATTCTGTTCTGTGCTGTCTACTCCTGTAGGTAATCTTGTGGCTTTCCCACTTTTGAAAAAATGGACCAGTTATGGCCATTCATTTACACACCACCAGCTCCACCAACTCTTGATCCTCTCTATTCCTCGTCCCCCAACCAAATTTACCAACACATTCCTCTTCATCCGGCTCCGTTATTCCAACATGCACGTGAAAGCATCACCTCCATCTCAACCATTCCCGTCATCCTCTCCAGTACATCCCTGAATTCCTGCTTCTTCATCCGAGACCTTCCCATTTGTGGCCCATATACCGACACCACACACACCATTTGCCTCTGTATCACCATCCATCCCATAACTATCCATCCCTCCCACTTTTCCACTCTAACCACTTGCTTGCTGACCTCTTCTGATACGATTATTCCTATGCCATTACTTCACTTCTATCTTCACACTTCTATCCCTACCCATGTGCAACAGCTTGTATCCTCCGACTAAACCTCTTCGCCCTGTCTCCTTTTCATCTGGTCTCCTGCACACATGACACTTCCAACCTCCTTCTCTGCATCATCTTCACCACCTCAACTCCTTGCCCCACTATTGATCTCACATTCAACCTACCTAGCTGAACCTCACTTCTGAACCGCTGCCTGCTCGGCAGAGCTAGCATCATCTTGATTAATTTTTGACACTCAGGTCATCAATCAGTAGTGCTACCATGGCTGACCGACTGGACCTACGACCTTAGACACTCGTTCACACACACCGCTCTTTCTCCAATCGCTTCTCTCTGCCCTCCCCACTATCAATGCACTCAAGGCAAAGTAAAAAAGTAACATTTCAAAGTAAACACTGCAAATGCTTTTCAAAAGAAGTATATATATATATATTTTTTTGTATACTGAATCGAGGCTCGTGAAAGAGCTAAACTTTAAGTTTACTTTAGTTTACTTTAAGCAAGGCTGTGATTCCTCCTTCTCTATGGGAAAATGTGAAATTGCCAAAGCAATAAACTTAACTTTTTTTCTTGTTCAAAAAATATATTGAGTAAAGAATAGATTAAGGAATGTGCAGAAAATGTAACTTCATTGCGCGCAACAAAAATAATTAACCAGCGGGATTGCCGCGAAAGCTCCCACGGCCATGCCTGTGTTCTACCTGGGGAAATCTCTGGAGTCAGGGAGGCAAAATAAATTGAGTTAAACATCAAATTAAAAGAATGATTAACATAACGGGAAGAATAGAATGAGTAAAGCAACAGGACAAGTGAACTATGAGTTCAAGAGAGAATTGTAAAATATTGTAATAATATTATAATTCATTTACTCTTCGAAAAAAGGTTTTTTACTCCACTCCCCTCCTCACTCTATCCTCACCCCTCCTCTTTTCCCCTCCTCTCTCCCATCCCCTGTCACTCTCTCCCGTCACTCTCTATCCCCTCCTCTTTCTCCCCTTCTCTCTCTGCCATTCCTCTCCTCGCACCCCCTCCCTGCCGGAGTGTATAGCGACATATGGTGAGGTGTCACTCTCCCTCCCCCTTCCTCACTCTCTCCCCTTCCTCACTCCCCCTTCCTCGCCACCACACCACTCCTCTCTCTCCCCTCTCTAACCCTTCCTTACTCTCCCCTCACCCCAACTCACTCCCCCATCTCTCCTCTCTCTCCCCTCCCCCCTCCTCGTTCACTACCCCTCCTCACTCTCCCCTCCCACCCCTCCTCTACCCCTTCCTCTCTCCCCCCTTCTTTATCGCCCCTCCTTCTTCCTTCTCTCTCTCTCTCTCTCTCTCTCTCCCACCAACCTCTTTGCCACCCCCATCTCTCTCCCCCCCCTCTCTCTCCACCACCTCTTTTTCCCCTCCCCTCCCCACCCCCCCCCCCCCCCCCCACTCTTTCTCTCTCCTTCCTTCTCTTCATATTCCCGTCAGCGAAGCGACGGGTTGTATTTGCTGGTAAATAATAGATCAAAGTGATATGGGGCTGGCAGGATGGTTTAGAGGTATGCACGCTCACTTCTAAGCTATCTAGCCTGGGTTCGAATCTCGGCCCAACTATAAACTGTCACCCTAGTGTTTCACAGACAGGGTGATTCATCAATGCGTGTGCCATCTCTCGGATGGTGGACGTTAAACTGGGAATCCCGTCTGCCGGCATTACTTTGTGGATGTTTAAATATCCTACGGTGTCCTTAGCGAAGCGTAGTCAAGCTATCGCCGGCACCATTAACAAATTTCAAATTCTTGCCTTAACTCGTGCTGGGAAGGCAATGGCAAACCACCCAGTTTAACCCTTGCCAAGAAACTGCTCTGGCAGTATTGAACCTGCCCTCGGGCAGAACACCAGAATGTGAATACCTTGCATGGCAAGAAAGTTTTTTTTTAAATTCTCACAAGCCAAATATAGAAAAGTTCATGATCTCAAACAATTCAAAAGACGAATGTCAACTTGAAACTTCAACTTGGATTTCATCATAGAATGGGTAAATTTTTTTTACATTAAAACATATTTGAAATAGATGCTCCGTCTTTGATTTTGTAATAAAACATGTAAACATACTATAATATGCCTCATCCCTTGCTTTGAAATGTAAAAAGGAGACTTATGGGGAATATGGCATCAATCCATACAGCATAATTTAGCAGAAGCCAGAGAAAGTGAATGTATATCTTCCATGTGTGATGTAAGTACTCCAATACAGGTTGCTAGGTACATTCAAACACGTCTGGTTTGCCAATTCAAGGTATGACCACCTCTGGTTAGAGAGAAATATAAAGGAGAGACTATAAAGCATGAGAGACTCGGGTTACCTGTGCCAAAGAGATGGTTCTGGCCTCCATGTGAAAGCTCATTGAGGGGCAACACATAAACATCATGGCCAGAAGGGCTGGATGGCACATCAGACACTGGGGGACTAAACGCAGTCAGATCTTCATCCTCTGCATCAGTGTTTTCAAACTCCTGTAACAAACAGGAGGACAATGTAGTGTTACTATATAGTACTGAGAGGTTTCTTAGCCCGTCCTCTGTACATCACCCTGTCTGACAGACAGCAGGAGATGGGGTTTTGTAATCACTTCTGTGTGTGTGTGTGTGTGTGTGTGTGTGTGTGTGTGTGTGTGTGTGTGTGTGTGTGTGTGTGTGTGTGTCTGTCTGTCTGGGCTGTAACTTTTTTACCATTTGAGTTTTGTCATCAAATTTTCACCAAAGCGTTATTATGATAATATGGAGAAGGCAAATTAATAATTTTGTCAAAAGGTCAAAGGTCACCATCACATAAAATCATCAATTTTCATCTGACCTGAAATTTTAAGAATTTGCATATTGGGTCACTGAATTGGTTCACCAATCAAAACCTAGAAGCTGACTGATTTTTTTTAAAGATCAAATGGTCAAAGGTCAAGGTTGCGTAAAATCCCCAATTTTCACACAATTGACCTGAAATTTAAAGGATTTGCATATTGGGTCACCAAATTGGTTCACCATTCAAAAGCCACAAGCCAATTGTTTTTAGATCAAAAGGTCAAAGGTCAAGGTTGCATAAAATTAGCAATTTTCATCCAATTCACCTGCAATTTTAAGAATTTGTAGATTGGGTCACATAATTGGTTCACCAATGAAAAGCTGGAAGTTGTTTTTTTTTTAGATTTAAATCTCAAAGGTCAAGGCTGCATAAATTCATCAGCATTTGTTTTGACTGTTTTCGTTATTTTGAACATATGGAAGAAGAAGAAGACGTATGATTACAAACGGATGCGGACGGGCTTTGTATTTTTAGATGCTTTCTAGTTTTGTCTTATATTCAGACATATTTAATATTTAAATGAAAGAAAATGGAGGCTTTAATTATGTCACCTTGAAACTGACACCAGAACGCTTGCAGCAGGTGCAAGCCAGGATGAGAACAAGGAAAACCAGAAGGCCTGAGCATGATAGTACTGTCACAAGAATGCCAGATGATGACAGGAAATCTGTTCCCCAAACAGTCACATCTGTGGGAATATATGCAATACATGAATCCACAAAAAAACATAATGCAATATAATATCATACTTTATCATCAACTACCTGAACACTTGCATCCTGGTGATAAAACAATTATTTGATTTGTGAGGTGAGGTATGAAAGCTTGATACATTGGTGATACATATTGCTTTAACTCCAATGAAATGAAATCCTGTAATCCACAATATATATATATATGTATGTAGATATAGATATTGTAATTAAAGGTTCTATTGAAGCATGGCAAGACACCAGCCTGAACTGTGCCTTTGACCAGTATGTGATCATCTTACTATTTTTGTTCTGTTGACAGACTACCTTTCATCATCACGTCCAAAAGTTTACTGAAAATTTTATTTACCACCAAAATATTCTCTTGATGGATCACATGATGTATAGCACTAACAATCACTGCTTACCAACCTGGAGAAAAATCAAAATCAGAAAAAATGAGTGACCATCCTGTTTATCACTTGTTCATACTACTTCACTTATGCGTATTCAAAAATGTTTGCCAACACCATCGTTATTATCACATCAGTTGTAGCTCTTCATCAGAAACAGGTCCAGTGTCAGAGCGAGTTATCAAACATTTATTCGAGATAAAATGAACCTATGGACACAGATGCCCGTCACTTATCGTATCTTATCCCAGGAGGCGTAATCTATCTATAATTCCAGTAATCTCTGTGTGTATGTATGTATGTATGTATGTATGTATGTATGTATGTATGTATGTATGTATGTATGTATGTATGTTTGTATGTTTGTATGTCTGTGACCGCTGTTTCTCGACAACCACGGGTCCGATATACTTTAAACTTGCCAGGTATATTGCTGGGGACCCGAGGATGTGCCTTTTCAAGGTTTCATATTAATCGGACAAGTAGTTACCGAGCTATGTCCAAAAAACGATTCAACCAATCAGAGAGCAGCGAGCTATCACGTGTGCCGAACGTGCCGAACAGACTCTGCCTCGGACGGCACATTTGAGAGCGTATTCATTTATTTCACGTTGGCAAACTATGTTGGCGTTAAACTATGTTTAAAAACTAATTAAAACTAATTTGCGATTCATCGTAACTGCGATTTGCGACCTTCCGGACAGTGAAGACTTCACTTCCGGCAGCCAATCACAGAACGCGTTGTTGCGAGCCGAGCCGAGCGCGTGCGCCATTACGGTTCGTAATTCGATTTCTTCCGGAGAAAATAATAATTTCTCGATTTCTTATGCGCATTATTTCTCCCAGAGCGAAGGGCGGAAGCGAAGAGCGTTGTTTTTTTTTGTTTACGGGCGTACGGGCGTACGGGCGGGGTAGAACGTACGGGTAGCGTATTTTTTTTTTTTTTGGCAAGGAACGGGCACCCACGTACGGGCATGCCCTAGTCTATCTATAATTCCAGTAATCTCTGTGTGTCTGTGTGTCTGTGTGTGTGTCTGTGTGTTTGTCTGTGACCACTGTTTCTCGACAACCACGGGTCCGATATACTTGAAACTTGCCAGGTATATTGCTGGGGACCCGAGGATGTGCCTTTTCAAGGTTTCATATTAATCGGACAAGTAGTTACGGAGCTATGGCGATTTCTTTACCAAACTCCGCAAGCCGTTCGCTTTGGACCAAACCATTGCATGTAAATAGAGGGGGGGGGATTGTCACCGTACTCGCAAGCCGTTCGCTTTGGACCAAACCATTTCATGTAAATAGAGGGGGGGGGGGGGATTGTCACCGTACTCGCAAGCCGTTCGCTTTGGACCAAACCATTTCATGTAAATAGAGGGGGGGGGATTGTCACCGTACTCGCAGGCCGTTCGCTTTGGACCAAACCATTTCATGTAAATAGAGGGGGGGGGGATATAATTTTAGATATATATATAGTACGGGCATGCCCTAGTCTATCTATAATTCCAGTAATCTCTGTGTGTGTGTGTGTTTGTCTGTGTGTTTGTCTGTGTGTCTGTGACCGCTGTTTCTCGACAACCACGGGTCCGATATACTTTAAACTTGCCAGGTATATTGCTGGGGACCCGAGGATGTACCTTTTCAAGGTTTCATATTAATCGGACAAGTAGTTACGGAGCTATGGCGATTTCTTTACCAAACTCCGCAAGCCGTTCGCTTTGGACCAAACCATTTCATGTAAATAGAGGGGGGAGATTGTCACCGTACTCGCAAGCCGTTCGCTTTGGCTTTGCGAATGGACCAAACCATTTCATGTAAATAGAGGGGGGGGGGATTGTCACCGTACTCGCAAGCCGTTCGCTTTGGCTTTGCGAATAGACCAAACCATTTCATGTAAATAGAGGGGGGGGATATAATTTTAGATATATATATAGTACGGGCATGCCCTAGTAAAACCAATGCCCAGAAGCAGAGCTTTGACTTGCATCCATTTAATTTTCCTCTCGCCTCAAGTGCCATTTTTTTATTAAAAGTGTTTCATTTGGATGAGAATCCTTTTATTACTGTTTTGAGATTGATTCTCTCATGTCATGAGAAAAAGCTGGGAGGATAAGGTCGAAGAAAGTCAGGGAAATGCTTCAACCTATTAATCCATTAAAAATAAGGTTGTTAAAATGACAAACCTGAAGTGCGGTGCTATGCGCACGACTTGTTAGCCAAGAAGAGAAGCAACAACGCAGGTAACCAAAAAAGAGTCTTTATTGCAAAGCTCAACTATAGCACTGAGGTGCTCGGGGCTGCGCGCCCCGTGTATATCCCGAGGCCACGCCTACCCCTCGGGCGTGGCCGACACCCTCTTGGTGCGCGGAATGATGTCACCGCGCCAGCGCCATCGTGTCCGCCACACGCGCCCCCCCCAGAATTCCCGCGCACCTGAAGGGTCAGTTTGCGGGGCAAATGGATGACCCGGCCGAAGCGCCCTCTGGCGGCTGGCGGCGTCTGGGATGCCGGGATGTCATCTGGGATGCCTCCGGCGGCACCTGGGATGGGTGCAGGACCGGGGGGGGGGGGGGGAGGCATGCCGGCGGCGGCGGTGCCGGTGGTCCGCCCGCCGTGGGGCGGCCCCGCCGCGGGGGCCGAGCCACTGGCGACGGGTGGTCCACATAAACGCGGTCAGGAGTACCGCCGATGTCGAGGGTAAAGTGTTTCGCCCCGGTCTCCAGCACGCGGAAGGGCCCGTCGTACGGGGGCCGCAGCGGTGTCCGGTGGGCGTCGTGGCGGACGAACACGTACTCCGCCGTGCGAAGCTCCGGGGCGACATGCGTTGGCGGGCACCCGTGGTGCGCCATCGGCACGGGGGCGAACCTCCGGGCGGCCTCCTGCAGTGCGGAGCGCTGCTGCGCCGCGGACCATGGTGCCGTGGAGTCGGGGAGGAACTCGCCCAGCACCCGCAGCGGTTATCCGAAGACCAACTCCGCCGCGGATGCACGCAGGTCGTCCTTGGGCGCCGTCTGGAGGCCCAGCAGGACCCAGGGGAGCCTGTCGACTCAGCCGCCGTCGCAGAGGGTGACCCGGAGCGCGGCCTTCACGGAGCGGTGGAAGCACTCGCACAGGCCGTTGGCCTGGGGGTGGTAGGCCGTGGTGCGGTACAGCTGGACGCCGAGCCCCCGCGCGACCGCCCCCCAGAGCTCCGAGGTGAACTGGGGGCCGCGGTCGGACGAGATGTCCGAGGGGGCGCCGAACTAGGCAAACCAGGTGGTGATGAACGCCTGCGCGACGTCCGCCGCCATCGTCGCCGCCAAAGGCACGACCTCCGGCCACTGGGTGGTGCGGTCCACCATGGTGATGACGTGGGTGAAACCCCGCGAGGGGGGCAGAGGTCCCACCAAGTCCACGTGAACGTGGTCGAACCGACGTTTGGGCACCCGTGAACGGGGCCATCGGGGCCTGGGTGTGGCGGTGCACCTTCGCGTGCTGGCACGTGAGGCACGTCCTGGTCCAATCGCGGACGGCCTTCCGGAGGCCATGCCAGACGAACTTGTCGGCGACCATCCTCTGGGAGGCCTTCGTGCCCGGGTGGGACAGGCCGTGGATGGCGTCAAAAAACCCGGCGCTGCCAGCCCGCGGGCACGATGGGGCGAGGCCGCCCGAGGGAGACGTCGCACAAGAGGGCCGTGCCCGCACCGTCGAACGGCACCTCGGTGACGCGAAGGCCCGTGATGGCGGTCCGCAAGGCCTGGACGTCAGGGTCGGCGGTCTGGTCCGCCGCCATCCGGGCGTAGTCGATCCCGAGGTGGACCGCGTGGGCGACGGACCGGGAAAGGCAATCCGCCACCGGGTTGTCCTTTCCCGCGACGTGCCGGATGTCCGTCGTGTACTCGGACACGGCCGAGAGGTGACGCTGCTGCTGGGCCGACCATGGCTCGGCGACCTTGGCCATCGCGAAGACCAGGGGTTTGTGGTCGACGAAGGCCGTGAACGAACGGCCCTCGAGCAGATGGCGGAAGTGCCGGACCGCCAGGTGGAGCCCGAGCAACTCACGGTCAAAGGTGCTGTACCGGCGTTCGTGCGGGCGAAGCTGCCGGCTGAAAAACGCCAGCGGTTGCCAAGCACCACGCACCCATTGCTCATGCACCGCGCCCACCGCGTAGTCCGACGCGTCGGTGGTGAGGGCGATTGGTGCATCGAGCGCCGGGTGCGCGAGCATGGTGGCGTTAGCCAAGGTGAGCTTCGCACCCGTGAACGCCGCGTCCATCTGCTCGGTCCAAACAACGTCACCTTTGCCCGGCTTCCCCCGGAGGGCCTCGTGCAGGGGGCGCAGGAGCTGGGCGACGCGGGGCAGGAAACGGTGGTAAAAGTTTACCATGCCCAGGAACTCCTGGAGCCCCCTGATCGTGCGGGGGTGCGGAAACCCCTTGACCGCCTCCACCTTTGCCGGCAAGGGGGTGGCCCCGTGCCTGGTGACGCGGTGCCCAAAAAAGTCGATTTCGGTGACGCCGAACCGGCACTTGGCGGGGTTTACGATCAGGCAATGCTGGCCCAGGCGTTCGAAGAGCGTGCGGAGGTGGCGGAGGTGCTCTTCCCGGGACGCGCTTGCGACGAGGATGTCGTCCAGGTAGACGTACATGCAATCCAAGTCGCGCAAGACGCTGTCCATCAATCGTTGGAACGCCTGAGCCGCATTCTTCAAACCGAAGGGCATCCAAAGAAACTTGAAGAGGCCGAATGGTGTAATGACGGCCGTCTTCGGTACGTCCTCCGGCCTGACGGGGACCTGGTGGTACCCGCGGATGAGGTCCACCTTAGAAAAGAAGGACATTTTCACCAACCGGGTGGAAAAATCCTAAATGTGAGGGACCGGGTAGCGGTCGGGGGTGGTGGCATCGTTGAGGCGGCGGTAGTCCCCGCACGGCCGCCATCCCCCGCCGGGCTTCGCCACGATGTGCAGTGGCGATGCCCAAGCGCTCTTGGAGCGCCGTACGATGCCCAGCCGCTCCAGCGTAGCGAACTCCGCCTTTGCCACCGCGAGCTTCGTCGGCTCGAGGCGGCGTGCCCGGGCGTAGACCGGTGGCCCGACGGTGGGGATGTGATGTTCCACCCCGTGCTTGACGGCCACCGCCGAGATGGTGGGCCGCGTGAGGGCCGGGAAGCTGGCGAGGAGGCGGGTGAACTCGTCCGCTGCCGGAAGCGTACAGACCAACCTCGCCGGGATCGAACCGCTCAGCGAGCCGCTTGGCGAGCCGCTCAGGGAGCTGCCCAACGAACTGCTCAGCGTGCAAGCAAGCGAGCTGAACGTTTCCACCTGGACGAGGCGTCTGTTCTTCACATCCACCAACAGCCCATTTGCACATAGGAAATCCGCACCGAGCAATGCCATGGGCACGCTGGCGGTTACGAACGTCCATTGAAAGCGTTGCGCTCCGAACCGCAGGGAGAGGCAGCGCTTCCCGAATGTGCGTATGGGTGTACCGTTGGCTGCAAGCAACGTGGGGCCCTGGCTCGCGGTTCGCTTGTCGGACGTGGAGGCGGGGATAACGCTCACCTGTGCGCCTGTGTCGCAGAGGAAGCGACGCCCGGACAAGGTGTCCGTGACCTAAAGGAGGCTGCCGGAATGGCCGACGCTCAGGGCCGCTACCGAGCGCCGGCTTGGTAGTTTCCCAACTTGCCAAATGAGCACGGCGGGCAACAATTCCTAGCCTTGTGGCCAAACCTGGCGTGGAAACGGCACCAGGTTTGCGGCGAAGGCGGAGGCCGCGGTTTTCGCGGTGGTGGTGGGCGGGGCGTGGCGACGGCCACGCGGTGTGCATCGGCATCAGCCTCGGGAACCACTAGGTGTGCATGCGCATCAGCCTCGAGATCCGCGACGGCCGCACCGAAGCTCGCCCGCGGCTCACAAGCCGCGAAAAACTTGTCGGCCTCGATGGCCAGCGCGCGGGGTTCCTTTATTTTGGAACCGGCCAACGCGAGGCGTACCTGTGCCGGCAGCTGGCGTAGAAAGAGCGCCCGGAATAAAAAATCCGGGGCTTTGTCACCCAGTAGCGAAAGCATGTAGTCCATCCGGACCGATGGTCGTGTTTCGCCGAGTTCGGGAAAGTCCAGGAGGCGGTCGGCCCGCTCGCACTCCGTGAGGCCGAACGTGGCGATGAGGAGACGCTTGAGTGCCTCGTACCTGTGGTCGGCCGGTGGGTTCCGCAGGACGGACACGACTCGGGCGGCTGTGCCGGGCCCGAGGGCGGCGATGACGTGGTAATACCGCATCTCATCCGCCGTTACGCCTCGAAGTCGGAACTGTGCCTCGGCCTGCACAAACCATACTTCGGTCTGAGCTTCCCAAAAGTCAGGGAGCTTCACCGCTACCGCGTTGTTGGCCATGGCGCGTTCTTTTGGTCAGCGGCGGCTGAACCAGCGCCGAGGTCACCAGTGAAGTGCGGTGCTATGCGCACGACTTGTTAGCCAAGAAGAGAAGCAACAACTCAGGTAACCAAAAAAGAGTCTTTATTGAAAAGCTCAACTATAGCACTGAGGTGCTCGGGGCTGCACGCCCCGTGTATATCCCGAGGCCACGCCTACCCCTCGGGCGTGGCCGACACCCTCTTGGTGCGCGGAATGATGTCACCACGCCAGCGCCATCGTGTGCGCCACAAACCCATTATTAAGATATTTTACTTGATTGTGGCCAGACACGACATTAGTCCCGACAGGATATCTGTCAGCCTTATGTAGTTTGTTATCCTCGCCAGAGGACAGGGTATTGCTTTTGAGTCTGTTTGTTACTTGCCGGAAAGATTCCGGCAAGTATGTTGATCGGTTGGTTGGTTTGTCGGTCTGTTTGTCTGTTTATCTGCTTGTCTGTCTGTGCGCAGCACTACGTCTACACCGTTGCACGTAGAATCGCCAAACTTTACACACATATTTGTCTTGCCCTGGAATAAACTGTGCCCAATTGGTGACGTCATCGGTCACGTGGTTCGGCCGCCATCTTGGAAAAAGCGAAAAATTTTGCACCTCTATATCTCCGAAAGTTCTGAATAGAAAAAATTGAGACATGGCTCATTGTAAAGAACTCTCCATGGGGAATAAAATATGTTAATGGTGATGTCATAGGTGCCTCGATTATGATGTCATAATTCGACAAGTACAAAACTTCATCCGATCAAGATGAAATTTATTGAGCATAATCTAGGAATAAATTAATTTAGATAATGATGACAAAATATATGATAGTAAACAAATAATGATGACGTCATCGGTCACGTGGTTCGGCCGCCATATTTGTCCAAAATGGCCAATAGAAAAAGTATATTCCGGCAAGTCCTCGGTCTCCGACTGATTTTTCATCTGTTTGTTTGCCTGTTTGTCTGTGCACTGCACTACGTCTACACCGTTGCACGTAGAATCGCCAAACTTTACACACATATTTGTCTTGCCCTGGAATAGACTGTGCCCAATTTTTAACTCTCTCAGCCCAAGGCCTCCATTATGGCGTCATAATTTGATAATTCGACAAGTATAAAACTTCATCCAATCCAAATGCAATTTCTTGAGCGACATGACGGCATAAACTGGTGGAGAAAAAAAAATAATGATGACGTCATCGGTCACGTGGTTCGGCCGCCATATTTGTTTCAACACAAAAGCCTTAAAAACCACTGAAAATACATCCTGGCGAGGGTTTGCAATCTCCGATTGCTCTTTTTCTTGTTCATCATGTGGTACAGCCACAAAAAGAATACCGTGCAGCAAAAAGTTCTCGACTTTCCAATCTTCATTTATTTTACGAGTCATATTTCCTCTTTGTACTGTTGGTCCAAGCATTGGACCAAATTTTTTGTTGGTATTCAAGGCCTATTGGCTTACCTGCGTGCTGTTCATCAACAAACACAGATGTGCCTGGACTAGGACGGGGCAGAGGGGGTGGATTATACGTTCGTTATTATTATTACCAAAGGATACTACTATCAATATTCCTGTTAATATTATTAGTATTAATTAATAAATGCTTTCTTACAATGTTATCATTCTTTTTGTTATTTATTTTGTAATTGGAATGCTGTGCCATGGATCAGGACCTATTAAACTACTCTATACGCCTTAACATACACTTATGCACCTTTAATAACTTGAAATTTGAAGAGGACTTGCAAATCTGGTCACTGAAATCAACCACTAACTATTTGTGAGATCAACATAGGCCAACAACTTATTTTATGGATTTCGCAAGTATCGTGCTATGCACGACATATTTACCTGCGCCACCAAAGGTTGATGGAGGTTATGTTTTCACCCATGTCTGTCCGTTTGTCTGTCTATTTGTCATTTTGTGAACAAAATATCTCAAAAAGGTGTGATCGGATTCGGGCGAAATTTTGCAGAGATGTATCGTGTGTGACAAGGACGAAATGATTAGATTTTGGTGAAGATCCGGATCCGGCTACTATAATTTTTAAAATTGATTCTTCATCATTGGGAGAGAGGGCCAAAAACGATACATAGCAGGATATCTGAAAAAGCTATGGATGGATTTGGACGAAACTTGTTGGACAGATTGTGTGTGTGACAAGGAAGAATCGATGAAATTTTGGTGAAGATTGGGATCCGGATCCAGCTCGTCGAATATTTAAAGTGATTCTTCACCATTGAGTGATATGGCTAACCAGGTGGAGGTATGCTGTCTACTGAGTGCCATTCTAGTTTAATTTGTCTATCAGTTTGTCTATCTCTTTTATAAAATATTTTATATAGAGTTGCAGAAGTTGTAGAAGTTGTAGAAGCATATATAACAACATCTGCCAGGAATGCAGAACCTGCTGCGATTAAGGTGTTTGTAAGTTATGATAGATCACATGGTGTTTCATGTCACGAGTTAGCAGCACAGAAGAAAAATCTACTCTATAGGTAGAGAGAACAAAGTGGGTATCTGGGGACTCAGGAAACTTGTTGTTCATTAAAACCTGATTTTACCTGGTTGTTCCAAACTTCTTCCATTTAAGAATTATGGAGGCCACTGTGCCCTTGGGAACCTTCAATGCAGCAGAATTTTTTTTTGTAGGCTTCCCCAGACCTGTGCCTCGACACAATCCTGTCTCTGAGCTCTGCAGGCAGTTCCTTCGACCTCATGGCTTGGTTTTTGCTCTGATATGCATTGTCAGCTATGAGACCTTATATAGACAGGTGTGTGCCTTTCCAAATCATGTCCAATCAATTGAATTTACCACAGCTGGACTCCAATCAAGGTGTGGAAACATCTCAAAGATGATCAAGAGAAATGGGATGCACCTGAGCGAAATTTCAAGTGTCATAGCAAAGGGTCTGAATACTTATGTAAATGTGATATTTCAGTTTTTTTTTAAAATAAATTTGCAAAACTTTCTAAAAAACTGTTTTCTCTTTGCCATTATGGGGTATTGAGTGTAGATTGATGAGGGAAAAAATGAATTTAAACGATTGCAGCATAAGGCTGCAACATAACAAAATGTGAAAAAAGTGAAGGGGTCTGAATACTTTCTGAATGCACTGTGTATATATACATATATATATATATATATATATATATATATATATAATAAACATAAGTTCAAAACACACCTGGTCACAAGTGTGCCGCACTGACCGGGTCCTCAGTCGAGGTCCTCAACATCATCCCGTTTCGGCCCTTCAACCTCGATACGGTCAGCTAAGTTGGGCCAGCAGGGGCACATTCACATCCACATGCAGCAACTACACCTGGATGCGTACATACCCCCACCCCCAGCCAGTGCGAACACAGACTACAACAACAACATCTTCACATCCAGAATCCACAGCACCAAACAAACATGGTGAAACACTCAAACACCCACCTTTATACCCTTCACCACTCACCAACAAAACACACCAGATCATTCATACACACACAAACACACACATACACAACACCAACCAACCACCTACCCTTACAACATACACCACTCAACATACAAAAACACACACTCATGCAAAAATTCATTCCTGCAAAAACACACCCCTCACCAACTCACTCACTCACATACACAAAATAAGAAATAATAATCGTAACAACAACAACAACAAAAAAAACACACACAGCCAACCTACACCGTTCGACGTGCCTCCATAAACTTCCTCCATATCCAAAATGAGCCTTTCTAGGCAACCTGGGCCACTTTGTCACACATCCTCCTTCTTTCTGTCCCACACACTGCAAGCCGAGCAAGAAATGCAGAAAAGGAATTGCCAATATAGCCTCTACACCCCACCTCAAATGGCTGACATGAAACTCACCAACCCTTCTCCCGGCACTCTGCCTCCAGCTCACTGTACTTTCCTCTCTTCCTCTCGTACACCTCCTCCATGTTCTCTTCCCAAGGTACAGACAATTCCCCTAAGATGACCTGTCTTGTTGCACCTGACCAAATGACAATGTCAGGCCGCAACCTTGTCACACAGATCTCCTCTGGGAATACCAATTGTGGCTTTCGGTCTGCCACCACCTGCCAATCACAGCATCTGACAGCCCTCTTGCTTTCCACCTCCTCCTCTTTCCACCTCTTACCACTTGGTACTCTTTGACATACCACACCTCTCCCCCATAAGTCTCCTTCTCCACTCTTCTCTCTCTCGACCTCAGCACCTCTTGTTGCACCATCTGCACCATCACCACCAGCACCTGATCATGTCGCCACCTGTATTGTCCTGCTGCCAATGCTACTGAACATGCACTCAGTGCATACTGCACCGTTCCCACACCTCCACACAAATAACATCTCTCCTCCTGCAACAACCCCCACAATCTCAAGTTTACTGGTGACGGAAGCACATCATACATTGCCCACAACAGGAAATTCAACAATATTGGCTCCATTCTCCAAATCTCTGGCTACTTCAACATCCTTACCCACACACCTTCCCACCTAGTCCAAGCACCTTGCTGTGCCTGACCGACTGCTTTCACATATCTCCCCTCTTCTTCCTTTCTTCTCACCTCCCTCTCAACCATCTTCCTCCTCTCTTTCACACATGCTTTTCCCCATCGCTCATGCTTCATCCACCCCAAGCCATGCTTCCCGTGCTGTACCATCCCCATGACCTCCTCCTGTTGCAACGGCTCCTCCATCTCATCCACCTCTGCTCTTGCATTTCACTTCCGACTTCCCTTCTTCTCTGGGCGAGCATTCTTTACCACTGCATCACTTGAATACCGCAACATCATGAACTCCCGCACCCTCACCACCTTAAACTCCTCGGTTAACGATGTCAAGGGAAATTGGAGTTTTCCACCCTGACCAATAAAAGGCAATGTTCGTCAAACAGCGTGGCACTCCCAACCACCTCCTCACAAACCCGCTCACCACAACCTCCATCCTCTCTACATGCCCAATCGCAATATCATACATCATCAATGGCCACAATACTCGTAGCATCAATCCAAACTTCAAACACCATACCTTCAACTTACCTGGCAAACCACATCCATCATATCCATCCATCCACCACATATATCAAAAAAAAGGTAATGCGAATTGAAGGGGTTAATATGCAAAGGTTATTTAGTTCGACAATTTACATGTGGATTACCAATTATGAGGAGATCCTCAGCTTTCCATTGATGCCTTTCATGCATCATTGCTGTCACACATGACAGAGTACATGTTCATTGAAAATGACAAGTTCAAATCGCATTTTTACATGTTTGGCTAATCGGTGCAAGACAGTTTTAAATGGACGCATTACTTGTCGACTGCCAAGTTGATTATGTAAAATTGTTAAGCTGGTCTGGTAATCGTCGGTTGCGTCATCCTTTGTTTAAGATGGGTATTTAAGATGGGCCTACAGTGTATGGGTTTAGAGACAGTCTGAGTCATTGAAAAGATGGTTCAACTTACGACTGAACAGCGGACCTTCGTGGTTACAACCTTTGACCAAACTGGAAGTTTGCAGCGAACTCGTGATGCGTTCAGGGAACGTTTCCCAGAACGGGAGCCTCCAGCAGCCAAAACCATTTGGGCGAATGTTAGAAAATACCAAGAGCATGGCACTAGCCTCAACCGCAACAAGGAGAATTCTGGTAGGAGGCGCACTGGGTGATCGGAAATGAACATTGCAGCAGTAAGGCAGCAAGTTTTGGAGCATCCTAGGGATACCAGCGCAAGACAAAATGGGACGGGATTGCCTTCGGCAACATTCAACCGAATCACAAGACTGGACCTCCACCAACATCCATGTCGAATTCACATCCGGCATCAACTTACGCCAGGGGATTTTGCCAGGAGGCTGGTGCTTGCCTGATGGTTGACAGCACGTTGCGAAGCAGATGTCAATTTCCTGCGGTATCTCGTTATTGTCGACGAAGCTGCTTTTGCCATGGATGGCAAGGTCAATACCCATAATGTTCTTGAATATGCACCGACAGGACAACCCCCGGAATTAAATTTTGACACCAACACGAATCAACAAAAGTGGATTGTTTGGTTGGGACTTTGTGGAAGTGGTCAAGTGATCGGACTATTTTTCTTTCAAAGGAATGTCAATGGTAACAGGGATCTGCAGATGATCAATGATGAAGTTTTACCGCAGCTGGAGGAGAACTTTGAGCTACAGGTTCGTGGTGTCTTCAGATATCCCCGGTGGGCCCAAGTTGGCGCCCCAGCACATCGTTGAATCGCTGTCCGAGATCGACTGAGGGAACTCTTTGGAGACCGAGTCATCGCCCTCAACCATGCAGTGGAATGGCCGCCAAGATCACCTGACCTCACACCGTGTGATAATTTCCTTTTGGGACATTTAAAGAACAAGGTGTTCGTAACTCCTCCCCATGATCTTGACGAATTGCAGGGCCGTATTCGACATGAAGTGGATGCTTTGCGCAATGACCCGGCTATGGTGAGATGAGCAGTTCAGGGCATGCTCCGCCGCTGTGAGCTTTGTGTTGAAAGGGGAGGTGGACATGTTGAAGGTGTGGGTGCATAAAGGCCAATCATTATTTTTAAAAAACACCTTTAGAGGCCATTTTTCCCCGCAAAGCGGGGGTTGGCCTTTTTCGGGAACTGTGGTTGTTGTTGTTTTTTGGTCCCCTTTTTGAAGCAATGTTTTACGGCCGGATGCCCTTCCTGACGCCAACCCTGTTTGTCGCCTTTTAACGACAAACAGGGAATTACCAGTGAACTGGTACTCAATTAGCCGACCTCGGAAGGATGACAGGCTGAGTCAACCCCCCTGGCGTTAATTCAGCGATCGACCGGGATTCGAACGCCAGGATCCTTGGATCCTAAGCCGGCACCCTAGCCGCTAGCCCAACACCAGGGCTTCCTTCCTGAGAAATCATTCCTGAGAAAAATTCACATCTGACGTTCATTTTGCACCAATTATCCTGACTTGCATCGACTTGCCAAACTTGTAAAAATGCGATTTGAACTTGTCATTTTCAATGAACATGTACTCGGTCATGTGTGACAGCAATGATGCATGGAAGGTATCAATGGAAAGCTGAGGATCTCCTCTTAATTAGAAAACCACATGTAAATTGTCAAAATAAATAACCTTTGCATATTAACCCCTTGAATTCGGATTACCTTTTTTTTTGATACGCACTGTATATATTGTTGCGGATTTGAGAATCATGTGTTTTTTTTTATTGTTGTAAGTGTCATGAATCTTGTTGTAAATATCACCCTCCGTAGTGTAAAGGTCAAAGGTCGTCCTCCTGGTTAATCCATATACATGCACGTAGCAAATCATATATCCTTCCAAATAGTTATCTCCTTATTCTATGTAGTTTAAGGCTCTGTTCCCAATAGTTGACACTGCATTGCATCAGATGACATAAGATAGTTCCCTTCCATATCCCAAAGCCTCCATTGCCAACTGCATTGGGCGGTTTTCTGCATTTGCCGCCATTGCCATGTGCTCCAGCTCGGAGAAGAAAGGCGTGTCTACACCTCGTCATCAGAGGGTGGAGCCAGGAGAGCCCTTGCCGACCAACCAAGCACGAGGGGTTTGGCTTGAGAGGGCGGAGAGAGAACGATCGGGGAGGTTCGCGAAGGTTCGAGGGTGTGGCCTATATAACCCGCAGCGGAACGCCCCCACGAGAGCTGCGTGATCCAGGAGATGAGAGAGGGATGTCCCATGAGCTTTGAACCATCGCAGCTTGAACCACCGCAGCTTGAACCACTGCAGCTTTAACCACAGCAGCTCTGAGCTTGGACGGCAGTTTCGACTGTGGCCGCGAACGCGAAGGAACACCGCCGTGCGAAACCGATCGAGAAGGGGCGGCGGCTGCTCACTCCCGGCCCGACCGTGCTCCGGTTCCAGTTGAACCTTCCTCTCCTTCCAGCCATTCGTTCCTGCCTTCATTTCCCATTCGTGTGAGTCTGACCGTCGTCTGTCTTTTGTCTTGTCCTGGGGTTAAGTAAGACTGAATAGGTAAGCTAGTAATTGCACTGTGTCTTCTGGTCCTTCCATTCTTTCTGTCTTTATTTTATTATCTTTCCTTCTCCTTGGTTCTTTTGATTGTGTAAATAATAGTTAGTAATAAATCATATTTGTATTTCCTACCTTCGTTCTTCTTCTTCATGCTCGTCTGGTCGTCTTTGTGATTTCCCCATTGAAAACATGTGGCGCGATTTTGGCCAACGTTTCAGAATCGGGTCAGTTACCTGCTAATGGTTCGTGTCGCGGTTGCTAAACCGCTCGGCAATTAACATCTGTCCGCGGTCGCGAATGAGGTTGCGCACCTGCCTCTCCGGAGGGAGCTTGTGCAGCTTCAGGACCACGTCAGACAGTCGTAGACGAGGGGATTAATCCCCCCTCGATAAGGAGAAAAGAGGCCGACGGAGAGATCCGTAACAATATATATATATATATATATATATATATATATATATATATATATATTGTTGCGGATATGAGGATTGCATTTTTTTGATTGTGTGTATTGTATTGTGGTAAATTGTTGTGTAACATTGGTTGGATATGGCCCCTCCTGCCTCCAGAGTTGTGTAAAGGTAAAAAGGGCGTCCCGGTAGTTAATTCCATGAAACACCACATTGCAGGACACTATAAGACCCTTGTTCAGTAGTTTATATCCTTATTATGTGTTTTAGGGTAAGGCCTTGTCTTCCATTAACATGACACTCCATTGTACCAAGTGAGAGATAGATTTCCTTCATCCCCATTCCCAAAAACCTCCATTTCCCCTTTCGTAATGGCCAAGCCTCAATTTGGCAATTACATCCCCTCCAAAGCCGCCATTGACCACGAGGCAGGGTTGGGGAAGAAAGGCGGGTCTCCACCTCGTCATAGAGGGGAGGAGTAAGTCGGCCCCGCTCATCCAACCCAGAACGAGGGGTTTGGCTTGAGAGGGCGGAGAGAGAATGCTTGGGGGAGGTTCACAAAGGGTGAAGGGCGGGGCCTATATAACCCGCCGCGGGACGCTCCCCAAGCAGACAAGCAGATGAGTCCAAGAGATGAGCTGAAAGGCTGAGCTGAGCTGCGTGGTGAGGTGGAAAGGAAAGAGCTGGGTCGTCAGAGCAGGGCTGAGTTGTGAGGTCCAAAAGCAGAAGATCATCCAGGGAAGCACAAAGCCTGCTATTCATCACCTTGCTCGCCAGCAGCAGCGTCTACAGCAGCAACAAGACTCGACAGCCGTTTGGGGCCTGGACGGCAGTTTGGAGCAGGGCCGCGAAGGGGACGGCGGCTGCCGAACGCGCCGATTCGTGCTGCCGAACAAATTGGACTTTCCTCTCCTTCCAGCCAATTCCTATCATCATTCCCCGTGTGAGTCGTCTTTGTTTGTTCTGTCCTGGGTAGGTAATTAAGTCTGTATAAGCTTGTAATTTGCACTGTGTTACCTGTTTTTTTCATGTCCGCTGTAAATACCCGTGACTGCTCTTTTTGCTTATGTGTGTGTAAATAATAATAAACCCCGTTACTCTTCTGTACGTCTTCTTCTTCTTCCTCTTTGCATTCG